>NC_045427.1:88823459-89424084 GCF_902635505.1 Sarcophilus harrisii | reverse complement strand
CAATTTCAATTTCTTTATCTCCCAAAACTTGATTTAGTATTTAGTGCCAGGATCAGAGGAAGCCTCCAACATATACTTATTCTAACAGCCTCTTTCAAGGATAACGTAAGTTATATGCTAAGCAGATGCAACTAGTAGTTTTCCCATCATAATTAACATGACTTCTGGATACATCAAATTTCATTAATGAAGCTAAGGGTGGAGAAATGCATACTGTACCTTGTCATATTGACAGACTATTACATTATCCGTGTCAAACAGGTCTGGCACATCCTGCTCACTAACATCATCCCCAGAATTTAAAGGGTCCTAAAGAGTAAAGGTGACCATATTAAATAGTTTTTACTAGATTTAAAAAGCAAAACAGAAACCTACTGCTGCTTTAAAATGCTTGCTAACTTTATAATTCCCATCCCTATCTTCCTTTAACCCTCTCCTGATTCCCTCAATGTCTCTATATCTAAGCAGGATAGGTAAGTGATGTTTTAAATATTGTTGTAACACTATTGTTAATTGCACTTTATAAATTTTTTTAAATGACCATTTTACCAAGTTAAAAAATCCTCTTCTCTCCCCCACCTCAAGTTTAAAAAGAGAAATTACTCTTCTTATTAACTTTTTAACCTTAGGGGCCTAACTGATAAATCTGTTTTACATGTAATAAAAAAAAGTCATATCATCAAAATAATCATCACCTCCTCTACAATGTCTATTTGGGGCTCTTCATTATCACTGCTATTAGTGGTTGAATCTTCATTTGAGATACTATCACCTTCTTCTTCAAGAACTTTCAGATCTTCTGCATCAATAATACCAAGAAATTCATTCTCATCCACATCTCTCGTACTCCCTATTTCTTCATTTGATGATGTATCTCCAGTTCCATCTATTTGGATAATTTCTTTAATGTCATCAATTGTTTGTATACTCAAATCCATTTGTGTACTGGATTCCTATAAAGAAAATAATATGTAGGATGTGAAATAAAGATATTTTGCTCAAAATTTTAATGGTCAGAAGATATGCACAAAAAATCTTCAAATTCAACTGTAAACTCAACAATCATTTGAAACAATCTTCTAATATTAAGAGAAACTAAAATTGAAACAACTGAAGTTTGACCTTACATCCAGCAAAATGACATGGATGACAAATGATCAGTGTTGGAAGAACTATGGTAAAGCAGGCATACTAACAAAGTTAGTGAGCAGTAAATTGGCTCAACCATGCTGGAAAACAATTTTAAATTATTTGAGAAAACATCACTAACTCACAACCTTTTAGCTAGAGCAGAAAAAAGAATAAAGACATAAAGAATGATTTTGTATATGACAAAATATTCATAGTACTATTTTTTGTGGAAGAACCAGAAAAAAGAATATCAATTTTGGATGAAATAGCTAAACAAGTTGGATACATCAATATATATCACTGTGCAATAAGAACAAATATGAAAAATTTAAGGTTCATATGAGCTAAAACAGTATGGAATAAACAGAAAGAGAAAAAATATATACACTAGTACATCAAAATTAATGGAAAAGAACTCTAAAATGAAAATATACATCTCAAAACCATAATTACAAATTGGTCCTTCTCCACAAGAAAAGGTATCTGCCTCATTTCTTAAAAGACACTGTTTTATGGTTGTACAATAGAGCATCTGCTCTCAGGCATGGTCGGGAATTGTTTGGTTTTGCTTAAGTCTTCTTATTTGGAAAGGTTGGGGAGGGTTAGGAAGAATATAGGCATAAATGGCTAACATAAAAAACAAAAAAGTATATAAACATATCCACATACATCCACATATGTTTTATTGGTGCCATATATGCTTTACCTCCCAAACTACTTTGTATTTATTCTTCTTATATCAACTCAGTTCACTCCCTTTCACACATTCTCTTATCTAGTTACACTAATCCCCTTGACGTCCCACAAACACAACATACTTCCTGACTGTCTATTTGTACTTTCTTCAAGTCTCAGGTGAAGTTTCACCTTCTACAAGAAGGTGAAGAAAAGACAATCTCAGTTTATTCCCTCTGAGATCACCCTCATTTATCCTGTCTACCCAGTTACCTGCATGCTTTCCCCCAATAGACTGTGAACAACTTGAGAGCAGGTATTGCCTTTCATCTTTCTTTGAATCCACAGCACGGGGCATGGCACGTAGCAGGCATTTCATAAAGGTTGATATGTGCTTATATTTGGGAGGCAGGGGCATGTGGGCTATCAGGGAAGACAAGTACTTCTGCTCTGAGGGATGCTCCACATGTACAATGGCCACCCCCCAGTAAGACTATCTTGACAGACAAGCTAAAAAAAAATCAGATTGATGACGATGATGGACTCAAACCTGGCAGTAAGTTGGGGGGGGGTGGCTACCTCAAGATCAGAAAACTTTCCCCCATGTAATGGGCAGGTGAGAACAATTTGTTCCAATGACCTTCATGCCTCAAGCAGGCAGGTACTGTGAAGGCCTTAGAGCTTGGTCAGACACTGAGATGCTAAGGTCAAATACTGACTCCAGAAGTCATTGCTAGTCATCTTGACTTTCTGTCTTGCCACTGGACTTCAATGACTCTGGAAGAGACAGTAAGGCCCAACAACTTCGAGCAACTTTGCCTCACTTAAATCCAACTTATGCAGAGGTCAAAAGACATGATTGATACTGTTTTACTATTTTACTATAGCATTGTTTTTACACATTTATTATCCAATATTTTTACTATTTTATTTACCTACCTTGAAGTTCTGAGGCAACAGACTAGTGATGAAGCAACAGGTATGAATATGCTGGGAACTGTGGTCACAAGCCTAAACAGAAGCAGCCCATAGCATAGTATCTTCTTACTGAAGCAGCAGTGGGATTCAGCAGGCCCTTGGAGCCTTCTTAAGGACCATAACACTCACCTCCTGATATCAGAAAGGAGCTAAAAAAGGTGCCCTAAAAATTAACTGTTTCACCTAACTCTAGCTGCCTTACCACAAGAGGTGGGGAATCCTACCCTGAAGTCAAAACACAAAAGCACAGACAAAAACTTTTTGCAAAGATGATTCTACTCACAATTGGTACATGGAATGTGCGAATGCTTATGGAAAATATGAAATCCAGAAGACCTGAAAGATGAATAGCTTGTTGCAAGAGAACTATGTAAGTATCACATCCAAATGATAGCCCTGAGTGCAATAAGGCTAGCAAATGAAGAACAGCCTAACAAAATTGGAACTGGAAACCTGTTTTTCTGGAGTGGTCACAGTGACAGGGAACACTGTGAAATTAGTGTAGGTTTCAAAATAAAATTTGATCTAGACAATAAACTTGTAAGCCTCCCAAAAGGAGGCAAACCTAAGTAAGAAGATGAGCTTTTAATTCTGGGCAATTACAATGCTACAGTAGGAACAGACTATTAGATAGGGCAGAGAATACTTAGGAGGAATGGAGTCAGAAAAAGCAATAATAACTATCACTTACTTATTAGTAAAGACTTGTGTCTCTCATGATCTTATCACCAACACTGTGTTCCATTTACTTAAATTCAATAAAACCATGTGGATGCACCCTTGTGGCAAGCAATGGCATTTAATAGACTATGACATTGCAAGGAAAAGAGATACAGATATGAAAGTGACAAAGGTGATATGTGGTACAGAGTGCTAGAACAATCATAGACATATTCTCTCCAATTCTGGAGCATTAGTAGCTCCCAGTACTACTGGGAACAGTAGTCCCAAGGCAAAATACCAGAAGACAATATCAACAAATGAATGTGCTTCTCCATGGGAGAGCTCTTTCTGGCTTATTTGGAAAGAAAGCTCACCAACACACAGTTGGCAACAGTGGTGCAGAAAAGGAATTTCAAAGATTTGGTATAAAGCACTGCATTTACTCATCTGGACCAGAACACTTTCAAGGATCAAAACCTGTGTGATGAAAATGATGGGGAAATTCAGAAAGTAGGAAGTAAAAAAAAAAAATGAGAACTCTACAGAGTCTATCAGCAGGATAGTTCATCCACCTCAACATTTAACTCTATCAAAAATAATGTGCAATCAAAGCTTAGAAAAGTGGTGGGTGCTTGGCTCAGTAAGAAATCCAGATGAAGTTCACATTTGCACTGATAATAACAATCCAAAGGCATTTTTTCTTATGATCTGAAGGCTATTTATGAGCCAACGACCTCTGGTGCATCTCAACTACTCAGCCATGATAGAACCATACTGATCCATGATAAGGACATGATCCTGAAGAGATGGGCTGAACACTTCCATAATATTCACAACAGACCATCTACAATGAAGTCTGAAGTCACTGCCCATTTACCTCAGATTGAAGTTAATCTCTCTCTCTAGTACAACTTCCAACTGAAGAAGAGGTTTTGAATATCACTAGACTCCTCTTGTGTGGCAAAGCACCTGGGGCTGATTCCATGCAGCAGAGACCTACAAGACAGGGGGTGAACTGCTCATAAAAATGCTGACTGAAATCTTCCAAGCTATATGAAAAGAAGAGGTTATTCTCCAGAAGATCAGCAATGCCAGATTATTCAACTACATAAAGGAAAATGAAATAAGTTGTACTGTAACAATCACAGTGGGGGGAGAAGGAATCTTCTCAGTCTCTGCCAGCAAGTTCTCCTAAACAGACTGATCCTTCACCTGGAATACGGTCTTCAAGTATAGCTTCAGAAAGAGCTGAAGAACAGTCAACTTGATGTTTACTTCTCAACAACTTCAGGAAAAATACCAAAGGCACAACATAGTCTATGCACAATGTTCATCAATCTGACCAAGGCCTCTGATACCCTCAATAATGGAAATCATGGCAAAACGTCGTTGCCCGGAGAAGTTCATCAGTGTGGAATGCCAGTTTCATGAGGGCGTGCTTGCAGGGATTCTGGATGATCAAAGCAGGTCTCATGCTTTGCCAGTCAGGAGTGAACCAAGGGCGAGTGCTTGCTTTATACCTTTTTAACATGATGGTTTCAATTGTATTGTCAGGATCAAGGCCAACTACCACACTGATGATAAATTATTGAAAAGGCTGCCCAAGTCCAGACTAAAATATATAAGCTTTTGTTCACAGACAATCCTGCACTCCAAGATTGTACACAACCAAGAACAGAGCGATTCTCTGCTGCCTGTGCTGATTTTGGCCTAACAACTGGCCCCAAGAAAACCAAGATTCTCCACAAGCCATCCCCACCCATGAATGCTGGGATCATCAGTTCTAGCAAACAGAGAAATATCAGATGCTGTGGGTAAAGTTCACTTGCCTGGGCAGTGTACTTTCCAGGGGTGCCCAGAGATAAGGTGAGGAGCTAGCTCACCATTGGAAGGCTCCAAGAGTGTGACAGGGAGAGGCGTCTGGCTGCCTGCAGCGCCACTGTGCTGACCTCACTGTGCTGTGCTTCCGAGATGGGCCCAGGCTACCTGTGCCACGCCAGAACACTGAACCACTCCCACCTGTACTGTCTTAGGATGATTCTAAGGATAACCTGACCAAGTATGGCACACTAAGGTCCTTTCTCACGCTGAACTGCAGAGTGCATCTCAGATGGGCGGGCCACACTGTGCAAGTGTCAAACAAATATGTGCCTAAAAGATTATTTTATGAAGAACTGACATATGCCAAGTGCTCACAAGGTTGTAGAAGGAGGACACTCTCAAGGTTTCTCTAAAAAAAACTCTGGTATCAATTGTGAGACGTGAAGAGACACCAGCACAGGTTTGTCCAGCATGGTGTACCCACAACAAAGAAAGCACTGTGCCCTGGAGCAAAGCAGAATTGTGGGAGCTAAAAAAGAACCAGGAGGTGCCCACTGTCAAGACATCTCCCTCCCAAATGGTCATACAGACTATTTGTGCCCGACCTGCTCATACTTCGATGATTAGCTGCAATTGCATACACTGTACACTGACCTATCATCATGGTGTCCATTGGAGCCTTTTTTGAGTACAAGGGACAAATGACAAATTGGAATGTAAACCCCTTGCAAATAAGGATTATTTCATCATATCATTCTTTGTTTTGTAATCCCAGTGGATGGCACATAACAGATGTTCGGTATGTGCACATTGATTGATTAAATACATATATGTGGGTATATATAAAATATTCAACTTACTTGAAATAGATCACAGAATTTATAATGAGTAGCAACCAAAGGTAATAAAGCCTTCCTGCCCTAAAAGAAGTTACTGTCTCAATTTTTGGATGATGGAATTGAAACTATCTCTACTCATATGAAAAGGTGCTCCAAAATCACAATTGATCAAAAAAATGCAAATTAAGACATCTCTGAGACACTACTACACACCTCTCAAATTGGCTAAGATGACAGGAAAAGATGACAACAAATGTCGAAGGGGATACAGGAAAACTGGGATCCTGATGCATTGTTGGTGGAACTGTGAATGGATCCAGCCATTCTGGAGAGCAATTTGGAACTATGCTCAAAAAGTCATCAATCTGTGCATACTCTTTGACCCAGCAGCGTTTCTACTGGGCTTATATCCCAAAGAGCTCTTAAAGGAGGGAAAGAGACCCACATGTGCAAAAATGTCTGTGGAAGCCCTTTTTGTAGTGACCAGAAACTGGAAACTGAGTGGATGCCCATCAATTGGAGAATGGCTGAATAAATTGTGGTATATGAATATTATGGAATATTATTGTTCTGTAAGAAATGACCAGCAGGATGAATACAGAGAGGCCTGGAAAGACTTACATAAACTGATGCTGAGTGAAATGAGCAGAACCAGGAGATCATTCGTACACTTCAACAACAATACTATGTGAGGATCAATTCTGATGAAAGTGGCTATCTTTAACAATGAGAAGATCTAAATCAGTTCCAATGGAACCAGCTACATCCAGAGAAAGAACACTAGGAAGTGAGTGTGGACCACAACATAGCATTTGCACTCTTTCTGTTGTTGTTTGCTTGCATTTTTGTTTTTCTTCCCAGGTTATTTTTACCTTCTTTCTAAATCTGATTTTTCTTGTGCAAAAGATAACTATAAATATGCATACATATATTGCATTTAACATATACTTTAACATGTTTAACATATATGGGATTTCCTGTTATCTGGGGAAAGGGGTAGAGGGAAGGAAGGGAAGAGTTGGAACAGAAGTGTTTGCAAGGGTCAATGTTAAAAAAATTACCCATACATATGTTTTGTCCAAAAAAAGCTATAATAATAATAATAATAATAATAATAATAATAATAATAAAGAAGTTACTGTATCCTAGCTAATTCAAATTATTCTTATTTTTCCTATAAAATAATAATTATAAAAGAATAAGGAACACACAAAAGGTACATACTTTGATAACTTGGGAAACAGTAAAGTGTACAGACAAAAGCATTTGACTTTGGAGTTAGTAGGGACAGGACACATTTCTTTGACTCAGGACAATTGAGCTGACATCTTTGAGCCTCACTTTCCTCATTTATAAAACAGAGAAAATAAAATTATTACCTCCCATGCTGTTATGAAGAAAGAGCTTTGTAACCCTTCAGGCATGGTATAAATGAATTACTTTTATTATTAATTCTATATCCAATAAGATCATTGCTTCATTGTAATGACTGTCAGTTTTATACTTATACTACATAATACATTTTATAGAAATAAGTAATTTTCAAATTCAAATATATTATCTTTTGTCATCTTCACAACAATGATGTGAGGTAGGTATGGCAAAAATCATTATATATCACCAAATGAAGACAGTGACTACAGAGTTACAACAAAAGTGGTAAATCAGGGACAAGAGCCCATTGAGACTCAAAGACAAAGCCAATTTCTTATGTTTCATGGAAAAATAACAAAAAGCTCTCAAAGGGAGAAAAGAAACCAGGACTAGATAGATATACAACAAAATGCTATCAGACATTCAAAGAACAATTAATAACAATTTTACATAAACCACTTGGGGAAAAAAAGGGGGGGGAGAGAGGGTGCTACAAAACTCTTATGATACAGATGTGGTCTTGCTAACTAAAACAGGAAAATCAAAATAGGCTATATTAACTATTATTAGCTATAGGCTAATAATACTCCTAATAAAAACTGATGCAAATTTTTTAAATAATTAGCAAGAATATAGCAATATATCCCAAAGATTATATGCCATGACCAGGATGAAATTATACCAAAAAATGCAGGCAAAACAGGAAAATTATCAACATCACAGACTAAATTAAAAACAATTATATGGTTATTTTGATACAAAAAATATTTTGAAAAGATATAGCAGCCTTTCTATATAAAAAAAAAAAACTCAAGAGCATAGGAATAAAGAAATTTAACATTTTAAATACTATTTAAAACCAAAACACAGCATTATATGTAATGGAGGAATGTAATAGAGGTAAAAGAAAAAAAAATTTTCCCCTTTCCTCTCCCAATTGAGAGCATATTTGTATATATTCATATATACATATGTTACATGTATATGTACTCATATACATTTAATTATATATTTATATAAATAGTTTATATAAGGCTATATTATATGTGTTTATCCTTTGTTTCTCAGAAGATGTATAACATCCATCATAAGTACAAATCTTTCCAGATTTTTCTAAATCCACCAACTCATCATTTCCTACAACACAGTAATATTCCAAATTTATGCAATCTAGCTATTTAAATAGTCTAAAACAATATTAATACAATTGACATATGATGTAATTTCCCCATTTCTCTCTTTTGATTAAATCTATTTTAGTTTTAATTTTATCTAAGATCAATAATTATCACCCCTGCTTTTTTTCTAATACATTCTATTCATATTTATTATGTTTGCATTTCCCTTATTTCCTATCCCTGCTGACTTCTCTGCTTTACTTCTATTCCCCATATTGCCCTCCTAGACTTCTTCCTTATTATCTTGAATTTACCCACCTTATTCCTCTTTATCCCATTCTCATTAATCTATATGCCCTTCTATACTCCCCCAATACTATGCCAATGCAGTGTTGATTCAATATCAGGAAAACATCAGCATAATGGACCATATCAATAAAAAAAAATGAACAGAAACCATATGATTAACTTAATAGATCAGGAAAAGCTTTCAACATAATACACTACCCATTCTTATTAAGAACAGAGAGCTAGAAATAGAAGACACATTCCTTAAAAGGTTAAGTAAGCCTCTAAAGTCATCAATAAGCATTATATATAATGGAGATAAGCTAGAAGAATTTCAAATAAGAACAGGGGTAAAACAAGGATGCCTCGTATCACCACTATTATTCAATATACTATACAATATTATATACTATACAATAGTATAGTATACAATATACTAGAAATGTTAGCTTTAGCAATAAAAAAAAAAGAAAAATACTGAAGGGATTTGAATAAACAATGAGAAAACAAAACTATCACACACTGCAGATGACTTATGGTACACTTAAAAGAATCCTAGAGAACTGATTTAAAAACTACTTGAAATTATTAACTTTAGCAAAGCTGAAGTATGTAATATAAACCCAAATAAATTATCAATATTTCTGTATGTTACCAACAAAGCTCATCAGAAAAAGGTACAAAGAAAAAGTCTATTTAAAATAACTGTAGACAATATAAAATATTTGGGAGTCTACCTGTCAAGACAAACCTAAGAACTATATGAACATTTACATAATTTTTAACTATATGAACACAATTTTCACACAAATAAAGTCAAATCTAAACAAGTAGAAAAATCCATTACACATAGGTAGGCCAAACTAGTATAATAAAAATGACAATTCTACCTAAATTGGTCTACTTGTTTGATATCATACCAAACTATCAAAAAAAATTATTTTATAGAGCTAAAAAAAAAAATAACAACAAAATTCATCTGAAAGAACAGAAGGGCAAGAATTATCAAGGGAATTAATGAAAAAAATATAAAGGATGGTAGTCTGGCAGTATCAGATCTAAAACTATATTATAAAGTAGCAGTCATCAAAACGATTTGGTACTGGCTAAGAAATAGAATGGTAGATCAGTAGAATACATTAGTAACACATGGCACAATCAATGACTATAGTAATGTAGCATTTGATAAACCCCCAAACTCAAGCTTCTGGGATTGAGAACTCACTATTTCACTACTGGGAAAACTGGAAAATAATGTCAAAAACTCAGCATAGATCTGCATCTCACACCTCATATCAAAATAAGAACAAAATGGTTACATGATTTGGGTGTATAAAGTGATATCATAAGCAAATTACAAGAACAAGGGATAGTTTATCTATCAGATCTTTGGAGAAGGGAAGAATTTATAACCAAAAAAGAACAAGAGAACATTATAATGCAAAATGTACAACTTCAATTACATTAAATTAAAAAGTTGTTGCACAAACAAAACCAACACAAACAACATTAAAAGGGAAGCACAAAACTGGGGGAAAAATTTTTACAATGTTTCTGATAAATGCCTCATTTCTAAAATATGTAAGGAATGGTTTCAAATTTATAAGAATATAAGTCACTTCACAATATAAGTCACTTCACAATTGATAAATGGTCAAAGGATATAAGCAGACAATTTTCAGAGGATGAAATTAAAACCATCTATAATCTAAATCACTATTTCTTAGAGAAATGAAAATTAAAACAACTTTTCAGGTACCACTTCACACCTCTCAGATTGGCTAAGATGACAGGAAAAGATAATGATAAATATTGGAAGAGATGTGAGAAAACCAAGACACAAATGCATTGTCAGTGTAGTTGTGAAATGATCCTACCTTTCTGGAGAGCAATTTGGCTTGTGTCTATATAAACCTTTTGCTCCAGTAGTGCCTGGATCTGTATCCCAAGGAAATCATAAAAGAGAGAAAAGAATCCACATGTGTAAAAATGTTCATAGCACCTCTTTTTGTGGTGGCAATGAATTGGAAAATAAGTAGATGCCCATCAATTAGTGAATGACTGAATAAGTTATGGTATAGGAAAGTAATAGAATATTACTGTTCAATAAAAAATGGGAACAAGCTGATTTTAGAAAGGTCTGAAAAGAATTACACAAACTGATGCTGATTGGAACAAACAGAACCAGGAATATATTGTACACAGTAATAGCAAGAAAGTGTTGTGATCAACTATGAAAGACTTGGGTTCTTTTCAGTGGTTCAGTGGTATCAGGCAATCCCAATAAACTCTTATCCAGAGAAAGAACTGCGTAGACTAAATGTAAAACACATGTTATGTTAACATTTTTTTCTTTTTCTGGTTTTTTCCCCTCAATGTTTTTTCCCTTTTGTTCTGATTTTTCTTTCCCAATATGATTTGTTAAGAAATATATATTAAAAATGAATTTACATGTATAACCAGAAAAAAATTTAAAATAAAAAAATAAAAAGTCAAAAAAAGACAAAGTCAGAAACTATATGAACATTTACACAATTTTGAATTACATGAATACAATTTTCACACGTTAGATCTAAAATGGAAAAAAAAAACCATTGCACATGAGCAATCTGAGGTAATATAAAAATGACAATTCTAAATAAATTAATCTACTTATTCAGTAGCATACCAATCAAATTACCAAAAAAAAATTTAAAGATATAGAAAAAAATAACAAAATTCATCTGGAAGAATAAAAGGTTAAGAATATCAAGGAACTCAATTTTTAAAAATGCAAGCGGTCTAGTCTGACAGATCTCAAACTATATTATAAAGCAGCAATCATCAAAATCATTTGATACGAGGTAAGAAACAAGAGTGGTGGATAGAACAGGTTAAACTAAAATTAATGGAGTTGTAAACTGATCCAACCATTGTGTAGAGCAATTTGGAACTATGGCCAAAGGGCTACAAAATTGTGCCACATTGATCCAGCAATACCACTCCTAGGTCTATATTCCAAAGAGATCATAAAAAAGGAAAAAAGACCCACTTGCTACAAAAATATTTATAGCAGCTATTTGTGTGGTGACAAAGAATGGAAAACTGAGGAGATGCCCGTTAATTGGGAAATGGCCGAACCAGTTGTGGTATATGAATGTAATGAAATACTAATGAGCTATAAGAAATCAGAAGCAGGAAGATTTCCAAAAAAAGCCTGGAAAAATGTATATGAACTGAAGCTGAGTGAAGTGAGCAGAACCAGGAGAACATTGTATACAATAACAGCAACATTATGTGATAAACTGTGATATACTTAGCTCTTCTTCACAATACAGCAATACAGACAATTCTAAAAGACCTGTGACAGAACATAACATCTACATCCAGAGAAAGATCTATGGATAATCAGAGAAATGCAAATTAAGACAACTCTAAGATACCACTACACACCTGTCAGATTGGCTAAGATGACAGGAAAAAATAATGATGATTGTTGGAGGGGATGTGGGAAAACTGGGACATTGATGCATTGTTGGTGGAGTTGTGAACGAATCCAACCATTTTGGAGAGTAGTTTGGAACTATGCTCAAAAAGTTATCAAACTGTGCATACCCTTTGATCCAGCAGTGTTACTACTGGGATTATATCCCAAAGAGATTATAAAGAAGGGAAAGGGACCTGTATGTGCACGAATGTCTGTGGCAGCCCTTTTTGTAGTGGCTAGAAACTGGAAACTGAATGGATGTCCATCAGTTGGAGAATGGCTGAATAAATTGTGGTATATGAAAATTATGGAATATTACTGTTCTGTAAGAAATGACCAACAGGATGATTTCAGAAAGGCCTGGAGAGACTTACACGAACTGATGCTAAGTGAAATGAGCAGGACCAGGAGATCATTATATACTTCAACAACAATACTAGATGATGACCAGTCCTGATGGATCAGGCCATCCTCAGCAACGAGATCAACCAAATCATTTCTAATGGAGCAGTAATGAACTGAACTAGCTATACCCAGAAAAAGAACTCTGGGAGATGACTAAAAACCATTACATTGAATTCCAGTCCCTATATTTATGCACACCTGCATCTTTGATTTCCTTCACAAGCTAATTGTACAATAATTCAGAGTCTGATTCTTTTTGTACAGCAAAATAATGTTTTGGTCATGTATACTTATTGTGTATCTAAGTTATATTTTAATATATTTAACATCTACTGGTCATCCTGCCATTTAGGGGAGGGGGTGGGGGGCGGGGTAAGAGGTGAAAAATTGGAACAAGAGGTTTGGCAATTGTTAATGCTGTAAAGTTACCCATGTATATATCCTGTAAATTAAAGGCTATTAAATAAATAAATAAATAAATAAATAAAAAGAAAGATCTATGGAGTCTGAATGCAGACAGAAGCATACTAGTTTTACTTTTTTCCCCCCAATTTTTCCTTTCTCATGGGACTTTTTTGTTTTGATTCTTCTTTTACAACATAACTGATATGAAAATATGTTTAACATGATTGTACATGTATAGCCTATGTCAGATTATTATTTCTTGAGGAGGGGTAGGAGAAGAGGAAGAAAAATCTGAAATTCAAAATATTACAAAAATGAATGCTGAAAACTATCTGTGCATGTAACTGAAAAATACGTGAATTATTCAATTTATATGAGTAAGTGAAAAAAATATTTGATTGAAAATAATTATACAATGTATAAAAATACTTGAGAGTCTACCAAATTGGGAGTAAGACCAACACAGGAACTATATGAATACAATTATATAAAGTCTATTTTAAAATACAGACCTAAATATATTAGAGAAATATTAATTTATCTAGTCCTGTTCTGTGGCAATATAATTTTCATTATGATATTACCTGAATTAATTTTCTTATTCACTGCTATGCCAATCTAATTACCAAGAATTCTATTATAGAACAGTGGAACAGATTATGTATATAACATACAAAAGTAAACAGACATAGTAGTATATTATAAAAATATTTATAACATCTTTTTGCAGAGGTAAAAAACTGGAAATTAAGAAAGGGGAATTTGGGGAATAGCTGAATAAACTATGGAATATGAATTTAATGGACTATTATTGTGCTTTAAGAAATAATGAAGAGGATTATTTCAGAGAAAACTTAGGTAGATGTTTACATTCTGATGCAGAATTAAATAAGCACCAGGACAACTTATACAAATATATTATAAACTATAAATATAAATATAAATATGTTGGAAAGACATGAGTTCTGGTCAATGAAATAATCAACAACAATTCGAGAAAATTCTTGAAACATACTACAGATCTCCCAACAGAGAGGTAATGAAATTAAGAACTATATTTGTATTAAGTGCTCTTGGATAGGTCGAGCAAATATAATAAAGATGACAATACTACCTAATATATTTATTTAGTGCTATATCAATCCAAAAAAACTATTTTAATGACCCAGAAAAAATAACAACATCTGGAGAATAAAAGGTCAAGACTTTCAAGGAAACTAATGAAAAAAAAATCAAATGAAGGTGGCCTACCTGTGATCTAAAACTATATTATAAACCAGCAGTTACCAAAACTATTTGGTATTGGTTAAGAAATAGACTAGCTGATCAGTGGAATACGTTAGGTTCAAAGGTAAAAATAGTCAATAACTTTAATAATCTAGTGTTTGACAAACCCAAAGACTCCAGCTTTTGGAATAAGAATTCCCTGTTTGACAAAAACTGCTGAGAAAATTGGAAATTAATATGGCAGAAACTAAGCATTGACCCACACTTAACATTATACACCAAGATAAGATTAAAATGGGTTCATGATCTAGGCATTAGAAGAACATAGGGTAGTTTACCTCTCAGACCTGTGGAGGAGGAAGGAAAGAACCAGAGATCATTATTGATCACAAAATAGAAAATTTTGATTATATCAAATTGAAAAGCTTTTATACAAACAAAACTAATGCAGACAAGATTATAAGGGAAACAAACTGGGAAAACATTTTTACAGTCAAATGTTCTGATAAAGGCCTCATTTCCAAAATATATAGAGAATTGACTCTAATTTATAAGAAATCAAGCCATTCTCCTATTGATAAATGGTCAAAGGATATGAACAGACAATTTTCAGATGAAGAAATTGAAACTATTTCTAGCCATATGAAAAGGTGCTCCCAGTCATTATTAATCAGAGAAATGCAAATTAAGACAACTCTGAGATCCCACTACACACCTCTCAGATTGGCTAGAATGACAGGAAAAGATAATGCGGAATGTCGAAGGGGATGTGGGAAAACTGGGACACTGATGTTATTGGTGGAATTGTGAACACATCCAGATATTCTGGAGAGCAATTTGGAACTATGCTCAAAGTTATCAAACTGTGCATACCCTTTGATCCAGCAGTGTTACTACTGGGCTTATATCCCAAAGAGATATTAAATTAGAGAAAGGGACATGTATGTACACGAATGTTTGTGGCAGCCCTGTTTGTAGTGGCCATTAACTGGAAACTGAATGGATGCCCATCAATTGGAGAATGGCTGGGTAAATTGTGGTATATGAAAGTTATGGAATATTATTGTTCTGTAAGAAACAACCAGCAAGATGATTTCAGAGAGGCCTGGAGAGACTTACATGAACTGATGCTGAGTGAAATGAGCAGGACCAGGAGATCATTATATACTTCAACAACAAAGCTATATGGTAATCAATTCTGATAGACATGGCTCTGTTCAACAATGAGATGAACCAAATCAGTTCTATTTGTTCAGTAATGAATAGAACCAGCTACACTCTGGGAAATGAGTGTGGACCACAATATAGCACTTCCAATCCCTAAAAACCATGTCTGCCTGGATTTTTGATTTCCTTCACAGGTTAAGTGTACATTATTTCAAAGTCTGATTTTTCTTGTGCAGCAAAATAACTTTATGGATATGTATACATATATTGAATTTAATATATATTTTAACATATTTAACATGTATTGGTATATGTGCCATCTGAGGGAGGAGGTGGGGGGAAAGGAGGGGAAAAATTGGAATAAAAGGTTTTGCAATTGTCAATGCTGAAAAATTACCCAAATTATTAAATAAAAAGCTATAATAATTTAAAAAATGATAAAAAAAGAATTATAATTGTTAAATATGGCCAATACAGGAATTTATTGTACTTAAATATACATATTTGCTATAGGAGATTTGTTTAGTTTCCAATGAGGTGGGACAAAAAAAATTTACTGAAAAGAAATTCATTTTTTAAGAAGAAAAGTAATAAAAAAAAAATAGAAGATGCCTCCCCCCTGGATAATTCCTGGCACATAGGAACATTGGTGCTTGAGCTACCATTCAAATGAAGTAAGAGACGTTGAGGCAGAGAGAAGGAAGAAAAGAGCTCATTTCATCAGCCAGGGTTATGGCAGAGAACTAGGAATCACTACTGACCACCCTTGCCACCTGGATACTCCAACCTCTAATTTTCTGTGACAACTAAGTGTAATGTTCGGGTTAACTTTATGGAGGTCCTCCAGAAGGGCCTTGGTCTCAGGAGGATAGACACCACAAGGATGGACAAGAATAGAGTCCAAAGTCTTTATTGTCTCCTTCACAGTCTGTGTCTGTCAGTCTGACCCAGTCTCAATCTGAGTTCTGACTTTGTCCCCAGTTCTCTCACCCTTTAAATACTCTATTACAATTACATCATTACAGTATACTGAGTATAAGCCAATCTAGAATGATTATATCAAATTAGAGTGATCGTATCATTATATCATATTAGATATATGTGAACTAGAGAACCATTATCTCATCAATTCCACTGAGTTAACACCTTGTTTCAAATATACTTCCCCAGACTTACAGCCCTCTACAACTAAGAGTAGCCAGATAGTAAAAGACTACAACTGATGTCCTCCTCACCTATCATTATATCCCACAATCTTGTGTGTTCTCCAAATCTTTATCCCAGGCTCTCTTTTTCTTCTCTCCCTCTATCTCTCTCGGTGATTTTATCAGTTCCCATGAGTTCAATTATCGCCATGTAAATCCTAGAGAGAGAGAGAAAGAGGCAGCTAGGTGGCTCTGAATAGAGCACCAGCCCGAAAACAGGAAGACCCAAGTTCAAATTTGGTCACTTAACACTTCCTAGCTGTGGACTCTGGGCAAGTCACTTAACCCCAATTGCCTCAGCAAAATAAATACACACACACACACACACACACACACACACACACACACACACAGCCTGTATCTCTCTCCTGAGTTCCTGTCCAACATCAATAACTACCTATTAGATATTTCCCACTAAATATCCTATAGGCATTTCAAACATCTAAAACAGAACATATTTTTGTCTCCCAAATCAACCCAATTTCCATCTTCCCTTTTTCTGTTGAGGGAATCATCTTTCTGTCTTTTTAAGGTATGCAGATTCTGCATTAGGCTCAGCTTCTAGCTCTCCCTCAGGCCAATATGCAACCAGTTACCAAATCTTGATGTGGCTTCCACATCTTTTCCATCTCTTCTCTTTCTCTAATTTACAAGACTAATAATCTGAGCCTTCATTGCCTCTCACCAGAACTCTTCACAGCCTAACTGGTTGTTCCTCAAATTTTTCTTTTCTCCCCTCTCCCCATAGCTTCAAAGTATCTTGCTTCATGTCACAAAGCAACTAAAATGATTTCCCTAAGGCACGAGTCTAACCAAATCACAATAGCTCTTATTGTCCCTAGGACAGGGATTCTTAACATATTTTTTGAAACAAGGATCCTTTTTGTGGGAAAACTGGGACATTGATTCATTGTTGGTGGAGTTGTGAACGAATCCAACCATTTTGGAGAGTAGTTTGGAACTATGCTCAAAAAGTTATCAAACTGTGCATACCCTTTGATCCAGCAGTGTTACTACTGGGATTATATCCCAAAGAGATTATAAAGAAGGGAAAGGGACCTGTATGTGCACGAATGTTTGTGGCAGCCCTTTTTGTAGTGGCTAGAAACTGGAAACTGAATGGATGTCCATCAGTTGGAGAATGGCTGAATAAATTGTGGTATATGAAAATTATGGAATATTACTGTTCTGTAAGAAATGACCAACAGGATGATTTCAGAAAGGCCTGGAGAGACTTACACGAACTGATGCTAAGTGAAATGAGCAGGACCAGGAGATCATTATATACTTCAACAACAATACTAGATGATGACTAGTCCTGATGGATCAGGCCATCCTCAGCAACAAGATCAACCAAATCATTTCTAATGGAGCAGTAATGAACTGAACTAACTATACCCAGAAAAAGAACTCTGGGAGATGACTAAAAACCATTACATTGAATTCCCAGTCCCTATATTTATGCACACCTGCATCTTTGATTTCCTTCACAAGCTAATTGTACAATAATTCAGAGTCTGATTCTTTTTGTACAGCAAAATAATGTTTTGGTCATGTATACTTATTGTGTATCTAAGTTATATTTTAATATATTTAACATCTACTGGTCATCCTGCCATTTAGGGGAGGGGGTGGGGGGGGTAAGAGGTGAAAAATTGGAACAAGAGGTTTGGCAATTGTTAATGCTGTAAAGTTACCCATGTATATATCCTGTAAATTAAAGGCTATTAAATAAAAAAAAAAAAAAAGAAAGAAACAAGGATCCTTTTGGCAATCTGGTGAAGCCCTTCTCAGAATACAACATGAACCCCTTCTCAGAATGTTTTTAAGTATTATAAAATGAACTACAATACAATACATAAAATTGGAAAGCAAACATAAACCAATAAAATACAAAGGAAATCAATTGAACTGAAAGGTTATCCTATTTTTAAAATAAATTAATGGAGCAGGTTGAGAATTCTTATTGCCACGATAAAAATGTAAACTTCTATTTGGTTTTTAAAAGACCTTTGCAATCCAATTCATTTTTCTAATCTCATTGTACATTATTACCCCTCCCACATGCTTCAACCCAACCAAACTAGCAAAAATAGGTTGTTTCTCTTCCTCACAAATGAGATTCTCATCTTCTAGCTCTGTAACTTTGCATTGGCCATACTGCACTCCTGAATATACTTCTTTCTTGCCTTTACCTCTAAGAATCTATTTCTTCCTTCAAAAAGGAGCTTGACTATCACATTGTCCATTGAAGCAGTTCCCGAATCCCAATCCCTACTGTTCTTCCTCCCAAAATATTTCCCATAATCACTTGTATTCATTTATAATTATTCCATATTGAATATTATTGTTCGGTAAGAAATGACCAGCAGGATGATTTCAAAAAGGCCTGGAGAGACTTACACGAACTGATGCTGAGTGAAACGAGCAGGGCCAGGAGATCATTATATACTTCAACAACAATACTATATGATGACCAATTCTGATGGACCTGGCCATCCTCAGCAATGAGATGAACCAAATCAGTTCCAATGGAGCAGTAATGAACTGAACCAGCTACGCCCAGCAAAAGAACTCTGGGAGATGACTAAAAACCATCATTACATTGAATTCCCAATCCCTATATTTTTGCCCACCTGCATTTTTTATTTCCTTTACAGGCTAATTGTACAATATTTCAGAGTCCGATTCTTTTTGTACAGCAAAATAATGATTTGGTCGTGTATACTTATTGTGTATCTAATTTATATTTTAATATATTTAACATCTACTGGTCATCCTGCCATCTGGGGGAGGGAGGAGGGGGGAAGGAGGGGAAAAATTGGAACAAGATGTTTGGCAATTGTCAATGCTGTAAAGTTACCCATACATATAACCTGTAAATAAAAGGCTATTAAAATAAAAAAATAATTATTCCATATTAATTTGTATAGGACATTCATAACAGGATCAGAGATCTAGAGCTAAAAGCAACCCAAGAGCACATCTAATTCAATCCTATGTCTTTAGAGCTGAGAAAACTGAGACCCTAAAGGGATTAACTGAGGCCCAAGTTGAAAACATAATGGGCTAGTTTGAACCCAGGGTCCTCTATTTTTCACTGCGCTTCCTCTTCTCTCCTCTATTAAAATGTAAGCTCTTTGACAGTGATGATTGTTTTCATGCTTTGTAACTGTATTATAAGTGCCTGGCACATACTAAATGTTTAATAAATGTTTGTTAATTGACTGAATCTGAATTTCTCCAACCAGAAGGAACTGGTTGCTAAGGCAGAAAAGATGAGAACCTTTGAAGAAAGTGACTACTCCACTACCTAAAATTTATCATAGAAAAAGCCAATTGAGAACACTATAATATGGATCCTAAATCAAAGAAGAGATTTCAAAAGGTACAGAATTGCAGAGGTAGAATCCCATAGACTAAAATTCTATGGGGAAAGTTAGTCCAGGAGGGATGGGAAATTCTGAGGACACAAGGAACAATTCCATTGAAAAGGAAAAAGAACAGTAATCAAAAAAGATAGATGTGTATACAACTCCATAACCAACTCAGATGTTTAAAAGATATATAAAGGAGGTAGAATCCAGGGCAATGAACAAGAGATGGATACAAGAACAACACCCTGTCACATTAAGTGTCAGGAGAGAGAAGTCTCGGAATGTATCGATATTGGCAAGTAAAATTACGAACAATAAAAACGAATTTTTAGTTAACAGGGAGATGGAAAGAAGAAGGGGAAAGGGAAACAGGAAGAGCAAAGAAAGGGCATCCATAGTTCTGAGGGGAAGGAACAATGGCAAACGTTAAAGACAATGAAAAGTTTCTCAATTCTTATTTCTGTTTCCTTGACAGAGAAGAGTGATCTTCAGACTAGAAAGGGACAGACTAAAAGGGGTTACTGTGGAGCTGAGGTCCATGATAGGTAATAAGGAATAGAGCACCTACCTGTCTGAAGAGTTCAAATAATCTGTTCCAGATGAATTATGTCTCTAGGTACAAAGAGAATTGATAAATGAGCCACTGTCAGTGATATATGAACAATCACGAAGAGGTATCCCAGGACTAAAGAGAGAATATTTTCTTGATTTTCAAAATAAAAAGGAAAATAGAATCTGCAAACTAGAGACCACCGAGTTCAACTTTAATCCCTGAGAAAATTCTAGCATATATTATTGAAAGGACAGCTAATGAATATCTAGAAAAGGAATCAGTCAGAGAAAAACAGCATGACTTCACCAAGAAAAGATTGTGCCAGACTAACCTCTTTTCTTTTCCTGCAAGTATTACTAGCCTATTACAAAAGATTATGTCATCTACACAGTTTATCATGATTCAGCAAAGCATTTAAGAAAGACTCCAATATTATTCCCATGGAAGATGGAGAGAAGGGAGCTGGAAAATACGATTGGGTAGATTAGGGCCTGGTAGAACCCCACAAAGTCATGAATGATTTTCTATGAGTTTAGAAGGAACACTGGTAAATTATCACAGGGATCTGTTCTTGGCCTCTGTGGATTGAGACTTTTATCAGTAGCATGAATAATGGTATAAATGGTGTGCTTACCAAATTTGCATATATCACAAAGCCTGAAAGCATAGCCAGCACACTGGAAGCAGAGTCTGTATAAAATTATATGCAAATACAAGTATATGACAGTGGGTGAGGCTGGTTAAACAGTAGCAATTCTGTAAAAAAAAAAAAAAAAAAAAAAATCTATAGTGCCATATAAGAACTATATGACTCAGCAGTGTGGAAGGTGGGGGGAAGCTAATAGACTATATTAAATCAAGTACACGAGAGATAATAGTACTCATTCTGCCTTAGGCAAACCACATCTGGAATATTCAATCCAGTTCAAGAAATGCTTTTAAAAGCCTTAAATTGTTAAGTATGTAAAAGAAGGCAACTAAGATCACAGACGTAGAGTTGAGAGGGACCACAAAAGAAATCTAGAGGATTTATCCAATGTCACACTGATAATAATCAGAGGCACCTGCTCTGATACTAGAATCAAAGCTTTTTTCACTATTCTCTGAGAATCCATGTGAATACTGGTTGAAAGACCTGGTAATATTTTGCCTGCAGAAGAGAGGCATTAGTGAAGATAGGGTAGCTATCTTCAAGCACAGGCAGTGCTGTCACCTAAAAGAGAGATGAGACTTGTTGCATGAAGTTCCAGAGAAATGGAAGAGTCAGATTTCAGTTTAATGTAAAGAAAAATTTCATAAACAATTGAAGTTGCTCCAAAGTGAAATGGGCTTCCTTGAGAGGCTCTTTTATTTGAAAGAGCAAGGGCTGAATAACTGCTTATCAAATACACTGTGAGGAAACTTTTTCAGATTTAGGATGGCCTCCTATATCCCTTTCAAATTTGAAAATCTAAGATTCTGAAGATATACTTCAAATTTAAGAGTGATTTAAATTCTACCAATATTGGAAGAGCCAAGTTATCTAATTGCAAGTATCCTTTCCATTACATTAAACCTTCTCAACAATATATTCACCAAAAGATATTTGTTGGAATCTTTACAAACTGTTAAGCCATTGGAGTTGATTTGATCTTAGAAAGAGATATTTTGGGCCAGAACTTGAAACAAGGTTCTAAGTGGAACTGATAGAAACAATGCTTGTGTTCATACCTTTAGAGAGCTCATAAGTATCTAAGTATTCAATGGAGTTCACACGTTTGGGAGAGTTCAGGATTTAGAAAGAAACACCAAATTCACACCCTCCCTTAGGGCCAGAGAGCATTCTGGGAGATAACCCAGAATCCCTCTCCCTCCAGAAGGCAGAGTTAACCTTTGAGAGATCATATATATACAGGAAGCTCTTAAAGCTTGGACAGAGTTACTTGAGTTAGTTACTTGAGAGAGGTTTCTTGGGAGAGTTTTTCTTGGGAGCTCGAGAGAGTTTTACTTGGAGTCGGAGAGACCTCTTGGAATCCACAAGCCCTATCTTCGAGGCAAGAGAGATTTCATCGTATCTTCCAACTTGGTGCTGGCTGGAGGCTGAAGAAAGCAGAGGCAGAAGCCAAGGACAAAGCTGCAAGATCTCTTGGAGCCAGGCAGAGAGATAGGCCTGAGCTAACCGGGCTATATTGAAGGACACAATAAAAGATCTAAACTTTTATCACCTGGCTGTGTTTTGGGAAAAGAAACACCAACAGATATTCACTAATTTTATGGGGAAAAAACATATGCATTCACTAAAAAGTATTATTCTAAATTACACCATTCTTTATTCCCATTTCTACCACTCTATCCAACCTCTAATTCCTATTTCTCCTTCTACTGCTGATTAATTTCTTTTCTATCAATAGAGCTTCAAATTTCTCACAGAATTATATGAATTCCAAGTGTAAAAAAGCTTATTTTTTTTCCAAGCCAGAAGTTCACCCTTACATAGCAACAAAGTCTTTAAAATTCAGAGATATCATACTAACTGGAAAGAGGAAAAGCAATCTTAATTTTACAAAAATATACATTTGTTATCTCAGCACTTAAATTTACAGTGCCACACCAAAAAAGATAATAAATTAATGTAAAGACACACATCAAGGATATATTTATATAGAACTTTTAAAGTTTGCAAAATGCTTTACATTTCTCATTTGATGCTTATAACAATGCTGAAATGTATTTCCTTTCTCAATTTTACAGATGAGAAAATTGAGGGTAAGAGGTTAAATGACTTGATCAGGGTATCTGAGACAGTATTTCAACTCAAGTCTTCTTGACCTCAAGTCTAGCATTATATTCACTGACCATATCTTTAAGTAAAAGAAATACTCTTAAAGTTATATTTAAACTTATTTTTCTGCAAATCAAATGTAAATCATTCACAAGAGCTAATGATTTAGAGGAAGGCCATGGTGAAATCTCTTCTGCCTTTATATAATATATATAATAATATAAAGGATCCTTTATTCTACAAAGAATTATATTCCCCCATAATTCAAGTTCAGTTTTATTGGTATTCAGTTTTCATACAGTGAAGAAAAGATTTTTTTTTTCATCTCTGCAACCCCCTACATCTAGGACTGTGCCTTTCAATAGATGGTATTAAATAAATACTTACTAGATTGGACCTATATTTTTTAAAAAGTCTTGGATCTTCAGAAACAAGCTTTAACAGAATTTTTCAAATTACATGGTGCAGCTTTTCTAGATAGTGTTTTCTATGTAGTAAATGCAAGGTTAACACATTGAACATAGTAAAGTAAGTCATTAAATATTCAGTTAAGAAAATATTTCTTCCTATGGCAATAAAAGTGATTAAAAGAATACAAAATAAATGCATAACTTTTTTCTCTTGCCCAAATGTTTTCTAAGGAGCTCTAATTAAATTTTTAAGTGAATATATAAGAAACGCAGAGACTCTAGAAAATACTCAGAAATGGCAGATGTGGAATGAATCTATGTAGAGAGGCATGGCCATTGTGTTTGATTGTTTTGCTTTATCCTTTTCCATTGGGGTCCCTTTCATTGGGCCAACAGTAGAATCCAAATTAAGGGGGAAAAAAGGCACTCAAACAAGGAAAATTAGAAACATAAGAAATAAAAATATTCTTAAATTTGACTTAATACTTTTCAAATACTAAAAGTTAATTTATCAAAAGATCAAGAAAAAAATTTAAGGTATTTTAGAATTGATCAACACTTTTAGTCCCTGGTATCCTGCTATTTTTTACACTAATTAGTATCCTTTACCTTTTCCCACTTTATCCAGAGGGTTCAAAGGACCCTATAAATAAAGTGTTAGGTTGTCACTTACTACCAGGAACCATAATTTCACTCAGGTTTTACAGAGATATAATACAAAACCAAAACTATGGCATCGTATCATCTATAGTTAATCAATTGTGCAATCTCAAAAATGGAATTAAGCCACATCATAGACAGAGAAAGAGAATGTATGACCCTTTCTCTCTTTTTCAAAATAATTCCGATTATCTTGAATCATTTATATGTCTCTATGTTGTTTTTCCTTTGTTGGATATCCCACCTAGTTCTGGAAGAGGGGGAAGAAAATCTAAAAGCTATTTTTTTTTAAACAGAGGCAATTGGGGTTAAGTGACTTACCCAGGGTCATACAGCTAGAGCATGTTAAGTGTCTGAGACCAGATTTGAACTCAGGTCCTCCCTGACTTCAGGACTGGTGCTCTATCCACTGCACCATCTAGCTGCCCCCTAAAAGCTATTTCTTTAACTGAGGTGACATTCATCAGATTTGAATTCTGATAAGTTAAACTAAGTTAGAAAGGAATATAGATTTGTGTGCTTTTCATAAATTTTTCCTTAAAATTGGATAATTCTCCAGACAATAGAGCACTTTTACCTGAAATAGGGAAAAGAACATTTACAAGAAGGAAAAGAATTGTGGATTTATTTCACAAAATTTTGAGATGTTCCTAGTCATGCTTTAAAATACCAGTTTAGAATAGTACTTTCATTACCTTTTGTGACCTGGCCAATTCTTAAAGCAAAAAATAATGGAAGGAAGGGTAATAGATTCAAGCCTCATTTGAGATAAGAGTCATGAGGCTTAAATCTATCTCCCTAGCAAAAATGCATCTTCTTCAATCAAAGTTGTATTGTCATCAGTAACGTTTTCAGTGTGACCTAAGATATCAGGTGACGGGATACAGTGAATAGATAGATTGGATGTGAAGTCAGAGAGATAGGTTCATTTCCCACCTTGATGACTTAATAAACAAACATTTTTAAGCATTTACTATGTGCCAGGCACTATGCTAAGCACTTCTATCACTCACTAACTTTGGGATCATTAAGAAGTCACTTAACTTCTCTAAATAGCAAATAGGCATCATATCAGTGGTATCCTACTTCACAAGATCGTTGTGAGGTTCATGCAAGATAGTCTATAAAAAGTATATAGCAAACCTTGGAGTACTATAATAAATGTCAGTTATTATATAGAAAATTCTGAATATCAAAAACAAAAAATGAAAGTGATCCTAAGTGCAACTTCAAAGAAGGAATCTCACCCAGAGACTCAAAATTTTGAGTTGGCCTTATGACTTCAAAACTGTAAGACAACTTCTAGGATCACAGATTTAGGGCCAAAAGGACCTTTGAAATTATCAGCTCCTACCCTTTTATTTTCTAGATGAGGAAATGAAGCCCAGAACAGCAAAAGTATTATTACCTCTTCTGAGGCAGGGAGACTGCAAGGCTCCTCTAGGGTGTGAGGATGCTTTAGGGAACTATTTTCAGCCATTCTGTTCTTGAGAATAAGCACCTCCGCATCAGACTGCTGGTGAAAAGAGTCCTGAGAGCCCGAGGAGAGCTGTTCGCCATCCAGAGTTTGAGTGATACTACCTGAAACACTAACCACTGGCTGCCCACTAGAATCTGTTTGAGAAGCCTGTGGAGTAAATACGACACCTGGGAGATTCATATACTGGGGGCTTTCCAAGGAATTAGGCTGCTGACTTAACAGTAGCTCAGGTGTGGTTTTGTGTTCACTCCCCACAGGTGGCTGTGTAAGGGTCTCACTGGTGGCTGAGTTCTCTAAATGCTTTCTTTCCACCGCCCCAGGATGGAGGACCGTGGGCTGTGGGAGAACAGTTTCCAGTCTTTGTGATTTTTCGGCAGCTGCTTGAAGTGATGCTGGGTTCAGCTGTGGAACACTGGTCTGTATTATAGAAGGTTGGCCGAGCTGCTGAAATATCTGCTGAATTGGATGCTGAAGGATACTTGCTCCTCCAGGGGTCTGTGTTACCATAACAGGTACATTCACTTTATAAAGATGTCCTGAGAAATAAATAAAAAGATATAATTACATAATTTTCTCTCTCCTATCTCCTCCTCTCCAATGAAAAAATAAAAACAAAACCCATCACAAAGAGGGATCAATCAATGCAAACTCCTGCACTGGCCTAGTAGATAAAGTCCACATTAGAATAAGTACAGCTGGGTTCAATTCCAAACTCTGTGTCCCTGGTGGGACAGTCACTTAATTACTCAATGCCCCAGGCAACCATCATCAGACTATAACACTACAGAACAAATGCTAATATGTATTGGTAGAATAAGTTTCCTGGAAGGGGGTGGGGCAGGAAGTTTCTATTAAAAGAATTTCATCTCTAGACCAAAAAAAAATGTTATTAGTTTATAAAGCATATTTTATATTGTGAAAACTAACAATGATGCATCCTGCCCAATCAGTACCCAAGACAGGTAGACACAACATTACAACATATCTGTACAAATCCGAGTTTCAAATCAACATAATTGAATAAAATAACTTTTTTCAGATTTTCCATTATTTAAGATACCATGTAAATCTTAGTTCTAAGGTAATTAAAAGGACTGGCTATATGGATCAACAAGAGTTTTGAAACTTTTAGATGATATCAAATTCTCTGTCTCCCTTAAAGATTATTAATAATCACAGACCTTTTGAGATAGAAAAGGGCAGGAAGAAATCTAGTCCAACCCTCGATTTTAGAAATGAAAATAAGGCTAGGAGAATTTAAATGATTTGCTCAAGACTACCTAGTGACTGCGGTCTCAAAACACAAAAGGGATGAATAGTACCCATCCTCATGGAGCTTGTACTCCCCTCCACCCTAGTTTACACCATGTTGCCCTCCTCCTTAAATGATCAAGAATTCAAAACACTTGCTCTGATAGAATCTCATGCAGTGAAAAGAGTCCTGGATTTAAAGTCAAGAGATCCTGATCCCAATCCTAGACCTTTTTGACAAGTGAGCAAAATCAGTTCAACTCTCTTGACTATATCCATATCTGTTAAGTGAGAAAATTAGACTAGATCATCTCAAAGACATGTTGCAGTTCTAAATGCATAATTTTTAGGCTAATCTTTTTCATTTGTATAGTTAGCAATGGAAAAACCATTTCACCTTGGCCGTGAGTAGTTACAATCTACATTAACAAAGGAAGCATCTATCCTTAAAAACAGGGATCTTTGGAAGCAGAGAAGCCCATTCAATTCTATGGAACATTGTGCTCTGTTATCAAAAGGCATCTCATTTTTGCTTTAAGATTAATTTAAGATGCAATTGGGGCAGTGTTCCTCCAAACCAAAATAAATAATCTCACAGTGTCATCGATTTGAACCCATAAACATAAATGGGTTATATGGACAGGACAAAGTGGCCCACAGCTAGTACCTCACTTTCAGGAGGACTCAAGACTAAAAGCAAAGACTTGCTGTTCTCTGTGAGATTTCACTGAAATTCCAGCATTCCTGACATCTAGGCTGAAACACCCTGATGACTGGCCACAGCACCAGGAAAAGATGCCTTGTTTGGGTTTGTTTGTTTTTTACAAGTCAAATTGAAGGAAGCATATTGGGAAAGCTGAAGAGGAGGTTAAGTGGTCAGATTTTTTCATACTGTGGACTCTAACCATATTTTCTTTCTGCCTTACTGAAAGCCTTCTCTAAAAAAACCAAACTGTGTAAGGGATGATGATACATCTACTTCATATAGGGAATAAAGTTAGAACGACATTAGGCTTTTTTTCCCCCACAGTTTAGGACTTTTGTTTCACATTTTATAGGTGCATTTGATCTAATCATCTAATAGCTAGATAGATACAGTGTTTGCCTTATGAGTCAGACACATAATAGCTGTGGGATTCTGAACAAGCCATTTACACTCTGTTTCAATTTTCTCGTCTATAAAAGGGAAATAAGGGCACCCACATCATAAGATTGGTATATGGATCAAATGATATAACTCAAGGAAAGCACTTGGTAAACCTTAAAGCACTAACACACTATTTGCTATTATTACATATAATTGATTAGCTAAAACAATTTAAAATAAAAACCATTCATAAAGTTTGCTCTCACCAGATGCTGTTTGCAGAGTCACTCCTGCTGGTACATGAATGGGATAACCAATACCAGAGGGAAGGCTATAATTAGCACTGGAATTTGAGGTGCCCTAGATGTGAAAATATCATCACATGAAATTCAACAAAAATACAATATTTTATCCCCATCTTTGTCCCTCCTTCCCTGATAAAAGTTCTGATACCATGTTCTTAGAACTTCATTAGGAATTAGTTCTCTGAATGAAGATGCTTTCAGATAGAAGACTATAAAGCTAAACTAGTATAGATTTAATCACTTTGATCCACCCAAGTTACTGGTATCCTGGCAAAGTCAAAAAATTCTAACTTATTTTTAGAATTCAGCCTTTTTTGCCCAGGCTACTAATTCTGAAAGCAAGTTCAAGGGCCACTAAGTGTCATACAAGTTCTTCAGATGGTCTAAGTTCATCTTTAGCACTAATATTGATAAAGCATTATCTATAATGTTGTTCTATGATTAGTCATTTCTAAACAATTTTAGATAACTTTTTATTTTCAATAAAAAGACATTCTTTTTTTTCCCATCAACAATACCACCATTCTTTCCATCAACTCTGTTAAGTTTTAGTTTTTTTTGTTGTTTGGGGAGGGGGTTTTTTGTTTTTAATGGTGACAATCCCATATGAGGAGTAGTATATGGGCCTTCAAGGTTATGCCAGAAGAATACAAGCTATAGCAGAACCTATCAAGCCAAAAAGGCTTCAGAGAGAGACATAGGAATCATCTGTACGTGTTACCCAAGGTAACAGTAGAAGGTTTGCCACTAGGATGTGAATTTTCTTGACCTCCTCCACTCATGAGATAGATGGATCAATTTTGTTGGTAAAAAAGTACTCATGTAAAAAATGATATACCTTTGTAGTACTGAAATAAGTATAAATTAAGTAGCTACTCTATAGAGACTTTACCTTTCAAAAGATAAACTACAAATCAAGAGTATGAAATTAATTTGAATTGTGCAAGGCACACCTATAAAAATAAGCCCAAGGATAACTGGTTCTGATATCTCCAACCTCATGACAAATATTTCAATTTTCTTCATGGATTGTGATTTTTCTTATCTGTTCCTAAGAGAAAAATTGGGCTGTTCTAAGCTCCATTTAATAAAGCTATAAAATTATAGCCAGAACATTCCATTTAAAATGCTATACATAAGCATAGTTGTTGTTTAAAAAAAAGAAAAGAAAAGAAAAGAAAGAAAAAAGGCAGGAAGTCTCCATTTTTTATTTAGGTCTTATCAATTACACTATCAACAATACCAGAAACTTACACTAATATAATAATTCCAGATTTTCAACTAATATATAATAGCTCCAAAACATCTTAATAACCCTGTGCCCTCATGGTTTCAAGCTTAGCAGATGCTAAGTATTTTTTGGGAGGGGGAACACTGGAAAAGCCAGTAAAAATGCCATCAAATATTCCCACTGTTGTTAAGCAACCTACATTATGGCACTCACATTCCTTTCTACCCAGTCTCAGAACCATCATATCCCTACCAACTGAACTTGGAAAAAAAGAATAAACAAAGCAAAAACTATTTTAAATACTGAAAGAAACATAGGAATAGTCAAAGACAGATAAATTCTTCACCAACATTCACGAAGTGTTCAGGGAGTACACACTTACATACCAGTTCTGTAGTAGTGAAATTTGGAATAGTTCTACCAGCAGGAATAACTAAAGATGCTGCATAGAAACAAAAATAAATATTACAAAATGTTAGCATTTACTGAAATGTTTTAACAAAATTATTAATTATAGTTCCCTATTGTGGGTTTACTACATCATTATTCACCTCCTCGAAAAACAAACAAAAAAGTTCCTGCTACCAAAAGGTATTTTGGTCTTAAGCTATATTTCCTTTTTCAAAACAACTTCGGATAAATGCTTTACAATGAAACTTTTTTTTTAAATATCCAGAAAGAAAAAAAATTCTTCCAGTTTTTCAGATAATGCTGTCCTTTAGAAATACATATGCTATGTGCATGCTTGTATGCCCTGCTCCTGGGGAGGCTGAGACTGGTAGGCTGCTTGAGTTAAAGAATTCTGTAGCAAAAGGGAGTCCAACTAAACAAGGTCTGGAATTGATTCTTGATGATCTTAAGAAAACAATGGAAAAAAGAAAACTATGCTGGGAGTGGGGAAGGGAAGTTATCTCATATTGTAATGCCAGAGAAACTGAGGCAAAATAGAAATTAGAGAGTTTTAATATTTTATTTGTACCTCTAAGAGGGAGAGAGAGTCTGGAGGCAGAACAGAATCCATTCTACCCCCAGTACTGAATTAGACTTTCCTCTCACAGAATCTAGCAATGAATGTGAGATTCCAATGATTTTTATATATGTAAAGGAGTAGAGTCCGAACACTGGTAAATGCAGCAATTCCCAGAAACAGACCACAGTTCTGATAGGGTGGGGGGTGAGGACCATAAAATTCTTGATAACTTAGGAGGACTTGAGAGCCAGGATGTCTAAACTTCCCCTTATTTTGAGATTACACATTTACATTTTATAACCTTAGAGTAGCCAGTCCTAAATTATATCAATCCTAATGTTTGGGGGGGGGGGTTGCAATCAGGGGGACTGAGGCAGAACAATTTAGGGGAACTGAGCACAACAATATAATTAGGATACTAAAGTAGAAATCCGCATATACAAGAAGATAGAGAGCATAATCATTCTCTACTCTCATATCCTATGTGAGTCTTGCCCATATATTCCATAAATGGTTCTAAGAGAATCTAACCAACCTCCTCAAAGCCTTCTAGGTTTTAATAGTTTAATGACAACATGGTCTTAGACTCTTCCATTATCCCTTGTTCTCACTATATTTCTAATCCATATCACTTTCTGGTGATTAATAACAACCACCACAATAGCAGCTAACATCTACATAAGACCTCCTATGTGTCAGGCTCTGTGCTAAGCCCTTTACATATATTATCTCACTTGATTCTTACAATAATGCTATCATTATCCCCATTTGACAGGTGAAGAAACTCGGAGGCTAAGTGACTCTCCCAGGGTCACAGAACTATTAACTGTCTGAGGCCAAATTAGAAGTGAAGACTTCCTGAAGAAGAGGCTCAGTGTTCTATCTCCTGTGCCACCCAGCTGCCTTTTTGTTCAACTATATATATCAGAGCTAAAGGTAAATGAAATATGTTTAACCAAACAAGGGAAAGAAACAATTAGAGAAAATAAAATGGATAATTTTAACTACATGAAACAGAAAAATTATTTGAAGAGATGCATATTAAGGTAAGCAGAGCCAAGGAAAAAAATTTTACATACACACACACACACACACACACACACACACACACACACACAATGAACACAATAATGTAAACAAGAAAATGTTAATCAAAAAATCAAATGTGAATGCTGTAAAATTATAAAGATCAAGTATGGATGGAAAGAAGGGATGAGGAGATGCTTTATTCCCCATCCCTTGGCAAAGACAAGAAGTCAACAAGTGTTGTACCATTGTACATGCTTTAACACTTTTTTGATAAATTTATCAGTTACTCAATTTCTTCTCCTTTCTTTTCTTCTTTAAAATATTATTTATAATGTAGGATGATGGGAGAATAAAGCTAGAGGAATATATGGTGATTTTTAAAAGGCATCAATAAAAGCATTTTTTTCATTTTTTAAAATTTTATTTGAAGAAACAATAAGCAAAAAGAAAAACAGAAAAGCAATACAAAACAAAAGAGAATATTATCATGTGCCAAGCAGAACATCAGGAAGGATTCGAAATATATGACAACAAATACCAATTTAAAAAGGCAAATATAGAAGAAATTGTATTCACAAGTGAACCTCTTTTCTTCAGTTCCTTGTAAATTGTTCTTTTGTTCTCTGCTGACCACTTTATTTACTCTAGTCTAAAAGCCTATTTTTTTTAAAGACTTGGATTTGAATTTTACTCCCAAAACTCAACACCAGTATGCCCATGAGGAACAAGTCATTCAACCTCATTTTCTCACCTAAAAAAATAGAGAATCTACAGTACCTACCTCACAAGTTACAGTGAAAATACACCTAAAGCACTTTGCACACATTAAGCTCTTGAAAGCATTCTCTATATGTGGGCAGAGTGGGGGGGAGGGAAAGATTCATCTTAACTAGTCAAAGAAAATACCTGAAATACTTGTTTTCTAAATAAATTATCCACAAAAGACATTTCTTCATGAACACATAAAATATCTCTCTCTCTCAAGAGATCATTAGCAGACTCTGGCTCTATTATTTAAAAAAGAAAAAGAAAAGAAAGAAAGTGAAACAGCAAAACCTGGTGATTAATGAAGCACAAAATTATTTTTATCCTCAGTTCATCTCCAGTTTTTTCCATTAACAAGCACTCCATTAGAAATATTCATGTGTCAGAAAAGGAGTAAAGGATCACAGTGACATCAGTCTTAATTACCTGAAGTGGCCACAACTTGAGCAGTATAACTAAAGTCATTGCTTGTCAGGAAAGCAAACTCTGATTATGTTAGTTATTGGAACTGGTATAATCAATTTTCTTAAGGGAAAAAAAATCTTTCCATCTTAAAAAAACATCCAAGGAATCCTGAAGGACATGTATTTAAAGGAGCCAAGATAACTATGTTAATAAAAGTTTATATCCAGCGAAATAAAGGCATTTAACTAATTAACAGTTTGATTTTACAATGCAATTCATCAAAACCTATAGAGATTGCTATTTAATTTTGACACCAAATTCATCCCAGAAGTTAGTGAAATGAATAATGTGGTACATATTAAAGATAAATGTTAGAACACAATAGGCCTGACCTCCCCTTATACTATAATTATATGTGGCTATCTACAGAAACTTTTAAAAATTTTACTTATAATTTGCATCAATTTCATTTTGTAAAAGTACAGCTTCTTTAATTATTTTGTAAAATAACAGAGTCACAGTACATTTTCTCTCAGAAATGAAATAAAGCATACACAGTATGTTAGAAAATCTAAGTCCCTCAAACTACTTGTGTGACAAGGGAAGAGTCATACAGCCTTTTCAGGTCTCCATTTTCCTGCCTATAGCATAAGGGAGTTGCACCAGATGGGATAACATTGTGTTCCTGTGGGCCATTGGATTTTGAACATCTCATATTGACATGAAATCACTACCAAGAGAAGCTATTCCCAAAAGGTCAAAAAGTGGTAAAGTAACATCAAATGGAAGTCAAGAATAAGTCAGATATTTAAAAATCTGGTGGGGAGCAATTGTTATTGGTAGCATTTTTTATTATTTGTGCTATTTTTACAGCATTTCTCAATTTGGGCATGTTATCACAAGGAAAGAGGAAAAAGTTGAACTGGTATTTAGAGTTATAGATATCTTAGGGTGGCAGTAAAGCCCTGAAATTCAAGACTACTGAATCAGAAAGTGACAAAACCAACTAAATGGTCCTCATAGTTTAATCAAGGTCATATATCTTGTCAAGACATTCAGCCAAAATTTTAGAAATTTTGAAAGAGGAAGAAAATGTAGCTTCATGATAGCTTCAGGGATCTAGTCATTAATCTGTAGATTATTTTGTTTAAGTGGAGCATTAGGAGAAGATATTCTCCTTTCATACTAAAGCAATTTAGTTTTTTTCTGTAAACTTAATTTCAGCTGGATACCCAAGATAATGAGGAGTCACTAGGAAGGCATGATTTCATCTGGGGGAATTCTATACAAATCCTAGAGTAACCAAGGCTTTGAAAAGACAAAGAAAAAATCAAATCCCTCAGAAAGAGGGGGTACTGTAATTAAGAAGCATCTCAGATTTATAAGACTATTTACTTAGGAGTCTCACTTGTAAGAGGGCTGAAGATAAAAAGGTATAAAAACAAGACTAAATTTGCACTCTACAAAAACAGTCTAAATTGTTTCTTTGCCTTGAACTACTTCATTAAAAATGGAGAAGAGGAGGAAAATTTCCTTGTCTTAAATATAATTATTTCTATTATTCTAACATCTGGAGTATAGAATCCAAATGGAGAATTGAATAAGGACTAGTAATATCCGAGCTAGTTGAAGAACTTTTTTCCCCCCAGATCTTAATCACTGGTAATATTACCATCTTGTGGCAAAATTGGAGTACTGCAATATCTACTCAGAAGAACAGAAAACAGCAAAAGTGTTCCAAAATTTGACTTCGAGATAAAATAGGGTTAAGGCAAAGGTAAAGAAGGACTTTTACCTTCTCCTCAGGATCAAAAAATCTTCAAAAGACAAACTAAAAACTATTTCACATGCTAATGTTTTAAATTAAAAAGGGAAAAAGGAGGGTGGGATGATAAATATTGCCAGGAGTTTACAACAGAATAAAAATGCCTCCATTTGACAAAACAGCAAATTGGAATAATAAAAAGTATAATAAGTTAATAAGAATGTCACTAGCTTCTAAAATCTAGATTTATATAGACTAAGTCTGGCTTACTTTGTTCCCATCCAACCTTCCCAGGAAAGTTCAGAATAAAAATCATTTCTCAGCACCTACAGATGTCAGGGAAAATGCCCTTAGCTCCTATACACAGCACCCAGCTAACAATACTTCAGATAACAGGTTAGCATTTATTTTATCCCCCAGAAAGAATATTAAACAAAAGATCTACAGAACATCTGAAGACATTTCTCTTTTCCTCTCTAATAAGTCCTAGCTTTGTCAGAGCACGCAACAGTCCTCAAGCCTCATGGCTTCATCCTAGACTGTAAAGTAAAAGCATTTGTGAGCAAATGGAAATCAATTCTCCCCCACTGGACCAGCACAAGCCGGCATCATGGAGGCAACAGAAACTATGTGATTCTACCTCTTCTCCCCTTCACAATCGACCCTTCTTTCAGGCTGGGCACACAAGCGCCAGTCACTCTGCCAAGGGGTTCTGTGCCAGCCCCCCCCCAGTCATAGAGCTTTCTCCCCCACGTCTGCCTCCTCAGGAACCATGCCCCACTAATATCTGTCTGTTACTGGGGCTCTCCCCCTACCCCCTACCGTTGCCACCTCTCATGATGGGAGATCTCCATGGCTGCCCCCTTTGGGCATGGAAAAAAAGGAGAGAAATAGGTGGACTCTACACAAAGCTGTACCAAGGTACAACTTCCACATGCAGGCTCCAAAGCTACTTTCCAGCCTGCCTCCATTTTCCCCAAGTCTTAAGTCTCTGATACAAATCTGCCCTATTCCCTTCCCAGACTGAGGTGGCTCCACTGTAACAACAGGGTCTGATGAAAGCAAATCATCCCCCAAATGCCGGGATTCAGTCAATGGAAATGTTCAGACCTCTCAGGGAGACAGATTTATAGCTGAGAAAAAATCTAATCCAACTCTCTCATTTTACAGGAGGAACATGAATCAGAGAAACCAGTTACTGGATCAAAACTACACAGGTAAAAAGGGTAGTCGGAATTCAGCCTCTTGGGCCTCAGACAGCCCCACGATCTGAGTCCCAAACAAAGGCTCACTCTTTAGCCTTGCAAAGGTGCAGGCCGGAGTCACCAGCTCTCCTTCACACCCCATTCACTCAGAATAGAGAGGCAGGGCCAGCAGGCGGTACACCAGGTGCCAGGACTCGGGTTGAAGACCCATCTTTGACATATATATTTTCTGTGGGACCCTGAGCAAGTCCTTACCCTGTCAGAGCTCTGAACAATGTTCCAGGCAGGAAATGATCTAAGCAATATAAATCAGAGAAAGTGATAGAAATTCTCTCATCTGGGCATTTCCTAAACCAAGGCTCAGTTAGGGGTATATTTACCCATAATCATTCAACTCCTTTCATTCTATATAGCAGGAAACAGCCCTAACACATTAAGGGAAAATATCTGCTTTTGCTATTTTTTTTTACATTTAATTTAAGCTAGTCTACAGGTTATATTCATTTAAAATAATACAATGAGAATCCTGATATGAAAACATCTCCAAAAATAATTAGAACATGACTATTTCAAGCATTGCATATCAGCAAGTAGAAATGGTACAAAGTAGGAAGAACTGCTTGACTAGACTAAATCTTTGCAGAAGCATCCATACATGGGAAAAACACAATTTGGAGGTCCCAGAGAAAGTGATTGTCAAGGCATTTGAGAGAGGGGAGGAAATCAAAGGTTCATAAAAACATTCAAAACTTATCAACCCAAAAAAGTATAACAAGAGAATAATAATAACTACCAGCCCAGAGGCTTGCTCCCCCATATCTATGAACATTTTTATAAGAAAAACCTATACACATACACACACACACACACACACAATGGCATCTTTGATGTAGATATTAGAAGAAAACAGACTTTCAAGACAACATTCTATAAAGGACCAATTTTCAGGCACACAATTAATAGAAAGAAGTAAAAAGTACAAAGTCCATTTATCATTTGACTGTAAAAAAGTATTTTGATAGCACAAATCATCACCTTAAAGGCTTTCTTCCAACCCGATGTCTCCCACACATACATCAAAATCATACAAGATTCAAAATTCTTTTATAGGGAATAGCTCTCAGAGAGGGGAAAAAACAAAAGAGAGGGATAGAAGGAAAAGTTTAAGACAATGTTAAAGATCAATAACATTTTATTTCTGTAAATCATGCAAGATTCCTCAAAGTCTGAAAGAATGGAAGTTACTTTGTTCAAAAACCCTCTGATTACAAATACGAAGTAAAGCAAAGAACTGAGAAATCAATTCTTACTATCAAGGGTTTGCCAATATCATAGGAAATGTCTAGCACAGAGGCCAAATCACAAGATTCCCTATAATGAGGTCATGTCAACTGGATGCTCTTGTTTGCAGGTGACTCTTATTTCAAGTCCCAAAATATTAAAAAAAAAAATTATTCTGGACTAAACATATCAGGAAAGTATAGTAATTCAGGTGCAAAATTAAAGTGCACCAAGATAGTCATGACAATAAAGTGTAATAAAAATTATTTTACTATTAACAAAAGATAAAAAGAATACAATTCATAAGTTTTTTTTAAAAAAAGACAATAATCCAAATAAAATGATACTTTACCTCCATGTTCATTGTAGCAAACAAGTGATATAAGATCTAAAATGGCATAGCTATAAAGCAACAGAATTCCATTGAACTCTTACATATTAATTCCCTACAGGCTGAGTCTTAAGTTTCAAAGGCAAGGAAGTCAAAAAAAAAAAAAAAAATGATGCTAATGATGGCTTCTTCCCCACCCTGTAATGCAGCCATTCCTACTTACATAAACAGGTGGTATTCCTACTACAAGGTCCATGATCACCCAAAAGAGTTTAAAAAAAAAAAAACTTATTATTCATTCCACTACTGTATACCATAATCTGGACAATCTATAGAATTGGTCCATCAGTTCAAATATTTTTAATAGACACTGCAAATAGACAATCTGCCAAGCCCAAAAATAAGCAGGCAGGAAAGAGCAGGTTTGATGGCCTTTGAGACATTTTCCAGTATTTTTAATATAGAAAATTAGGGATTAGGTGGTCAGTGAATCCCACAGTGTCATGACTACTCTGATACTTTAGTGCATCAGTGATTTTCTTGATATGGGTATTCCTTGTAATGATGAGAAAAGTGATTTGCTCCTATATTGTTTGATTTTTGTCCCTATCTTCCTATAAACCCTTTGGAGGGTGCAGTAAAGACACTAAGGACTTATTTCTATACCCAAGTTTTTCATCTTTTTAACACCATTCTTCTGGTGATGTTATATGCTGGAAGTTAAGGAGTTTGATAACTTTGTTGAACGTCACCCAAAAGATAATGAAGAGACATGTGGTAGGCAGAAGCAGGCTGTAAAGTTATCAAAGAAGAGATAGATGGCTGAAAAGCAAAAAAAAGCTGGACCCCACAAAAGCAAGAGGTAGCCACAGAGGATGTATTCCTCTGGTATCAATGTCAAGAAATTGGCCATTAGATGGTGAGCTCCTTGAGAGCAGGAAAATGTCTTATGACTTTCTTTGTATCTTGTGGTTACACATAGTAACCACTTAATGTTTTTTTACTTTGACTCTGAGAGGTGTATTCCTAGCACATTTAGTGAACCCTTTGGAGAATTTACAAAAAAATAAAGAGTCAATCAGTATACGAAAATAACAATTAGCTTAAAGTCAAGGAGAGAATTTTATATCTACTCCTAGGAATAATAGAGAACCGCTGGAATTCACCAAAGAACATGAACGAGAGTAAGAGTCAGACTGGAATGTTAGGAACATTAATTTAATTAATAAAATGAGGTTTGGCATGGAAAATCTTGTGGCAAGCCAACCCACCAGGAGGCTAGCAGGTGCGAGTGGTAAGAACCTACACCTGAGTGGCAACTGTCTGCAAGAAGAGAAGCAGACACATTTGAAAGATGTCAGAAAAATAGAAACAACCAGATGTGGAAACAAATTAGATAGGCAAGACAAATAAGAATGAGAAATTAAGGATAATGGAAGTTGCAGATCTGGTGACAGAGAATATGACAATGCCCTTAATAGAAAGAGAGGAATGGAGCTAAATCATTTTAGACATGTTGAGTTTGAAATGACTTCCATATATCTAGTTCAAGATGTCAAATACAGGATTGGTCTGGGATTTCTGGGAAACAGCGACTTCCTTGATAAGATTATGAGACTGAAGGTGAGGAAGAAGCTTAGGACTGGAAACGTAGACCTAAGAATTATGTCCACAGAGTTAATTAAATTCACAGAAGCTGATAAGATTCCCTAAACAGAAAGGAAGAAAAGAACCCTAGGATAGTATCTTAGGGGGTACCCAGGATTTGTAGGCAAGATCTAGATGAAGTCCAGCAAAATGGAGTGAAAAGATTAGGGAAGGTAAGTAGAAGAAGAACTAGTGTCATGAAAACCTAGAGAGAAGAGAGAATATCCACAAGAGTGAGAATTGAAGAAAAAGTCATTAAATTTGGCAATTAAGAGATCACCGGTAACTTTGGAAAATGTACTTTCAGTTGAATGATGATGTCAGAAGTCAGAAGACAGAGAAAGTAGAGACATTAATTGTATGGCTCTCTCAAGGGATTGAGTCATGAAAGGAAGGAGAGCTAGAAGATGGCAGTCAGCAGAAAAGGCTAGATCAAATAATTTCTTTTATAGATAGACATTGTAAATAACAGGGGAGCAAATTTTCTGAAGATGACATGATAAAGGATTAAAAGTACATGTAACAGTAAAAAATGTCACCTCATATGAGAAGGTGAAATAAGAGATAGTGGGGAAAGACATCTACATGATATTAAATGAGAAGTAATTGCTACAGCAATTGATAGAAGTGTTTAATTTCAATTAAAAGCTAGTGAAAATAAAGATGAAATTTTTTTCATCCAGGTTCACAGACACACATCCCCCTAAAAAATTTCTATTCACAAATGGGGTCTCTGGACCCCAAATTATGAACCCCTCACTAACATATCCAAGTAATGAAGATATTATAGGATTTCTTGACTAACTCCTAATTCCCTATGTATTTCTTGCAAACATTCATCTATTCTAACTTTGTTCCTTTGAACTGATTTTAATAAAATTTATTATGTATATCTCAAGAGAAACAAAAAAGATCTATGCAGGAAAAAAAAGCCAAAGAAGACTAAATAAAATATTGCTGAGTCAGAAGCAACAATATCAATTTTTACCTTTCATCAGCTAATCAGTATTATTTAAATAGATACACTATAGTTAGGGAGAAACATTTCCTTAGCAGCAATAAAACAGATTCAAAGCATCTAAAAATAAGGGCAAAATTCATGTGGTAAATTTCTAGTAATTATTTTGTAAATCTAAAACAAAGAAATAGCCTTACTTTTCTCCTTATTTTCATAAACTTCCTGTTCTGCTTTAAATCTCTATATATACATATATAGTGATGCTCTAAGTAGATTGAGCATTTATTCTTTCTTGTTTGTTTATATTTCTATTCTCAGCACTTATCACAAGGCCTGACACAAAAGGAGCTTAATAAATGTTTTCTCTATCTATATGTATGTGTACATACATACATTATACATGTACCTGTGTACATGTCTATCACACACACATGGTTCCTTAAGCTATTCCCCACAGAACCTAACCCATACAATATGTCCTTTGGTAGTATTCAAGTAAGAATTTTATGGATTTGATACAAGATCTTTTTTTATTTCATGCTTTAGTTATGGGTTAGTGATCATTTGCAAAATGAAACTAGTAATGGTGCCCCTACAAGGTAAAATTTTATCTTAGACCCGTTTGAAGAGGAGTTTATATTGAATATGAAAATATTCCCCAGTGACCAATAATACTTTTCTTAATTTAGAAAAAAAATAACCCAGTAACTCTGAATCACAATGCTCCTTCATAAACTATACCCAACCTGTTGACGTCTGTATTGTTTGGTGCAAATTATGTGGCAATTGCAAAGTGAAGAGAGGGCCTGGGTGACTATTTCTGAAGAAACCTTCTGTTGCCTTAGACTGCATCACCTTCGTCTCCCATAGCTATAAGAAAGGGGAAAAGATTCTCTTTTTAAAAACAGAAATAATTGTTTTATCTGTTTCAATTGAAAAATCAACTTTTTAAAATATTAAGTGTTAGCAAAATAAATAACTAGATCTAAGCAGTAATTTTAAATAATAAACAATAATTACAATGCAGAACATTGCATTGGTTATCAGTTTTCTAGATTAAGAGATTCTAGATGGGGAAAAAAACCCTTTTTTTTTTAAACTACTACAAACCTGCTTTAAGTCTTTCAGGACTTGTTCTTCTATCCCTTCTTCTGTAAATAGCTCACGAACCCCTTCAATCACATCTTCAATGACAGATCTGTAGAGTTTGGGCTGAATAAAAATAATTGTTAGCATTTTTAGTTCTCAGGTTTTAATTTATTTAGCCTTGATTAATTAAGTATGCACAACTTTGGCCCATCTCATCATTTAAATATGAGAAAACACAGCACACAAAATGATTTTTACTAAGCTTCCTCCTTATCCTAAACAATACTATTAGCCTGACACAAATCTTTCCTGCCTCAAGAGAAGAATACAGTCATGCAGCTATCTGCAAGACCCAGTTGGAAGACTTCACTGAAGCATGGAACAATAATCCCATGAAGTTGTACTGTTATTGGAGCCATCAGCATATGTGCCAAATGTTTACCCTCCCTATTCCTACAGAGTGAGGAATGAATTTTAAGTGATCTAGAAATAAACCTGTTTTCCAATGACTCACTTCTCAAAAGGCCAATAATTTTTTTTAATTTCTATAAGACATTAAGTACACTATTCCCACTATTGGATTTTTATTATATACAAGCTAGAAAGGCAAAATAAACACCTACTACAAATTAATACCATGGTCAGTCTCTTCTATCAAAACAGATAATCCAAAATTCTGTTCTCTTGTCAGATTAAAGTAGCAGTGACAACAAATACTTCTATATTGCTTTAAGGTTTTCAAAGCACCTTCCTCATTACAATCCCTGATAGTAAGGGGGTAAACAGTTCAAATGATTGATTTTATCAATGAGGGGGAATTCCTTGGTGTGGAAACTGGAAAACTCTTTTCATACAAATCAGAAGTTTCTCTGAAGTTTACGGTACTTTGGCATTATTTGTTTTACACATCAAGTGACTTGCCCATGGTCCCACAATTGGTATGAGTCAGAGACAGGAGTTAAATGTAAGTCTTCCAAACTCTAAAGCTATCCTTCCCTCATAATAGCATATTCCTCATTTTATAGATGAGAAAACTAAGGCGCTAAGAAATTATCCAGGATACATAGCTGGTTTCCAATTTCACCTAGGTCTGCTGACTCCAAGTCCATCATTCAATTTATAAAACTTGTTTCTTGTCATATAAAGCTAAGAAATCCAACAACCAATACATTCTAAAAACTTCAGTAATTTCGGGGGAGTGGGAGGGGTGGTTAATTCAGCCATAATATGAAGTTTATGTAAATGACTAAATGCTGTTGATCAGTGGGTAAAAATAAACATTAAATCCAATATTAAATGAGTCTAGCTTTCAGAATAAGTTACACTCCTCACCTACAACCAAAGATGCTAATTACTGTTCAGTTCTGGATTCCACTAAATCACCCACTAGCAATATGGAAAGTATTTTTATTTATTTATTTAACTATTGTGCCACAGTTCCCTTTTATTGTCCTGCCTCAGTTTCCCTTAACTATTCTGCCTCAATCCCCCTGATTACAACTCCCCTTTTCTGTTCATTAGGACTGAGATAATTAGGGCTAGAGAGATCTGGCCACTCTGGCATTCCAAAAGATAAAATTCCAAATGTCCTATCTCAGATAACTAATTGGCATCTTCTATCTCTAAGTTCCAGACTTTCTATCTCAAACTGTCTACACCCTTCACTCCCAGTTTATCAGAATTTATGGTCCTACCCTCAACCTGTCAGAACCGGATTTATGGTCCATTTCTGAAAATTCCTTTGTTTACCAGGGTTTAGACTTCACCCCTTTCTCTTCCCAATCTTGGATCCACATATATAAAAATCATTAGAATCTCACATTTGATGCTGATGCTGAATGCTTTAAGACATCAGCCCTGTGACCAAAATGGATACCTTTGGTCCCAGCAAATTTTTTCCTCTCAGAAATCCAAATAAAATATTAAAAACTTTCTAATCTCTATCTTTCCTCAGTTTCTCTGACATTACCCAACCAAAACATAAAATGGCATATTCTCAAACAATCTTTACCTACTTACCCCAGACACACACTCATATACACCCACAGAGTTTTCAGGTCCAAATACTATAATGCCTATGACGAAAAGAAGAAAAGAGAAGAGGAGAGGAAGAGGAGAGAGAAGAAAAGGAAAGAAATACTCAACATAATTACATGACTATAGACAATAACAATCAAAGTTTCTCCTTCAGAAAAATTAACTAAGAAAACAAAGCAGAGAAATTCTTTCTAGTAAGATCCATCTAAATTTGACTACATTTAAGATCAGGGAAGTCCTTAGGACCAAAATCCTTTCAAACTCTTCCCTAAGATTCTGTTGCCTGCCAATAGAGGATAGAAAGAATCAGCTAGAATAAAATTACTAGACAAAGCCCCTGCTCTGGGACTCTTAAGGAAAAAAATTATATTGACTTCTCTGTGTATAGGTGTGTAGGGTATAGGATGTGTTCAGGGAAGACCTTGTACCTCTGAAGTGAAGGCTGCCAAGCCCTTTAGAGGGCTGCTTTCCACTTTTGATGTCCACCTGACAGTTGTCTTGGCTCTCCTGCCACTGGGCAGTGATGACTCTGGAAGAAAGAGTGAGGCTGGCAACTTTATGCAATTCTGCCTCACTTAATTCAAAATTTATATACGAACAAAAAGACTTCACCATATCATTTTACTATTAATATCTCAAGGTCCTGTGGCAATGGATGAATAATGAAGCAGCACGTGCAGAATCCCTGGGAGCTGTAGTCACAATCTTGCACACCAGCAGTCCAGATCTTAGGGTCATTATCTCACTGGAAGCAGCGAAGGTATTCAGCAACCCCCGGGGGTGAATCTAAGCAGCACTTTAAGGATCACACTGCTCACCTCCAGGTATAAGGAAGGGGCTAGAAAAGGTGCCCCTAAAACTTGCCCAATTACCCAACCTTGGTCTAATTACTGCAGCAGGCAGGATTCCATCCTGAAGTAAAAACACTAAAAAATGTACAATAACTTCTGCAAAGTCGACTCCACTCACCACTGGTATGTGGAATGTGCACATACTTATAGACAACACAAAATCCAGCAGACCTGAAAGACGACCAGCTCTCATTGCAAGAGAATTCAATAGGTATCATATCCAAATAGCAGCCCTGAGTGAAACAAGGCTGGCAAATAAAGGACAGCTTACTGAAATAGAAGCTGGGCACAGTTTGCTGTAAAGGCCACAGTGAAGACCACCATGAAGCTGGTGTAGGTTTTGGAATCAAAATTAATCTAGTAAGCAAGCTCATATGCCTTCCAAGAGGAGAGAACAATAGGTTCATGACAATATGATTGCCACTTGCAGGAAAACGCTGTGACATTATCATTAGTGCCTATATTCTCAGTGTGACAAACCTTGATAAGGTCAAAGAAAAATTTATGAAGACCTGGAGACCCTTACCATCAATGTGCCAAAAGAGACAAGCTTGTAATTCTGGGTGAGTAGGCTCAGACTACCAAATATAGTCAAGGGAGGAATGGAGTCAAACTGCAACTGCAAGGGTCACTTACTGAAGACTTGTGCATCACATGACCTTCTTATCACTAACAAGGTTTATCTAATCACAATAAAACTAAGTGGATGCATCTTTACAGCAAACATTGACATTTAACACACTATGTGATTTTAAGGAAAAGAGACAAAACAGGATGTGAGTAAAGAAGGCAATGGTGTGATGCAAAGTGCTAGACTTATTTTCTCCAGGCTAAATATTTGCATTCCACAGAAGGAGCAGCCCAAGGAAATAAGACTCCAGAAGAATTAATAACAACAGATTAGAGGTTTCTCTGAAAGGAAAGCAGCTTGATGCTAAATTGATCAATTGAACCATCACACAATTGGCAACAGTGGATCAGCGACTTCCAGGCATTTAGCATATAGCACTGTATTTGCTCATCTGGGTCAAACACATGCAAACATGAAGACCGATTTGACAAAAAAGATGGAGAAATTCATAAGCTGCTAAATGAAAAATGAGACCTCCACAGGGTATACCAGCAGGATAGTTCATCCATCTCTCTGAGAAGGTAGCATTCAATTTCATCAAAAGTAAAGTACAATCAAAACTTAGATGTGGTATTCTTTTCTCTGTAAGAAGGCAGGTGAAATTCAGTTCATGCTGGTAGTAACAATCCAAAGCGTTTTTATGATACACTTAAGGCTACTTATGATGATAAGGATGTGATCCTAAAGAGATGGGCTGAATGCTTCTACAATGCTCTCAGACCATCATCAATCAATGCTTAAGCCATTGACTGTTTATCTCAAGTTAAAATCAAGTTCCAACTGAAAAAGGTTTTGAATACCATTAGGCTCCTTTCATGTGCCAAAGTACCTGCTGTCCATTCTATTCCAGCTAAGATTTACAAGGTGGGGGGTCCATTGCTCATACAAAAGCTGACTAAAATTTTCCAGTTTATATAGCAAGAAGAGGTTTTGCCCCAGGAGTTCAAAGATTTCTCCACTGTCCATCTCTATAAAGTTAAAGGGATGTTGTTCTATGACAATCACAGGGGGAGTGTTCTCTTTTAGTTACTATTGGCAAAATTCTTGCCCAAGTCTTCCTTAGATGACCTTTCAGGTGAAGGATTAGTCTATTATCTGGGAGCCAATGTGGTTTCAGAAATGGCCCAAAAATGGTTGATATGGTTAAAATTTGGTTGTTCAAAGAAGTTCAGCAATTTCACAATAGGGATGCTCGCCTGTGTTCTGGACAATAAACAATGGTCTCCATCTTTCCCAGTCACCAATGGAATGAAACAAGACTGTGTGCTTGCTCCCATCCTTTTTTAGCATGATGTTCTCAGCCATGTTGTCAAATTCCTTGAATGAGGACAAACATGGCATCAAAGTCAATGATAAATTCTACAACTTGAAAATGCTCCAAGCCAAAACTAAAATGGAGGGAGTGCTGTTGCACACATTTTGTGTGTTTGTTTACAGATAATTGTGCTTGCACTACTTTTGGTCAAAAAATTAACACCAAGCAAACACAGATACTTCACCAGCCAGCACCACATCATCCATATGTGGAACCATGGTTACAGCAAATGGAGAAGTCTTGAATCCACTTACCTTGGCAGTATACTCTCCAGGAATGTCCACATTGATAATGAAGTTAACACACCCGGTGTTTGGGAGGCTCCGAAGGAAAGTACAGGAGAGGAGAGGTATTAGACCACCTACCAAACTGAAGGTATACAGAGCTGTTATGCTCATCTCATTGTTGTATGCCTGTGAAACCTGGACACTGTACCACCGCCATGCCAGGAAAATAAATTGCTTCTATTTGAATCATTTCAGGAAGATCAGCCCCTGAGGCCCTTCTCAAACTAATCTGACAAATATTCAAACTCGACTACAGAAAGCACAACTCCTTTGGGCTGGGTACATACTTGGAATGTCAAATGTATACTTGCCAGAAAGACTATTTTATGGAGAACTCACAAAGGGTAAGCACTCACAAGGTGGTCCAAAAAAGTGATACAAGGATACTTTCACGGTCTTTCTTAAAAACTTTAGAATTGATTATATGACATAGAAGACATTGGCACAGGACTGCCCAGCATGGCGTGCCCTCATCTGAGAAGGTGCTGTGTTCTATGAGCAAAGCAGAATTGAATTAGCTCAGAAGAAATGGATGATGCACAAAGTTAAGACAATCCACTCCAAACGTTCACGGGGACTATTTGTGTCTGACCTGCGGCAGAGCATTCTGAGCTCATATTGGTCTGATCAGCCACAGTTGGACACACTAACTCAGTGATGTCATTTTGGTCCTTTTCCAGAACAAAGGACAATAGCCAATCTTTATTAGAAACAGACATAGAAAGAATATAGACAACTGATGACTATTTCTCCCCCAGAAACAATGCTGTTAGAATTAACTCATCACTTTAAAAAGCAGAATAGATGGCATATTTATATTTCCATCCACACTTAACACTTAACGCAAATTACAATAAATATGAGCCATACTTGAAATACACACTGGAATATTAGTATTTAACAACTCATTTCTCCTTAAACTTTTAATAACTCAAATTGTCTTAATGTTCATTTCATTTAAAGAGAAATGAGTTATTTGTAAAACAAGTGGGACTGTGGAAAACGTTCTTCAATTCTGGACCTGGGTTTAAATCCTATCTCTGACAATTATCAACTTATGTGACTCTGGAGAAGTCCCTCGATCTGTCTGGGAATATTTCTTCATCTGTAAAATGAAGGGGTTGAATGAACTAAGTGGCATCGGCAAATCACTTCATTGTAAAATGAGGAATAATCCCACCTATCTGCCAGGGTTGTTGTAAGGACTAAAAAGATACTTTACAAAATGTTTTGCAAACCTTAAAGATCTAGATAAATTCTATTATTATCCCCACAGGCTATTATTTAATCAAACTCAGAAATTAAAAGATACCAACCAACTACACATTTGGGATTGGAAGGATGAGGAAGCAATGGCTACAAAATAGCCATATCCCAACGAAAACAAACAGGAGACTACCAAGACCCCAGATGTGCAAAACAAGAATGCAAGCAACTGTCATAGCGTGGAAGGGGTTGTATTTTGACCCTTTTTCCCCAACCCTGCAGGTTAATACCTCGGTAGCAGCTCCATCACCCCCAAAAAAGGTAATTACTCTCGCCAACATCCCAACGTTCGGAGACAGAAGAGGGTTCAAAAATCACCTGGGCTAACAATCGGCTAACCAGGAATCCCTCCGAGTCCACGGTGGGAGGCAAAGTAACCCGCGACCCTAAAACTCAAATCCCGGCCCCGTCACCCAGACCCGGTGTGACTCTGGCCAACTCACTAAGCTCGTCTTCTACCTAAAAAGAAGAGGCTGGAGGGGGTTGCAAGCCCTAACTACGAGGCGACGCAACGGGCCGCTCCCCGGGCCCCCGGCTTGCCCTTCTCCGAGGCGCTAACTCCGGCCAGCTCTTACCGGACTCCAGGCCCACAACCCCCCCCTCCCCCCCCCCCCGGCCGGCCCCGCGCCTTGCGCCCCAGCAGGCGTTCCCCGGACCAGGCCCTGGGAGCGGGACTCAGTTTCCCCGTCTGTAAAACGTAGGGGCTGGAATGATTGGGCTTTTCCGTCTGCGGCCCGCTTAGTTTTTCTTCCGGCGGAGGAAACGTGACCCCGTAACTAGGCCCCGAGGCTGGGCCCACGTTTCCAGACTCGGGCCTGCCAGCCCAGGGAGGGAGTCCGGGGGAGAGGAGAGCCTGCCCCTGCCTCCGACTCTCGGGAAGACAGGGAGCCCGCCCCCGGCTCCCCCCAGAAATGAGACAGGAGGGGGCGGGGGCAGGGCCTGCGCCGCTAGTTTTGGACTGGAAGGGGGCGGGGTAGGGGTCTGCCGGGGCGTCGAGGGCCCCGAGGAGGACGAGGAGCAGGAGGAAGAGGAGGGCGGGCCCGCCCGCAGCGGCCTCGGACCCAACCTTACCACGGGGTTGGCGTACGCCATGACCGCGGCTCTCCTCGAAGCCCAGCCCCGCCCTGCGGGCGGCTCCCGTCTATAACGCCCACCGCCCGCCCCACCCCCCGCGCAGCCGCTGCACCCCTACGCCGGCCCGACCCCCCGCCGCCTTAACCGTGAGCCAGCCGGGCTGGGCCACCTCAAGGGGGAGGGGGCGAGTGGGAGCGCAGGGGGGAGGGGAGGCGAGGTATCCCTCCGCAGGAAGCGGGCGGAGTGGGGGCGGGGTGAGAGCAGGGGTTAAACTGAAAGGAGGGAGAGTTCAGCAGAGGAGACCCGGAGCGTACGGGAGGGGAAGGGTTAACGGCCGGGGGAGCACGCCCGGCGCCAGCTCCCCGGGGCCGCGCCTCCGTCCCCCGGCTGCACCGGCTCTCCAGGCCCTCCCGCCCAGGGCCACGCCTCTTTCGTAACAAGGAAACTGAGGCCCGGAGGATGTTATCCATTAACCCAGGCGGAAGTGTCGGTCATTATTTGGATGCAGGTCCGCTGAGCGCCGAGCCCAGCTGCTGTCTGCCCTGGGCTCCCGAGCTTCTCGGCTCACTTTGCATCCAGGGCGTGATAAATAATGGCTCTCCCCCCGTGGGCCGGGGGCCTGGGTCCCTGGGGCAGACTTCCGACGCACTCAGCAAGCATTGAGTGCCTGCTGTATGCCCGGAAGTGCGCTAAGGGCCGAGACGAGAAAGGGAAAAGGAAGGGGGATCCTCCTCCAAAGATGTGCCGTCCGATGGTGGCGACTGCGCTCAGGCAGCCGCGCGTACAAGTGAGAGAGGGTAGATGGATGGCATAAGATGGATGGGTAAATAGATAACAGCAGATTGATAGAGGGGTGAATAGATGATGGACAGATAGACAAACAGGATAGAGGAAATTGGACCCCGTCTCAGAGAAGGCCACTGAGATCAGTGAGCACCGGGTAAAGACTTCCTGCAGAAAGCAGGACTTTAGCTGATATGTAAAGAAGAGGAGGGGGGGGGGGGGGGGGAAGGAGATGAGAGAATTCCAAACTTGGAATTATAAACCTATTATAAGATATATAATTATAATATATTATTTTTTATTATATTATTATATTTTATAAGAATTATATTATGTTGTATTATTAATTTATTATATTATATGAATTATGTTATATTATTAATTTATTATATCATAAGAATTATATTATGCTATATTATTAATTTATTATATTATATGAATTATATTATGTTATATTAATTTATTATATTATGTTAGAAGAATTATGTTATATTATTATTTTATTATATTATATTATAAGAATTATATTGTTATATTATTAATTTATTATATTATATTATAAGAATTATGTTATATTAGTAATTTATTTTATTATATTATAAGAATTATGTTATATTATTAATTTATTTTATTATATTGTATTATAAGAATTATATTGTTATATTATTAATTTATTATATTATAAGAATTATGTTGTATTATTAATTTATTATATCATAAGAATTATATTATGTTATATTATTAATTTATTATATTATAAGAATTATATTATGTTATATTAGTTTATTATATTATATTATAAGAATTATGTTATATTATTAATTTATTATATTATATTATAAGAATTATGTTATATTATTATTTTATTATATTATATTATAAGAATTATATTGTTATATTATTAATTTATTATATTATAAGAATTATGTTATATTAATTTATTTTATTATAAGAATTATGTTATATTATTAATTTATTTTATTATATTGTATTATAAGAATTGTATTATGTTATATTATTAATTTATTATATTATATTATAAGGATTATGTTGTAGTATTAATTTATTATATGATAAGAATTATATTATATGATAAGAATTATATTATGTTATGTTATTAATTTATTATATTAGAATTATATTATTAATTTATTATATTATAAGAATTATATTATGTTAAATTAATTTATTATGTTATATTATAAGAATTATATTGTTATATTATTAATTTATTATATTATATTATAAGAATTATGTTATATTATTAATTTATTTTATTATATTATAAGAATTATGTTATGTTATATTATTAATTTATTTTATTATATTATGTTATAAGAATTATATTCTTATATAATTATTATATTATAATCATATTATAATTTATATTTGTATTAGATTTTATTTTATTATAAAATATTATTATATTTTATATATTATATAAAATTATATTATAAGAATATTTATTAAATACCTGCTGTTTTCAAGATACTAGGCTGAATTTTGAGACTACAAAGAAATGCAAAAAATCAGTCCCTGCCCTCAAGTAGCTCATAGTCTAATGGAGATGGCATGTAAATTAAATATGTACAAACAAAATATACCCAGGATATATTAAAGATATTCAATAGCAAGAAAGCACTTGTCTTCAGGGAGATCAGAAGAGGCTTCATATGGAAGGTGAGATTTGAGGGAAGTTTTGAAGAAAGCCAAGAAACAGTGATGAGGGAAAATTCCAGGCATGAAGGGTTGCCAGTATCCAAGGAGGTCACCATCGTTTCAAGAACCACTGCTCTCTTCACTAATTCCTATAGTACTTTGCTTGTCTCCAAACACCCATCAAATAGATTTGTTTTATATTTGTGATCCTCACCCAGAGTTATAAATAGACTTGCCTTGAGTTCGTGTGCTCCCCACTTTGACACAGTATGATGCTAGATGAGCAGAGAAGGTATTTAACTGCATTGGTAGAATCTTCTCATCAGAGTTCCCTATATCCTTCTTATATATCCCCTGTAATTTGAGGGCAGGAATTTACTTTTATTTTTCATTGTATCCCCTGATTATATTGCTAAAAACAATAGCCATACAATAAATATTTAAGAACTAGATGAAATCCAAAAATTCTCAAAACAGTTCATTGGATTGGATTAGTTCTTAAAACTATATGCTATTTATAATAGTTCAAGCCATTCTCCAATTGATAAATAGTCAAAGGAAATGGAACAATTTTCAGATGAAGAAACTGAAACTATTTGTAGTCATCTGAAAAGGTGCTCCAAGTCACTATTGATCAGAGAAATACGAATTAAGACAACTCTGAGATACCACTACACACCTGTCAGACTGGCTAAAATAACAGAAAATGATAATGACCAATGTTGGAGGGGACGTGGGAAAACTGAGACAATGTATTAGTATACATTGTTGGTGGAGTTGTGAACTGATCCAACCATTCTGAAGAACAATTTGGAGCTATGCTGAAAAAATTATCAAACTGTGTGTATCCTTTGACCCAGCAGTGTTTCTATTGGGCTTGTATCCCAAAGAGATCTTAAAGGAGGGAAAGGAACCCACATGTGCAAAAATGTTTGTGGCAGCCTTTTTTATAGTGGCTGGAAACTGGAAATTGAATGGATGCCCATCAATTGGGGAATGGCTGAATAAATTGTGGTATATGAATGTTATGGAATATTATTGTTCTGTAAGAAATGATCAGCAGGATGATTTCAGAGAGGGTTGGAAAGATTTACATGAACTGATGCTGAGTGAAATGAGCAGAATCAGGAGATTATTATAAATGATAACAAGAAGATCGTTGTAACGATCAATTCTGATGGACGTGGCTCTTTTCAACAATGAGATGATTCAAACCAGTTCCAATTGTGCAGTGACAAAGAGAGCCATCTACACCCAGAGAGAGAGAGCAATGGGAACAGAGTGTGGAACACAACATAGCCTCTTCCTTTTTGATTTGATTTTTCTTGTGCAGAAAGATAATTGTATAAATATGTATACATAAATTGAATTTAACATATATTTTAACATATTTAACATGTATTGGACTATCTGCCAGCTAGGGAAGGAGATAGGGGGAAGGAGGGAAAAATTTGGAACAAAAGGTTTTGCAAGGGTTAATGTTGAAAAATTACCCATGCATATGTTTTGTAAATAAAAAGCTTTAATAAAAAAGAAAGAAATATATGCCAATGGTAGGAATGGTGCTATTGTAAAATCACATTATAGAGTATCAGGAAGATTGGAAATAAACCTATAACTGAAAGCCTTTTTTTCCCCTGAGGCAATTGGGGTTAAAGTGACTTGCCCAGGGTCACACAGCCAGGAAGTGTTAAGTGACCCAGACCATATTTGAACTCGGGTCTTCCTGACTTCAGGGTCTATGCTCTATCCACTACACCAACTAGCTGTCCCTAACTGAAAGTCTTTGTCACATTTAGGAAGAAGGCAATTGATATCTTTTGTTTCCTATATAAATTCATCCCTATGTGGTTTGTAATTGATTAAATAATTGCCTTCTAAAAAAGTAGTCTGCATTTTGCAAGGGTTAGTACCAAACTATCACAAATACTTTACAGATTGTTAATTCATTTTCAGGGAATTACAGATAGATTACAGAAGAAATTTGTGCTGCTTATAAGTCTAGCAAAGAGGAAGAAGGAAGTAGCATTTATTGAGTCTACCATTTACCAGGCTCTATACTAAATAAATGCTTTACAAATATCTCATTTGGTTTTCACAATAACCCTGTAAAATGCTATTATCAATGCCATTTTACAGATGAAGAAAGTGAGGCAGGCAGCAGTTAAGTGGTTTGCCCCTAGTTACACAATTAGTGTCCGAAGCTCATTTGAACTCCAGTCTTCCAGACTGTAGGCCCAGTTCTCTATTTATTGCCCCACTTAGCTATCAGTTGGTTCAGAACTGAGCCAAGTAGACATGATCCTAATAAACTATACACTTTTAATCATTTCAAGAAAGTCACCATGACCATTCTGGTAACCCAGTAGAATAGATTTACCACACATGATTCAAAGCATTATGTAAGAGGGGGCATTCATTAGTGATCTTGCCACCCTCAAGAAATCACCAGGGAAGCAGTATTTCTTAAACGTATATTATGAGCTCAGCCATGTAGATTGCTACAACATGCCTTTTACATCACTTTATTAGCAAAGCTGACTGATTTCATGGTTGATCCCAGGCATCAGAAGCACACTACTGAAAATGAGACCAAAATGGTCACTGCTCATAAAAATAGACCCTATGACAAAATCAGAGGTACCTCTAAGAAATCTTGGTAAATTCAACCAAGATAAATTCAATTATCCCTTCTCTTAGCTCAGATCAGAAGCAGGTGTATCCTTAATTTACAAACTAGGAAATGGATACTTGACTCTGCAATGATGTGATGACTAGCATAATAAGTTAGTCATTATAGATTGCCTGCTTTCCTTATGCAAGAAACCAATAACATACGATACCGACTCTCAAGGATCTAACTAGGTAGTTTGACAGAAGACAGATACACTTGAAAATAATTGCCAATAAATCAAACATGTCATCACCTAATAAATGCTGAGTTGGAAACTCAAGAATTTAAAGAAAGTGAGATTCTTGGAAGAGATGGTTCTGTCCCTTCAATTATGAGTAGCATTTGAAGAGGTGAGATGGAAAGACATAAAATGAAAGAAAAGAACACTGGCAAAGACTGAGATTTGGGAATAAACACTGTATATGGAGATTAATGATAATCACACACACACACACACACACACACACATATATGGGGGAGGGGTCAATGATAATGACATATATATATATGGGGAGGTCAGTGAAAATGACTTTTATCTGATCCAAGCAATAAATAGTTTTATATTTGCAAAAGGCAGAAAAATTGATCTTACTATAGTTATATTAACAAAAGGAATATGTCAAAAACCAGAAAGGCAAAATAGGACTAGATTATGGAGCATCCTGGAAGAAAGGCAAAAAAGCCAGTTAGTTAGACTGATGCCTCCATCAATAGAAAATCAGCATGGATTCTTCAAGACATTGATGAAGCATCCCAAGACATATCTGTCATATGTTGTAGTTTGCAGTCCAGTATGAGTATTGAAGGAATTAGGCTCTTGGAAAAGGTTGTTTTTTGAAGTGATGTTTTTACGAAGAGTCATCTAGTGAAGGATGACTCAAGAGGTAAGTGAAAAGGTTGTTAAGAGTAATCCAAGCACAATATAATAGCACTCGGAATAGCGAGAAAGGAACACGGCCAAAGGACACTATGAAGGAAGAATTACCAGAACTTTTAAAAAGCTTGAAGATAGGAATTTGGGGCTGCTTGGTGACACAGTGGATAGAATGTTGGTCCTGGAGTCAGGAGGCCCAAGTTAAAATCTAGCCGGGGGGGGGGGGTCACTTCACTCTGTTTACCTCAGTTTCCTCATCTATAAAATGAGCTGGAAAAGGAAATAGCAAACCATTCCACCCTTGCCAAGAAAACTCCAAATAGAGTCACAGAGAAACAGACATGACTGAAAAATAAACAAACTACAACTAAATGTGGGAATAAAGAAGGAAACATCAAAGATTAACTCTTAAGGGACAATGTGTAAAAATACACCTATTTCAGCATACATGTCCCCTCTGTTACTCAACAATGAGGTTAATAATACAAAAAGTTTGCTTTGCCTAGGGGGATACCTTCGGGATAGAGCTTTATCTTATTCTCTGTTACCCAGAATCTGGGTTAACCTGAGTCTAAGTAAAAAATACCTTTCTCCTGAAACCCACTCATCTCCCATTAGGAACAGTTTTTTGCACCTGAGTCCAATTACAATCGAAATACCCTATTCAGGGCAGGAAAACAGCTGAATGGTATTTCTCTGGCAAATACAAGATAAGATTCCCATAAACTGATCATATTGGATAATTTCAAAGGAGAGTCCTTTTGAAGTATTTCTGAAATTCTTTTCCCAGCACAAGAGAAGTGAGCTTCCAGGAAATAACACTTTATATATGCTCAGATACTTCCAGAAAGGTTTTTAAATTCTCTGAGGTTGCCCCCAGTTTATCCTATCTATATCTTGTTTATACATATTGTATGATATCTTCCCCATTAGACTGTGAAGACCTTGAGCGAAGGGACTAGTTTGGAGTTTCCTTTTCTATTTGCCTTTGTACCTGCAGCATTAACACAGTTCCTGGAACATAGGAAGCACTTAATAAATATTAATTGACTGACTGTAGGTAGTTGACTACTGATTGGGTGAATGAAGTCAGAACTAGATTCAAAACTTTCTGTTGGTATATGCTAACCAAGTGACCACGGACAAATTGTGAGTGCCGTCAGACAACTCTCTTAAGATTTCATTATGGAGCAGCCATTGAGATCTGCCTTGGTAGAATATCCATGCAAAGGAGTTCTTCATATTGACAAAAATCAAAGATCCAGACAAAATATGACATGTAATTCGTGTAACACCTTTAGAAAAGGGGTAATGTATGAAATTCAAATAATGATTTCTGTTTCTATAACTCTTTATGATTTACAATGTACTCTGCACACACAAAAATTAGAGATGAAGTACAGATATTATTATGCCTAATTTACAGGGGAGTTAATGGAAGAGCAGAGAAATTATAACATGATTTCTCCAAATTCACATGGTTGTTAAATGCTAGTTTCTGACTCCATGACTAATACCTAAAACTATATTTTATATCAGGTTTGAGAGGATAGTACAAGAAGTTTCTGATCATTGACTTACTCATTTAGAAAAATTTTAAATCAAGTTATATAAAGGATGAAGTCACTAGAAAACAAACTAGAAAACCTTACTCCCTGCTAACCTCCAACCTCACATATACAACTGCAGTTCAGATCTTAAACTGGATGTCCAAGAGACATGAGACACCTAGGTGCTGTGGCTGAACTCAGCTGTATGATGCTAGATGAGTCACAACTCTCTTGTCCTCAGTTTGTTCCTCTGTAAAATAGAGGTAAAAACCTCACCTGAATTCTTCTGAGATCAAGTGAGATAACTGTAAGATGCTTGGCCCCATGTCTAACATATTTTAAACATTAAAGAAAGTTGGGGGGGATTCATCATGACCCCATATGGGGTTTTCCAATTGGTTTGCCATGTCCTTCTTCAGTGGATTAGGCAAACAGAGCTTGACCAGAGTCCTACAGCCAATACATGTCTGAGGCTGGATTTGAACTCGGGTCTTCCTGACTCCAGACCCAACACTCTATTCACTGATCCATCCATCCAGCTACCACTTGAGCCTCCTAACTGTCTCATATGAATATTATCGTGACTAGTCCTAATTCCAAAGATTACTAGGGGTGGAAGGAAAAGGACCTATAGGGGCTAACAGTTTTATTGCAGCTTTCTTCGTTATGGACAAGAGCTATGGGAATGCCAATCAATGACAAGTTGTGGGGTAGTATTGTGGTATAGGAAATGATGAGCTTATTGATTTCAGAAAAACATGGATAAACTTACACCAAATAACGAACAAAATGAGCAGAACCAAGGGAAAGCTTTTTTAGTAACAACAATATTGTTTAAGAACAACTCTGAGTCACTAAGTCATTTTGACTATCATAAATGCCCAAATTTAATTCTAAAGGACTACAAAGGACGGACTATAAAGGAAGATGCTATCTGCATCCAGAGAAAGAACTGATAAATAGAAGTGTGTATAGAATGATACACACACACACACACACACACACACACACACATATATATGTCTAATAGTAGCCATCTCTATTGCAAGAAGGGAAAGGAAAAGAAAAAAGGGAGAAGTAATTTACATGATAACTTTATTATATATTTAAAAGGAATAGCCAGTGATATATAATAGATTTGCAGTTTCATGTACAATCATCTTTTTTATTCTATTACACTATAGAAATGCTTGTCATATTTCATAAATTAAAATAAACATTTTTATATTAACTATGATTATTACCTTAAACCAAATATATCCAAAATAGAATTTATTATCTTTTCTTCTAAATCCTCCTCCTCACCTATTTATTATAGAGGGCAACCCCATCCTCCAAGTCTCTCAGGTGCATAATGCAGGAATCATCCTCATGATCTTCCGAATCCCATATCCAAACTGTTGCCAGGTTTATTGAATTGCCATCACTCCAGTGTTGGCCCTCATCATCTCTCATCTGGATTATTTCAATGATTTGTTGGAGGGGTCTCCCTGTCTTGTCTCTCCCCCTTCCAATCTACTCTCATTCATCTTTTAACATGATTTTACTAAAGTTCAGGCCCAACTCTAGCCCATCCCTCTCTACTCAGTAAACTCCAGGGGCTCCCTATTGCCTCCAGGAGCAAATGCAGAATCCTCTATTTGTCATTCAAGACCCTTCATGACCCTTTCTACCTTCCCAGGCTTCCAACAATCCAATGACACTGGCCTCCTAACTGTTCCATGAACAGGACATTATCTCAGCTCCTGACTGTGTCCTCCATGTCTGGAATGCTCTCCCTGCTTAACTCAGCCCATTTGACTTCTTTTAAGTCCCCAATAAAATCTCATTTTTTATAGCAAGCCTTTCCCTACTATTCTTAATTCTAGAGTCTTTCCTCTGCTGATTATTCTCTATTTCTCTTGTATATAGCTTGCTTTGTATAAAACTGTTTGCAAGTCTTCATCCTTAAGGGCAAGAATAGTCTTTCACCACTTTCTGTGTCTCTGGTGCTCAGCAGTGCCTGACACATAGGAGGCACCTCAGTGTTTGTTGATTAATTGTGTGTGTGTGTGTGTTACATATATACATACATCACAAGCTACACAGAATCATAGTTCCACAAGGTTTCTCAGCAAAGGTGCTGGTGGTTTTAATAAGGTTTTAAAGGAACTTTGCAAACCTTAAAGCAATATGTTGCATGTGTTTTCATTATCATTATTATATAGTCACCAGGCCTCCAATCTAGTGATGACATCATTCTGTGAGTTTTCTACCATACTCCTGCTGAGCTCGATTCATATTTATAGAACAGTACAAGGATGCCCTGGTAAATGTTTAAAAGGGAAGAGTGGGAGAGAGGAACAGAATGTATGCATCTATTAGTTTAATCTGCATTATTAATACATTCTTAAGACTAGATAATCAATAGAACACTTTTATAAGTGAGAAAAATGAGATCCAAAATTATCCAAGATGGCCCAGCTTGTCAATTGTCATGGTACCCTGGCTTCTAGTCCAATACCTTCTCTATTATAAGTTGATAGTTGGGGACTCAGAACTGTAAGATGTATGAATCTATTCAAAATGAACATAATACTTCCCGACAGAAATACAAATAATTTAGCTTCATTTCTTTAAGAAAATCATTAACACTCTTTCCCTGGTCAAGATCTGATGCTGTTCCCCATTTGTAGCATAAAGCTGCAAGGAGATAACAAGCAGAGTGGTCCCCTCCATTCTTCTCTCTCTCACCTTCACACATTAGAGTCCTTCTGCTTTGGCACTCTCTAAGAGCTAGTATGAGTAACAGGGTGAATGATCTCTGTCTTGAGAGAAAAGGAGAGTGGGAGGCTTTCTCATAGTATAGAAGCCATAGCACAAAGGCTATGTTGTGTTACAGTTGTGTTACAGAAATTAAGGCATTATTAAGACAATCTCCTAGTCCAAAGTCTTTGGATTCACTTGAATCAAAGATGTAAGGAGTCTACCTTGAAAAGATTTATTCAATTTCAATTCAGTTTTGATTTCCTGACACTAAGAGATAATTTTGTTAATGGTGACCAAATTAAGGATGGAAATGATATCTAATTCAATTGAGAGTTTTTTTTTTTTAATTTACCTTTGGATAATTTTAAAGGGAACTCCTTAGAACAATAGCCTTTAACCTGAGATCTATAAATTTACTTTTTAATATATATTGTGATAACTGTATTTCAACATAATTGCCTTCCTTTGTAATACTATGTATTTTATTTTATGCAGTCTGAGAAAGCATCCATTAGCACACAAAAAGCTTGGGATCAAGAAGATCTCAGTTCAAATGCAGCCTCAGGTACTTAATAATACCCAGGAAACTCATTTAATCTCTCTCCCAATTTCCTCAACTATAAAATGGGGATATTTAATAGAGTTGGCCTCCCAGGGTTGTTATGAGGATCAAATGAGATAATAATGGTAAGGCTCTTAGCACAGTGCCTTACCCTATGCTATGTATATAGTAGTATTTAAAAAGTGCTTCTTCCCTTTCCTTCCCTTTCCCTTGAATCATGGTCCTTGGACTCCAAATCTAGGAAGCTGTCAGCTATGTAATTAAGTCTCATTAATTCAAAGAGGACCTTGACTCTAAATGTAGCAGCCACTTGATTTCAACTTAGGGGAGAACAGTGGGTGTGCCTAATTCATGAGAAGGTCACTTTCAATTAAGAAAGGAAGATGAAGTGATCATTTCACAGGAGTGCTACCCAAGAATCCAAAATGATAATGAAATAAACACACCACATTTATTTCAAATAATCACATTTCTTATGCCATGCTTTCAAGTACAGAGACGAAGTATGTCACATTCAAAAGATATTTTCTATGTGAAAATTCAAATTTTTCAATGAAATGGTCTGAGGTCATTCATTAGACAGTGACTTTCATTATAAGATAGAGTTATGGTAGTTAATTATGGGAATAAATAGGGAATGAAAAGGACTACTGAGCCCTGATTTTTCTTTGAGCAAAATACTAAGCAATACTGATGGAAATTGATGTTCATAATTTTCTCAGGTCCTGTTTTTAAAGAAATGCTTTACAAATTGTATTTTTATAACACTTTTCTTTAAAAGTTTGAGTTCCAAATTCTATCCTTCCCTCCCCTCAAGATGGTTAAACAATCAGATATAGGTTATACATGTGCAATTATGTACAACATTTCCACATTAGTCATTTTGTACCAGAAGACTAGAATAAAAGAAAAAAAAAATGAAGGAAAGTGAAAAATAGTATGTTTCAATCTGTATTCAAACAATATCTCTGAAAGAGCATAATATGCTTTATCATTAGTCTTTTTGGAATTCTCTTAAATCACTGTATCATGGAGAATGACTAAGTCATCCACAATTCTTGATAACAATTTTTGATTGCTATTACTGTGTACAATGTTATCCTGGTTCTGTTCACTTTGCTATGTATCATTCATGTTATGTCTTTCCAGGTTTTTCTGAAATCATGCTATCAAGCCCTATTTTAAGTAAAGAGACCCTGTATATTTTGTACCTGCTATTATTAGTTAATACTAATTTCTATAAAATATATTAATCATTAACCTAGATTCATTTTTTAACATTCTTTATTATCTCATTTCTCCTTTTTTTGGAGAAATTGGCACCATCCTTGTAATCATGCAGATATTTAAAAATGATACAGATCTGACCTCTATACACTTCTCTCTTGATCTCTTCACATGTACAGTTCATTGCCAGATACTGATATTTCCACCTTCATTACATCTCCAATATACATCTCCTTCCTTCCACTCACAGGGCTACCATGTTAGTTTAGGTCCTCATCACCTGTCACCTATATTATTGATATGGTTTTTTTATTGGTCTCTCGTAAAAATCTTTCTTCACTCCAATCTGTCTTCCACACAGTAGCCTCATTCATTTTCCAAAAGCTTAAGTCTCACCGTGTCATCCTTTCTACTCAATAAACTTCAATGACTTCTTCTTTTCTCCAGAATTAAACATAGTCTTCCTATCTTTCCAGTCTTCTTAAATTCTATTCCTCTCCAAGCCCTGTACAATTGGCTCATTCTGGCCTTCTTGCTGGGAGATATTTCATTTCCCATTTCTACAACTTTGCATTGGCTGTTCCCCAGGACCAAAATGCTCTCCCACCCAATATCCAATTCTTAGAATCTCTGGCTTCCTTTGAGACTCAATCCCCTCTCCTAGTAGTATTCTCTCTACCACCCTCCCCCCAATATCTAGTGCCATCTTCTCTTAGTTTATCCTCCAAATATTTACTCTGAACTTATCTTATATGTTCTAATTTACAGATGCATTCTGCAAAAAAAAGGAAGGTTCCATAAGAAGAGACACTACTTTTTTTGTTTTTTCTTTATATTTCTCACACTTAGCCCAATGCTTGCCCTTAGTACCTAATAAATTCTGGTTGGTTGATTGTAATGAAAATTATGATGTGATTATTGTGGCCTGTACCTTATAGAAGCAAATGATCAGAAATGTTCATCAGCTTCTGTGCATTGTTGAGATCACATTGCAGACTGATGCATTTTTTACATTTCATCTTTATCCTATTGAAATCCAGTTCCCTTACAAGTCCCTTACAAGTCATCACCCTCATAGTGTCATTTAGTCTTCTTCAACAATGAAGAATGAATAACAATTTATAAGTATTAGTAGTTGCCCTTTGAAGACCCAACTCAAGTTGGGAAGTGCTGCTAATTCTTCTCCCTTCCCCCTTTTCCTTCCCCTTCCCTTTCTTCTTTCTCTTTTTCTTCCCTTTCTTCTTTCCACTCTTTTTCCTCCTCCTCTTCTTCTTCCTTCTTTTTCCTTCTCCTATCATCTTTTTGTCTCACTTTGTTCTAGCCTTTAATTATTGAATTGTGTCAGACAAACTGAGATCTGGGGAAGACCTTAATTTTAAAAGGCTGTCACCCTCTGCATCCTGGGCCAGTTACCTTGACTCTTGTCTTGCCACTGGACTGTGATGACTGTGGAGGAGAGTGAAGCTGATGATCCTTATACACGTCTGCCTCACTTAAATCCAATTCACTCACAAATCAAGACATCACAAGGTGATATTATTGACCTGCTTTGAGAATGAAGGATGAACAATGACAATCCCACCAGTATTTCCTTTGCATTGATTTTAAATATCTTTATATTTCAATAACAGTTTTTCTAAAATCCCCTATTCACTAAGTCCCTTTTCTAAAATCAACTTACAATTACTCTTAATATCAGTCTTTAGTTCCCTCTTAGATTAAGTTTCTTCTATTCAAGTATGTACCAGTTAATTTATATGGTCTCTCTCCTATTATGATGTTGAGGACAGGGATTGGTTTTTTTGTTTTTACCTTTCTTTGCACTTGGCACATAGTAGGAACTTAATAGAAACTCCTGCTTTAAGAAAAAATAAACAGTATTTCAATAAGCTTAAGTATGTAACACATCCCTAACACCAACAAATGTTCTTATCCTGCATTAGTACAATATAAGTGATCACGTGTTTATGTCCATGTGTAAATGCCCTATTAATAGTCAAACTCTGCAAAGCTTTTATTGTAACACTCTGCATATCTAAAAGGTACTATTTATAACTATCAATTTAATGCAAGATGTATAAGATATGTTTCATTGTTAGGCTTCCCTCCTCCCCCAATAATTTTTTAAAGATCTTTCACGAATTTCATCAATAAGATTTCTTTTATTTATCACCCAACAAATTATTCAATTTTCCCTTCCTAAACCACAATCATTCATGAATATAAATCACTTACAAGTGCAATTTTATTGTCTATTTTTTTAAAAATCCCCAACCTAATGCACACCTGGTTTAAAAGATCAAACACAAGACCAATTTACTGAATTTACAATTGTGATCTAAAGAACCAAAAAGCTCTGTTTCAGAAAGAACTACCTTTTCTTTCTTTTTAATTGCTCTTGTATTGCAGAAAGCAAATAATGGGGTTGAATAGTCTCTGAATAAAGAAGGCTCCCCCCCAAAGCTGTCATCTGCTGAGTCTCTGCAGCTATGTCTGGCGTAGGAAGTAGCAGATTTCTTTGTCCTATAAAGCCTTTAAGTGCACAGTAATGGGAGCAGTCTCATTTGTTCCCTGCATCAGAGTGAGGTTCTGGGCACATTGTAGGTAGGTGTTTAATAATTACTTGTTGACTAGAATTAAAAAAAAAATATTCAGGAGGATGAGTTAGGTGAGCAAATTCCATATGTCACATGTCCTTTCTTTGCGATTTCCAGTGTGACTTTTGCAAGGCTAAATCAGAAAACTGTACCTATCTGGCCTTCCTTTTGGGACAAATAGATAATTCTATCCAGCCCAAAAAATACTGCAAGCAAACCACCCACTCACTTGATAACGTCTGACGTTCCTGTAAGAAGGACAAAGCCTTTCATTCTGTGGTGAACATGAGGATTGAAAATGCTAATGTTTTCTGGGGGAGGTAGCATACTAACTAAAATGCACACTAAGATGTAAATTACTGATGTCAACTCCTTTATTTAGAGCAGTTTTAATAGAGAGGAAATGGAGAATAGAACAGTAGGGCACCAGATACCTGAAGGAGATCTGGGGGACTGGCGTCAGGAAAGGCAGAGAGAAAGAGCGGAGGGAGGACTGGATTCCCCCCACACTCAAATAAACTTTATCTAATGCACAATTTTGCCCAGGGCTAGCCCTCGTCCTCAGCCTCGGTTTAATTTAGACGTTTGTCCTTTTCCAGGGACTACATATGGAGGCCTTTAAAAAATGCTTTGGAATATCTCAAAATAATTTGTTAGAGAGTCAGGCTACTGGCATTTAACAATGTGACTGGTTGAAGATGCTCTTTCGGTGCCTTTTGAATGGCAGTTAAGGACATTTTGATGGAATTCTCTCTGAATGGTGTGAAAAAATCCCAAATAAAACCCACCTCAAAGGGGGTCTATGTTCAGTGGAACCTTTCCTTGTCCCCACACACATGAACAAAGGCTTTCTTGGTGACGTGAAGCAAGGAGAGAAATGATTTAAATGCTGGCATACTCAAAGATATTTCATTCCCCAAAGATATTTCATTATCCAAAGCGCAGAAATTCCAAACATTTACTCTGTTTTAGAGGTTAGTAAATGAATATCTCATCTGTGAATTTATAATATATAATAGTTAATATGGTCACCAAATTATGAAATGCTCAAAGCAATATGTTGGAGAACATATATTGAAAGTACTGACCAAAAAGCCTAGGAAAATAAAAACAAAGTCAGACTTGATATCAGTGATCTTACGGATCCAGAGATCCAATGCAATCTAATTTCTTCTCCCACCTTCTCTTATTCCTTCTCTCTTCCATGGCCTGATGAGACAGTTCTGAATCCAATTCTTTATCTAACAAAGAAAATCTGATAATAATAATATAAAAAAAAAACCTTGCCTCAGGAGGCAGTTATAGTACAGAAGGATGGCAAGGCCCCTTGGATTTGAAATACAGGTTCAACGTCTACTGGCACTACTCATGTGTAAGTTGGACAAGTAAATTAAACTCTACCAGACTTGTAAATGAGGAGAGTTGCATTACATCAGAGATATTTAACCTTGGGTCTCACTGACAGTTTGAGAGAAGAGATACTGTGAACTTGAGGGGGAACATTACATTTTTATTTTCACTGACCCTTGATTTTCTTTATAATCCTACATATTTTATGCATTTAAAAACCTTTTTCTAAGAAAAGATCCACAGGCTTCACAGCACAATCAAAGGGGTCTGGGACACAAATGAAGACTTAAAGACTCCTGAATTGAATGATTCCCAAAGTCTTTCCTGTTCTAAATCCTATGATCCTTTATGAATATCAAAGATTTGGAAACATTGTCTGGTGCTTAGGCAGAGTAGAAAGTAGGGAAAGTTCTGTTCTTTTGTTATCATCTTTACCTTTTTCCAAGAAGACAAAAAGCTCAGGAATCCTTGGGGGATATTCTTCTGTTTTTAGCTCAGGGGAATATTCTCTGCTTTTAGCTCAGAAGGCTTTCCTAAGCGCCTGGGGGAATGTGAAGGGCCATCTAGCTCTGACCTTGCAAGTGCACTGGCCATGCTATATCAGAAGTAGTTAGGTACATTATAAATAATACATAAAATACAAATAGCTTACTCTGACCTCCCAAGTCCATGGCATCTTTAAATGAGTGTCTTTTGAAACCCATAGAACTCATTCTGCTCCCAGGGTCGAAACATTTAAAACTTCAGTTGAGAACAAGCAGAATTCATGGCCCATGGGATACCCCAGGGCCTGTGTATGTCACCATCAGGGCTGATCGCAGGCATCTGACTTGGTGCTGGTCTCTAGACCAAATGGTACCTGAATACTGCACACCAAAAAGATGCTGTCAAGTTGTCACAGCAACAAAGTAAGTCATATCCTTAGAAAGGGTTTGGGATCTTAAAGGGATATTAGCCCAAGGCCAGGCAAGATCGCAGCACTATTCCGTAGAACAATGACATCAGGAATAAGTGCTCTTCTATCCCACCTCCCAGTCCTAGACTGTCCTGTGCCGCCCCAGTGAAGAAACCAGTATTCCAGATGTCAGCTTGCTGAAGAAAAGCCTACTAGTTATAGCTCTCCTGAGACCCTTCTTTTTCTACCCGAAGACTTCTCACAAAAGATAGTTTCTGAGTTTATGGAGTTGACCAAGGCTTCCTGTAGACTACTACTCTCTAACTGCCATCACTTGGTGGAAGTTGACATTCTCCTCTGGTTTCTGTTCTCCAAGAGAATATCCCCTTTATTCGGAGCTCAGCTCGGCTCTCTAGGAAACTCCCTTTGCCTTCTCCCAGGTCCTGTCCCTCAGGCATATTGGTGGCTCTGAGCCCCAGCCTTTCATGTCAGGCCAACCTGGTCTCAGCTAATTGGATTCTCACTTCAGTTTGGACCAGTGACTCAAGAGAAGTTCCTGTAGGCCCAACATTGAGAAATACCCTGCCTAAATGTGACTACTTCCTCCTTTTTCTAAGTTGTGGTAGAAATCGGTTGGCTAACATTACAAAATGCAGGCCTTGAGTAAGCCTCAGGGCAGATCACTTTCCCACTCTTTATAATGCCCCAATACATAATTTAGGGAACAGAGCACTAAAAATTCTATTTCTTTGGCTTCTTTTGCATCTATCTGGAGTTTCTTCTGAAAATCTCAAAACATAGAGCACATAATAGAGTTCATGATAAAAGGTTACCAAATCCTGTATAAGTGTTCAATGACAATAAATAGTAAGCACAGTTTAGCAGGTATTTCACCCCATAGAAAATGAAGAAAACATGTAAAGAACTCATAAGAGCTGCCTCCTCCAAACAACAACAGTTCTCCTTCTTTGGTGAGTCTTGTCTTTTTCTCAGGGAATTCACTATAAAGTCCCTCATACCTAGAGTTTCACTCTTTTGTTTGGATTCCTTAAAAGGGAAACAAACTTGAATTTGCTAAATTCTGATATTCTAGTGAGTCCCACTTTCTTATAGGGATACAAACAGGTCACCAGCCTCAGAAAAACAGACTTGGGATCTTTCAGAAAAGATATTCCCTTCCAAAAAAAAAGATTGGTAGAAGAGCGTTCCTCTTCCCATCAGACCTGCCCTCTCCAAATAACTCATGGCAATAGCAGATGGCAAAATACGGATGTTTTCTCTTCCACATCATGGTCCCCTAGCTGTGGGGTCAGATATATAAGCCTCTTCTTCCCAAGAAGCTGGCACTTGTGTCTTCAAAGGTGCGTCTTAGAACTGTCCATTGCAAAGTTCCTAGAGACAAACAAGAGATCATTGCTATCTGGAATTTACACACAAAAATTCTCTCTCTGTCTCTCTGGCTCTGGCTCTGGCTCTCTTTTTCTGTCTCTGTCTATCTCTCTCTCTTTTTCTGTCTCTGTCTCTGTCTCTCTCTCTCTCTCCCCTTTATCAGAAGACTATCTCAAAACTCTCCAAGAACTTGTCATTATCCACAAAACCCCACCTTCTTTCCCTCTTGGAGTCTGGCTCATAGAATTCACTGTGAGGTTGCTAGGGAGACTGACACTTTTTAGGAAGTCCCATTCTATCATTAGAAGGCTGGAGTTTGATCATTGGTGCTACTGGACCTAGTGACTTCCCTCTCCTGGGGCCTTATGGTTGAAAGTAGAACCAGCCTTTGCACAGCCTCCCCAAGACTAAGTTCAGGTCCAAGAACTTGGGGCATTCTGGAGGGATGCGAGGTTCTCTGTCACTGCCCAAACTGCTTCCATTTCTCAGTCAAAGACAAAGGGGATAAGTGGTTTTACCTTGCTCTGTAACCCCAGAATTTAATATAGCACCTGGAACATTGAAAGCAATAAATACATGATTGTTAATTGATGGATTGATCCTAAGGCCCGCTGAGCGGTGGGTCCCAGGCTCAGCACAAAGAGTTCTGTGATTTGTGCCACTGCAGAGGTCTTATTCCTCAGCCACGCGGCCCTGCCTTGGCTGCCTCTGGTCCAGACTTTCCTTGTCAGCTTGACTAGCTCATCTTCGGCAAAGCCCCATTAGTTCCGGCAAGGCTGACAAAGGTCACCCCACAAGTTGCCGCATTGATGCAGCTCTGAGTTATGAGCAGGAACACTTCTGCCAGGCCCCGACTCCAAGTGTAAAATACAAATCACCGAGGAGCTGCTGAGCTGGGTGGGGAGACGAGTGCATCATTTCATCCAATGCCTTATCTTGAGGTGAGCCCAGCATCTTTGGGCCTTGTGGTGAACACGGCATCTTTGGGCCCCATGGACTTGAGGAGGACAGCATGTTTCTCTCTGGGACCTCAATCTTTTATTTCAAAACAGAAGCAAAGTGCTTTTGCTGACGAGTCCCAGCCACTGACTGATAGACATTTAGAGCTTCACCGCACCCCCAAGGGGCCATTTGAAGCCCTCTTCAGGGTCCAACACAGAGCTCACATTCAATCACATGATGCCCAGGTCCTTAAACTGTGTTTTGAGACTGCATTGAATGTGAGGATCGTGAAATTATATTTATTATCAGTAAATGTTTGATTTGTATACCTGCTTTATATACCTGTATACCCAGAGTCATGTAAAAATTTATTGGATGAAAACAGATGGCAAATGGGAAAAGTTTAAGAAGCCCTGACTTAAAGGACTGCTTAGAAACCCCCCTACTTCCCTGCGGGGCCTTTCAGTGAATCTCCTGTAGAGGGGCTGCTCCACACTTCTGCCAGGGGCTGCTGGGGCCAGAATATTGAGAGAAGAAGGAAGAGGGAATCAGATGCTATTTTCTTGGAAGAAGTGGCCAGGACCTACCATAATCTGCAAAGAGCTTGTGTAGTAAGAAGGTGAGGATCGCTGGGCTGTGCAGCCCAGGAGCAAGAGCCCCTGCTTATATTGTTCCAGTGCTTGTTCACCCTCCCTGTGAGAAGAGCATCGGGGACTTGGGACACTGGATCAGGTACAGCTGTGTCCGTGCGCGCTGATGACCAGGAGCTAGTACATCTGCACCCAGGAGAGAAACAGTTATAATGGAAACATCCGCCAAAAGCCAATGGTGGCCACTTGCCTAAGAATCCTACTTCCCCTAAAGGCATTCGACCTTGTTGCAGAAAAAGGGATTGTCTAAAGCCAGGCCTTGCATATGACTGTACTTTATTGCTGCAGAAAATAAACTAGAAATCACTGCAGCAGACCAATACAAGACCTCCAAAGGGACAAAACTAACTAGAATTCATAGGGAATACGAGCAATAAATCTTTCCGCAACACCCCCCAGCATCCATACATAACAAATTCCACACTGAAAATCTGATATAATGGAAAGTAATATTCCTCGGTGTTCTATAAATATAAATATTTAGAGAGAGGCTTGCTGTTTAAATTCCTGCAACTTTTCCAAATTGTTATTGAGCTGCATTCTCACTCTGAAGAATTAAGAATACTTTTAAGTGTTTGTTCATTGCATTAGTTTTAATTATACTCCACAATATCTAAATATGATTTACAAAATGCCCGGGGATCTTCTATTAATCTTAATACAGGCTCTACCACATTCGAATACTGCTGTCTGTAAATCGCATTCCTAGTCTTGAACGCCCCCTTCTGATTCAAGAATGAACCGTCGGTTTATTCCCTAAAATTCAAAGCGATTCTCTACTAAAAATTTCAAAATGTGCTCCCCGATAAAAATGTGAACCAAGAAAAAATAATTTGTGGGATCTAAGATAAAGTGAATTGACAATTAACCACACTGTTCCAGGTCCCAAAGGGATCTAAGAAGGGTGAGGTGAGAAGAGCAAGCTGAGATAGCGGTCCCTTCCCTGGGCACTGACAGGAGAGTGTTTGGGGGAAACAAAAGCACCGGCATTCCAGGAAAGGGGCCGCTGCCAACGGAAGCCCCCAGGGCAGAGGGAATCCCCCCCTCCCGCCTCGGGCAGTTTCCCTCGCAGAACGGGTTTGTCAAAACGTTAAATTGGGGGGGGGGGGAAGAGAAAAGATGCCAGTGTAGATCAGGAAGGAGGAGAAAGCTCCAAGGGCCCAGTGGGAGTCAGTGATCCATCCCCGAAGCAGCTGAGGGGCACCCCGAACCCAGGGCTGGACTGGAAGATCCAGGTTCAAATCCTGACACACAGCATGCGACCCTTGGGCAAAGTATTTAAACACCATGAAATAACAATAGCATTTAGCTCACAGATTCAGGATTAAATGAGATGATAAATATTATATATATTTGATGATAAATGTTACACATATATTAATATTACAAAAATGTGCACATATATATACACATATATATGTAAAGCTCTTTGCTAACCGTAAAACACAATATCAATGCTAGCTGTTTTCATCACGTGATACTTTCCCCGACATTCAGCAGCATCTAATGTGGGTAATCTGATCTGGCTCCTGCTTTCTATTTTCATGGCTAATTAATCAAGGAAAGTGGGAAGTGATTAAATATTTAAATAGTGCCTACCATATCCCAGACACTGATGAATCTCATAATAACCCTGAGTACTATTATTATCCCTACTTTATATTCGAGGAAACAGAGGCAGTCGGAGATAAAGTGACCTTCGCAGCGTCAAGGGCTAATAAGTATCTCAGGCTAAATTGGAATTCAGGTCTTCCCAACTGACTCCAACAATTTATTCACTGTCCTGCCAGCTGTCTCTGTCACTTGCATCAGAGAATGATCTCACTCAATCACTTAGCACTTCCTCCTCTGGGTCGGGCTCCCCTAAAAGACTCCTTGGAGGATCATATGAATCGAGGATTTTTGAACCTACAGTAGTAGGAATCCCTCCTCTCCTGTCCCCTTGTGAATCAGGTGCATTCCCGTGATGGAATCCGCCGATGGAGGACTGGTTCTAGAGACGAGGAACAATGTTCTTCTCTTGTATTTCCCAAGAGAATAAGGATGCTGGTTTGCCTTTCCCCTTCTCCCTTTATTTGGGACTCTTTTAAACGGAAGGAACTTGGGAACTGGATATAGTTAGTCACATGCAAGGGAAAGTTCTCACTAAGGAGAAATATGCAGGGATCAGACATGGTTCCTAGAGAAGACAACTCTATGACTAACATCTGAGAAAGCAGGAAGAAAAGGGGGGAGGTGGAGATGATGGGAAAAGAGTTTAAAGCTAGAATATGATGGGAAAATAGTGATTCACAAAGAGAATTCAAAACCTTCCCCCATGTATTCACACAGAATTGACCCTGGTTTTTTTCCACAGGAAGGGCATAAGTAAGGAATGAAGTAAAGAAAAATACATCAGGAAAAAAAACAAACAAAAAAAAAAAAACATTGGTATTATTATACCACCAGCAAAAGGGGCCCTTAGTAGTGAGCAAATGGCATTTGGGGGCAAATTGTGAAGGAACTACTGTGAATGTCTCGAATTTAGCTATGCATCTAGCTAGCTTTCCCCAGCATTTACCCATCTAGGGAAAAAGAGACAAGGCTTAATTATTCTTCATACCCTCCAAAACTAGTACTTACTCTAAAAGTTCTTCAAGACATCAGTGTGTAATTTTTACATTTCATTAACTAATGAGTATGCTATAATAGAAAAAAAAATTTAAAAGAGGAGCCAGAAGCATTAACTCTTTACTAGAATTAATTCGGGTAGAATGTAAACTCCCTGAAAACAAGGAACTTTTCATTTTTGCCTTTGTATCCCTAGCATCTAGCACATAACTTAATATTTTATCCCAGAGTGGTTAGAGCACCAGGCCTGAAGTCAGGAAGACCTGAGTTCAAATCTGATCTCAGACACTTAACACTTACTTCCTAGCTATGTGACCCTAGACAACTCCAATTGCCTCAGTAAAAAATATTTTACCCCAGAGGTAATAGGGAGCTACTGCAGTTGATTGAATGAGGGACTGATGCAGTCAGAACTTCCCTTAAACGTAGGAGAGTGTAGGATGAGCCAGAGCTGTGAATAATCGGAGGAAGGCCAATCAGGAGACTGTGACAATCGTCTGTGTGGAAAGATGAGGGCCTAAATCAATGTGTTAGTTGTGTGGATAGAGAGTAGAGTCTGACATGAGACATGGTGTAAAAGATGCAAGGGATTAGAATGTGAAGCAACAGAAAATGAGGAATCTTAGATTATGAACCTGAGAGACTGAAAAGGTCTCAGTATCTTTGGCAGAAATAGGGAGGGCGAACAGAATAGGGTTTGGGAGAGGAGGCAAAGAATTTTATTTTGGACATCTCTGAGCTTAAAATGTCTCTAGGGCATCCAGTTTAAATTGATAATTGGTGCTGAGATACTGAAGTTCAAGTAGAAAACTGAGGTTGGAAATATCTGAGGCTGGCTAAATCTATGAATCAACTACATTAAAATGATGACAGTCCAATTAAGTCAGTTAATCAAAAATAAGAATAAAATACTTTCATCATGAAAGCTGATAAAGTTAACTTGAAAGAGTGTGAAGATTTCATTTCTGCTCCTTCACAGATGGCTTACTTTTCTGTCTAAAGAAGCCATTCTTTTACTTGTAGATGGATCTCAAATGCATCATATACAGCTGTTTAATGTAGTGCCCTAAATTTGGGGGCAGCTAGGTGGGAACAGTGGATAGAGTGCTGTGTCTGGAGTTCAAATCCAGACTCAGACACTTTGCAGCTGTGTGATCTTGCACAAGTCACTTTATCCTGTTTGCCTCAGTTTCTTCATCTGTAAAATAAACTAGAGAAGGAAACAGCAAACCACTCCAGTATCTTTGCCAAGAAAACCCAAAATGGGGTCATGAAGAGTCAGAAATAATTGAAGAACAAGAACAAAAAATTAGATTGTAGATCTGATAGAAGCAAAAATAAAGACATTAAAATTTAAACATGCAGAAATAATTTCCAAAGATTTAAAGAGTAAAAAGTACAGATTAGAGCATTTGGTGGATTTGGAGCCACCAAATCCTGGCTCTTCTACTCTTTACCTGTATGATCTTGGGCAAATTACTTTGCCTCTCTGTGCCTCAAATGAAGTTTTTAAAATGGCCTGTGAGATGCCCTTCTTGTTCTAAATCTGTGCTCTTAGGTGCCTATGTCATTAGTTGCAGCTTGACATATTTTTATTTTCCCAGTGTATTTTATGATGCTATACTAGCTGCATTTTAAGATGCCATACTAGCTGACTCTTACAGTACGTGTGCATCTGACTTATTCAATTATTTGTTTATTGGAATTGATTCCATACCAAAAATAATGGCCACTGCAATCACCTTGGAAAAAATACATATCACACAGAATGATTCTTTGAAATACATCTTTAATTTTTTAAGTCGATATGCAATTCATAAAATATTTTGTTATGACTATCACAGTATTTCCAAGCGACCCTACTTAATGTAATCACAAAAGGCCCAGACAGTCCTATTAAGCCAATTAATCAAAAAAGGAATACAATGCTTTACTCACAGATGACATTGCACAGGAAATAGCTAATGATTGGGCAAAAGAATCAGCCACAAGTCTGGGTCTATGGATAAAGCAGTAAGACAGTTTAGAATTGCGCATTGCAGCAACTAGTCAGTCTAATGCTGGAGGGGCTGCAGCCAATCTTCTAAAAGGAACCCTCACCCTGTTAAGCCCCCTGTAACTGGAGATGATAGCATTAGTGCTTGCTGATGGTCATAGAAACAGTCATCTGAAAATAACAGTTCAAATCCTGCCGCTCTGATGCTTATTTAGCTGTGGGATCCTGGCCAAGTCATTTTAGAGATCATAGTAGCACCCACTACCTAGAATTGTTGTGTATCAAATGAGATATTTTTTATTAAGCAGGCAATTAATAAGTGCTTGTGGTCTTCCTCCCTTGCGAAGAGTTCCACCTAAGGGAAACTTCATGAAGGTCCAATAAAGTAACCAGCAAACTAGGAATTCACCCTTTGGCCACACAAATTCTCTGCCTTCGTACTCATTAACATTGTACTGTAAATTGGAGCTATCCCACCTAGGGACTTTGTGTATGCAAGGGGAAAATATACCCTAGATTTGGGGGGAGATGTTTTATACCACTTATTCTTTAAATACCTTTTCTAAAACTAATTAAGGCAACTGGCTGATAGTCAAAGCCAAAGCACATCGATGAGTGACCATCGTGGAAACCCCAGGTCCTTGGGATTAGCCCTAGAACTCTAAAAAGAGAAGCTTCATTTTATGGAGACCAGGCCTTTGAATGAAAGTCAGGGAAGTAGCCCCAGAGGGTTGATTAACAGAACAGAAACTTGAATTGGGTTATATTTACTTAGCTGAGTACAAAATGATATTCTGAGCAAAGCACATTCCTTAATCACTATTATGCATAAATTATGCATAAACAACTCAACTGTTTTAATTTTGGTTACCAGGCTGATTATAGCTGTTGACCAGCAAAGAAAACTTGCAAAACAATTTTTTTGCAAAAGAAAATTGGCGCTGTTTGTATGATTGGTTAACTCATCTAAACTGAGTTAAGACATCTGGAGCAATCGGTTTGGGGCAAATACTAGTCATAATTGAAGTTAGTGTTCAGTTATATAAATTGTATAATCTAAGTAAGCAAGGAAATGTGAAGAAATGAGGAAAGGAGTAGAGAACTAAACTGTGTTTTGGCTTTTTCCTGCATGTTAATGTGCCTAAACCATCTGCTAAATATCAGCAAGTTAGCACACTAGATTTGTAACCTTGAATAGGTGACTTTTTCTCCCGAACTCAGGTTCCGCATCTGTAAAATGAGAGAGTTGTACTTCATCTTTTTAAGCTGCTACTTCTAAATCTTGTGATCCTAATGGACCTCAATTCCACTCTCCAGGACTCTAAGCCATCTTTCCTTTTCAGGGTCTACTGAACATCCTAGGATAATTATTTGTTCATTTTAATTAATTTATTCAATTTTTATTTTGCTACCTTAAGGATCCTCTAACCACGGTGTTCAATACTGCTAAGAACTATAACACTACATCTACAATGTCACCAAGATAGCCAGACATTTTGAACACATCTACATAGCCATCCTAGGAAACAGAGATCCAGAAATACTAGGTCTATGTATGCATGAGAGAGTTAAATGTTTCCGTCTCATGTCCAAATGAACCAAATTGTAGAGAAACAGACTAAAAATACTAACCTTCAGAGAAAAAAACAACACATTAATTCAGTAAGAAAGAGGAAGGAAGGAATGATTGAACATTTTTATTATATCAACATGAGCTTTAAAAGAAAACAAAATGAAAACCACTATGTCATATTTCTTTTTCAAGGGTGAAATGTTTCATTCTTACACAAAGAGGGAAAATTCTAAAGTCACTAAACTAAATTCAGATTTTTACAATCAATCAGCTCGACTATTTTCAGGCTCATTGTCATCAAGCAATCTATTCATTTATGGGGTTAATTTGATTTACTCCTCTTTCTAGCAGCTCAAAATGGAGTGCTTTTTGTATAGTTAACCCACTTGAGAATGCTCTCTCTTCCTCTGTTTCTCTCTGTCTTTATCTGTCTGTCTGTCTCTCTCACTTTCTCTCCTCTTTCTTTTTCTCTTTCTTTCTCTCCCTCTCTCTTTGTCTCTCCCTTCCTTTTGGTATTTCCCCACTTCCTGAACCCAGACTCTCAAAGGAACAACAAACAGCAGATATAATCTGATTACACCGACTGAACCCCTAGAAAATAACAAAGCTTCATACACAAAGTTTAGGACATAGTGTTGTTCAATATCAAAAGGGATTATGTTGTATATGAAACTGCTTATATCCAAACAAGTGACCAGTTTCAAAATCAGCAGCAGCTTCCTATTCCTGCAATCTGTGTTATATATCCTGAATAGAATTACTACCCCAATCCAAGGCAGAATTCTCAGTGGGACTTATTGCCAAGTACCCACATACTTATCCACTTGGATAACAAATGGCTCCCATTTCCCAACTGTTCCAAGGAAATGCTACCCAATATCTCAGCAGGCTACAGACAACAGTTAAGAGAATCATGATTTGTATTAAAAACACAAGATCAGGAGCAGCCATTTGCAATCTAGTCAACTGTTCAGAATGGTCATTTTGAGAACTGAATTAATTTTTAATTCTAATACTTAGAATATTCTAATAGGTGCTATCCCAGACAGTCCAGTTCACAGATTGTGGGAACATTTATTTAGATCAGACCTGAGGGAAAAGCAGAATTCAAAAATCTGACAGTATCACAACTCCCCTCATTCAGGTTTCTTTGCAATTATCTTTTACCTACTTGTCCCTAGGAGATAACATTTTACTTTTAATTTGTAAATCTAATTGACTCTTCCTGGCTTCTTGCTTGAGTTCCTATGTCACATCTGACCTCCTGTCATTTCAAAGGTCAGAAGAATTTTACTAAGAAGACCATTCCCTAGCACAGAATGTTAATTTAACACTAAGTAATGAATATTTAAGGATCCTCGTAAATGAGTAAATTAACAATTATGCCTCGGCATACCGCTGTTAATGGCATCAACCTTTGCCTTCCCGCAGACTCTCAGGCTGGATTTTAGCGTCCCTTTTTGTTTCATTCTGCACACTGAATCTCAAGATTTTCCGAAGAAGAAGGCTGTCATTGTGAGGAAAGAACTCTGACAGTGGGATGCCCAAAGATAATTGCCAACTTGTGAAGCAGGGAGGGGCAATTAATTGAGTCATTATCTGAATTTATTTCCAAGTTTAAATATTCATTAAACCCATTTGAATCAAGATCTAAGTTCTTTGTGGGCATAAAACAGGCTTAAAAAGAAATGGTAAAAAGATTCCAACTTAATTCCTTAGAACTATCTGACAGGGAGGATGGAGCCCACTTTTTTATTGTTTCATGCTAAACAGATCCATGGAGTTAAAGAACTAAAGCACATCAGATGAAAAATAAATGGCCAAAGGAGAAATTAGGAAGAGAATGAAGGAGGGAAGATTAATAAAAAGGAAGTTGTAAACACATAAACAATTCACCCCTCACTTCATCCAAGATGATTTTTAAACATTAATATTTGAATCCCTTGAGTCGGAAGAAAGCCCCCTGCCTGTTGAGAGTAGTGACTGTAAAGGATATGTATAGAAAGGCATGGATAAGAACTGCTGGGCAGGAGAGGGTACAAATAGATTTAGATGGGCACCAATGAAGGGAAGTACTTGTATAGATGAGGTCATGGAATCACAAAAAAAATCTCAAATCAATAACACTTTTTAAAATACTAATACAAATGCAGTTAAACAGTTAACTAATTTATATTACTTTATCTTTACAACAAAAAGCAATAAAAACTGCTTACTTATGCAGACCACCAAGAAATAGAAAAAGAAAAAAAAATGTTTCATTGAACAAATAGATTAAAATGAATGCTATACATATTAAATAAAATATACAGAAGTAAGTTTAAGTCAAATAGATAAATGTTGTCTAAGAAAATGTTAGACTACTTATTGCTTCAATAGGTGACTTTAGCAGATAATGACAAATAGCTTTTAATAATATTTAAAACTGAACTGTAAGTGAAGGATAGTCTCCCTGAGAGACTTTCTTTTCAGGATATTTATGTAAAAACACAAGATTAATTACACTTGGAAAACCAGCCTCAAATGTGGGGGGATAAAATCAGAAGCAGAATAAAATCTGCTAATACTGTGGGATTTTCAATAGATGTTCAATGATTATAATCATTTTCTAGTGTTTTAGAAGTATTGAATGTAATACTTTATATCTTATGTATCCAGTTCAGAATAATCTTGTAATTTCCTTTCTACTTCCCTTACGTTTAACTTCCCCAAGGGAGAAATATACATATATATATATATATATATATATATATATATTTTTTAGCTATGTGAGTTGAATTTTTCTTCACTTGAGGTTTATCTCAGGGTTTTAAAAAAATAATAATTGAGGCTAATAATTTTTCCATATTCTTAGTATTTCAACTTCAGAAGAATAACATGTTTTTTTAAATAATCATTTGAAATCACTTGCTTATTTTAACTACTGTCCAAAATAAGACTGCAGAGTTATCAGAGCTGAGAAATACAATGGGCACAACATTAGGATTCCATATTAAAAGGAATATTCTCTCAAGGAAAAGGTCATTCATTTATCTTACTGACTTGCCAGTATAAAAGGTTTCTCCACATGGATGACTTCTTAGGTATTTCATACATTCACAGAACAAATCAAAAACCATACAAGTTCTGAAGTGGGTAAAGAATATAAAGATATAATCATTAGAAATTGCGTAAAATATTTTCTAAATATAGTCAATTCTCCATTCTCCTAAAGACCATTCAGGAAAGACATAGGTCATTTAAATCCATAATCCTGCCATACTTTGCTAAAGTGCTTTCCAAGCATTAGGCTACAGAGGACATAGAAGCAGAGGACCTGAATTCAAATACCAGCTCTACCATTTGTTTGGACTTTACTTTCTTATCTATAAAATAAGGGTTTTGGAACAGATGAGAAATCATCCCCTATGTAGTAGAAAGTCCAGATAGTATTATCCCCAATTTATAGAAATGAAAATTGAGGCTCCAAGAGACTGAATTGATCAGCCCAAAGTTATAAGACTAGCGAGTAACAGAGTTGAGATTATAACCCAGATCTCATTGCATTTGCCAGTATACAGCCTTAATATCCATTTTACATTATGGTTTCTATATTTTCTCATTCAAAGCCCTTTTCCAATGCCATTTGCAAGAAGTTAAATTAATTGGTTTGCATTTAATCTCCCCATTCTCTAATAAGAGTACCAAAAGGAAAATAGGCTAAAGGAGCAAAAGCAATATTTTGGGATAATTGTCCCAAAGCAGTCAGACAATGAATAGCCTGGAGGAATACTCCTTTGGATCATCTAGCTGCTAAATCATATTCATTTCCTTGACCAATACTGTGAAGTCGCAAGGAAAAGCCAAAGCCTTGTACAAAGGAGACTAATTTTAGAAGCAATCACAAGGGATATGACTCTCTTGAAGGTATCATTGAATTTCTGATGGATTTCAGATGTTTGTGAGGTTTCTCCAAACACAAAACATGGCTTTTGGTCTTTGCTATATTCTGAATAACACAAATGTTCACAGTGGAACTTTTTCAACCTACTAGCTAATTGTAGCTGGATACCTGCATTGGGTAAGAGAATTTCCTCATCTGAGAGTCCCTTTTAACAATAAAACAAAAAGTTCAATAGCTATTCCTATCCAATGTAAGTCATTTGTTGGAACTTATTATTGTTATTTTCTCTGAAGTACACATCTAAAGAAGGGGTCACTCTTCTTCATTGTCAGGTCTTGTTTCTTCTACTGAGTTATGCAGTCTCCAGCTTTATCTGGGTCTTCTCCATCAATTTTAATCCATTTCTTTTCTATTTCAACCTGTGGTACAAAATAAAACATGGGATATATTAATAAAACACAGTTACAACACCTAATCTTTGGCTACTTGTTAGATGGGGGTGTATTTTATGGGTAATTTAAGCATCCACTACTTTTTTTTAAAGATGTATACAAGCCACATTATGTGCTTATAGATACTAAGCACAGACAAGCTTCTAGGACATAACAGTTAGGGAAGGGGCCTTACCCTTCACAGTTAATCCATAAATACAATGTTTCACTAAAGTATATATACTTAAATGTCTATAAGAGATTTATCCATGTAGCTACAGTGATAATTTATGCTACCGTGGGACAAAATCAGTGACATGTAATCTGATCATACTAATTGTATTATGCACCCCACAGTGATAAAAAAAAATAGCAGAACTAAATCTGATATTTAAATGAATTTTAAAATATTATTGGAAAGTATGTATTTAGAAATAATGGTTAAATAAAAGACAAAAAGATATGAAATTTTAAAAATAATTATTGGAAAATGGGAAATGTTATTTATGTGCAGAGATAAGAACAAAACAATATATGAAACATTAATACAAATTTCAGGGTAACATAATAAGAAAGTTATCTACATAATTATTTACCTAGATCTGTTGAATAACTGGAGGAAGATAAAGTTTAGGAATATATAGTTAAGTGTACGTGAAGAGGGGATGGGAAGAGGAGTACAAGGAAGTATGTACGTGGAAGATAACTTGAATATTGTAAACATTTGCTTCCTTTGACTAGGCTAAATAATATCTTAACATAATATTGTATTCATTCATTCAACATTTATTAAGCACTTACTATATACAAATATAGTGGCAACTGATATGGTATACAAAGACAAAAATAAAAGTAATCCATATCTTCAAAAAGCTTATATTTTATTTCCTTTTACAGTGTATGTATTTTTTCTTGAAACTTCATTATTTAATAATTATTCAATATTAAACATATTCATATTTATGGTACTACTCTTTGTCTCAAACACTATTTACACTTACATATATAAACATATAACCACTTAAGCAATTCAAGCAAAGCATTTAAAATTAAATTAACTGACACGTCCTGTAACCCTAAGATGGATCAAAAGAGCTTAAGACTCACCTGGAAGTTATAGCAAGCTTTCTGAACAACATGTTTCTGGGGCTGGACATCACTCTCTATGCCCACAGACTTCACTTCTGTCTTTGAAGCATAATTGTTAAGCATGACAAATTGAACTGTAGCAAATGGGTACCAATCAGAAGGTATTTCTTGGTCCGATCCAAGTTCTAGTTTGTATGACAAACTATGGGGATGATCAGGACCTTAGGAAATAAAATGGCAAAGGATTAGTCAAAGTAATTGCCTCTTTTTTTTTAATGCATTAGATATTTTTACCTTTGTGCAACTAGCCAGATCCAGAAGCAGAGGAACCAGTGTAAATTTGATATAAGAACAAATTATCAGAAATTAATTTGTGTTAATTGAGAGAAAGTCAATCAAGGTTAAGCATAAATTATAGAATACTTCTTTTTTTTTTTCCAAGATTACTTGCTAGAAATCAAGGAACTAAGTAACTTGCAAATAAAGTGTTTCCAAATAGAAGTCCTGCTGGGTCTGTTTTAATAAATTGATGATTCTTTCATAACAAATAATACCATTTGCATAATTTCATTGTGCTAAGTAACTTCAAAACAGTGCCTACTCAGAGAAATATATTTCTACAATCTTGCTTCTACCATCAATAATTTGTTCCACAAACTTTTTCTCATACACCATGTAGAGAAAAACTTTAGCCCAATTCTCATTAAAACAACAAAAACTGAATCAGTGAAGTCAAGTCTAAGTGATTAAGATTTTGTTGCATTTCAGAAAATTAGATGCTATCCCAAAAATGTTCTTCATAGTTTCTTCCCTTCTTTTTTCAAAGCTCACAAATATATGGAGTAAAGGATTATGTTTTTGCCCTTAGTATTTGCTCTAATATTTGTTTTTTAAGCCTGATGGTGTGTGTGTATACAGAAATTTTTTTTTTATTTAATAGCCTTTTATTTACAGGATATATGCATGGGTAACTTTACAGCATTAACAATTGCCAAACCTCTTGTTCCAATTTTTCACCTCTTACCCCCCCCCTCCCCTAGATGGTAGGATGACCAGTAGATGTTAAATATATTAAAATATAAATTAGATACACAATAAGTATACATGACCAAAACGTTATTTTGCTGGTGTACAGAAATTATTGTTGAATAGCCAGCATTAACAGTGATCTGATCTTTTTGCAAAAGATCTCTGGTTTGCATTAGCAAAATCATCTACACACATCAAATACGGGTGTTGCCTTACTTAAAGTAACATATTGGATGAAAAGGCATTTTAGCAGACTAGACAGAATGGAATTCCTGCTTCATTGAAATGACAAAGATGGCTCTAGCTGTAAAAAGGGTATGTGACTTAGGGTATTAAACCAAGTCTAAAAAGATCTGGCTTATTTCCTGAATGACAAATTGCCTGTCATTGCTTACAACCTTGACACCAGCTGGTTATATATAGAGTCCCTTCCCCCAGAGAGACAACAGGGAAACACCCAAATACTAATAGTCAGGAGAACAGATGAAACCAGGAGTGAAGGCCCTGAGACCAAGAGAGTTCTACCAAATTAAATACCCCATTTTTTCTCTCTTATTCCTGATTGGCACAATGAAAGGGACTGTCTACTCCTCCTCCATCAGAGTTTCTTAGCCAGTTCCATGGATGGATTATAGGTGTGGGAATTTAGATGGGGAAAAAAATTGCATCTTTACTTTCACTATGATTAGTTTCCTTCCAGCTATTGTATTTTGTACATTTAAAAATATCATTCTGAAAAGAGTCCATAGAATACAGCAGCCTACCAATGGGAATCCATTTGGCACAAAAAGGTTAAGAAGTCCTGCCCCAGATGGATATATTGAGAAAAGGCTCTGGTTTCTTTTGTCTGCTTCAACATAAAACCCCAAAGAACCCAACCCTGCAACAGTCCTCGATCTCACAGAACCAATTATGTCCACAAGTAGGTCTTTATTTCCCAGAACCAGACAAAGGCTGGTAACCAAGGATTGTAGTAAGGCAGAAGCACCCATCTGTGTCCCTGTATCTTTCTTTTGTAAATGAATATCCCTCCAGTGGTTTATGCTATTAATATTATAAATAGTACTAACATTAATAATAATATGAATACTCTATGTAAAGGTGAGTATGGCTATGTTTTTATTCCCTTAAGTTCAGGACTGAAATAATACAGTTCTGAAATACAGAATTGAAATAATACAGGCAATTATTTTTAGGGAGAATGAGAACATTCTGAAGCTAGAAGGGGTCAACCTACCTATGAAGCAACAAATACTTACAATTCATCTACTGGATTTGGAGATCTGGGACGCAGAGCAGAAGAGAGATGCGTTCAAATACTATCTTAGACCAGTTACAACCTGACAACCTCATTTTTTCCCAGTTTTAAAATAGGAATAATAATACTTGCACTGCCTACTTCATAGGGATATTGGGAAAACTTTGCAAGCATTTGAAGTGATACACAGGGCATCCCAAAAAGTCTTAATGAAATTTTAAGATAATAAAAAATAGCTTTCAAACCTAAAACTGCACTAAGTAGTTTTAGTAGTTTAAATTCTTAGTTTTAGTTTTAGTTCTTTAGTTCTACTTCTTTAGTAGTCTTTAGTTCTGCACTAAGTAATTCTTAGTAGTTTTGGGAACTCTACAAACATGAGTTAATTTTGTTACCGACCAGAGCACTGTGCGAGATTGGAAGAAATGTAAGGATATCACTAATTTCTACAGTCATTTAGTAAATCAAAGCTACTCCACAGAGATAACAAGTTTGTCTCATTTTAAAAGACTCGCAGAGAAGAAATTCCACACTTTATTCTATTATTTTAGCTATCTATATCCAAGACTCTTTGGTCTATCCCAAGTCTCTCTTGCTTCTTTTACCCTTGGTGAAAATGGAAAGGAACTAGTCAAAATCCTTTCTAGTCATCAGTTAAAAGCACTAAAGTACCTACTATGTGGCAGGCACTATACTAAGAACTGGATATACAAAAAAAGGTGGGGAGGAACAATCCATACTTTCAAGGAGCCTAACAATCAAATAGAGGAGACAAAATGCAAAGTTCATTATATATATATATATATATATATATATATATATATATATATGGTATACATTACATGCATGTATACATACACATATGTAACTGTATAGATTACATGTTATATACAGTACATATAGTGTCAACCAGACCAGAGCAGGTCCCTAACCTGTGGGTGACTGGAGCTGAACAATGCAGGCTAGATTCAGCAGAGTCAGGAATAAACAGAAGTTTAATTTCACAGGGAGGAAAATGGCTTGCAAGCAAGGACACACGTGCTAGAGCCCTGCTCCTACTGGGGGGGACTTGATGCAGTGTCAGTATGTATACCTATGGCTCCACAGTGAGCTGCAGCCCTGACAAAGACCCCTAACAATAAGACAAGTTTTATTCCTAGCACAGCTTCAGGACCAGGACACGGATGCCGCAGATGCTTGTCCAAGCTCGGGACCACCTGCTGCTGATGTCAAACGGGGGATTTTGCTGTGACCGAGATCACCCGGAGGGTGAGCACAAAGGATTGTTGTTATGTCAAGTCGGCCTGTTTCCTGGGCCTTATCTCTTAATATCTTGAAATATTTTATACATAGCTGCCCACATGTATATATATGTATATGTATATATACACACACACATACATTATATAATATAATATACATATGTGCGGTTATTGTAGAATATATGTGCATATATAAATTATAAATAATATACAGAGGGAACACACTAGCACCAAGGGAGATTGGGAAAGGCTTCTTGAAGAAGGTAAGATCTAAAGAAAGCCAGAAGTGGAGATGAAAAAGGAGGGAATCCCCAAGGAAAACGCCTGGAGTCAGGAGACAGAGCATTTGGTTTGAGGACCAGCCAGGAGGCCAGAATCAAAAAATATGATCTTCATAAGAATAATAAGTGAAAAGCCTAGTTGTGAAGTCCCCTAGATGACTAGGATGCCCAAAGTATTGACTTGGCTCCTGGGGGGGGGGGGGAAAGACTGAATGAACTTTTAAAATTTCCTCATTTTCTCAGCAGTGTAATTTCACAATAATTGAATTTGTGCCAATAATTAGTTAATCCAGTTTTGCTGACAAATATCCTACAAATCATAAAATGTTAGAACAAGAATTCTAAGGATAACAGAGGCTGACTCATTTTACAGCAAACTGAGGCACAGAAAGGTAATGGCCTTCCAAGGACACACACTGAATTGGTAGGTGAGCCATGAAAAGAATCTAAGTCTTAGAATACTTAAGTTTTTTGAACTTTACCCTACATTTAACCATATTTGTAACTATAAGTCTACATATTCAAACAAATATATATATATACATATATATAACATTTTAGGGAATTTATTATTTTCTAATTTATCAGAATTAAAATTTATCTAATTTATTCAGAATTTCTAATTTATCAGTGGCAGCTAAGAGACTATCCAGAATCTCTTGCAACTATCCATATGGGCAATAATCTATTTTACATATGTTTAAAAAAATATGGGCAAGAGTTCTCATAACTTTCACTAAGGTAAAATTATAATCAAATACAAATTTCTACATCCAGTTCCCAACATTTTCAGCCTTAAATTAGAAATTTGAGACAATGAGATCGGTTCAATAAGTTAAAAAAAAAAAAAAGAACCTTGAAGCTTTCCATCTTTACTCAAATTACCTAGAATTAATCCCAGAAATAAGGTACACATCTTTCCAGGCCTACTTCTAACTCAGTTCTTCTATGGGTTATTTTGGTCTACAATGATCCCTCCTTCTTCCATCTATTAGACATATGGCTAATCCATTCTTTTGGCACTCATACCCCTTGCTTCAACTTATTCTACACCCTCTCTTCTCAATTCAATTCCAGGCAACTTCAGGATCTTACCTTTCCTGAGGCACAGTGCCTACAGGAAGAGCTCAATACATATTTACTGATTACCTAAATTATTGTTTGCACATGTTGATTTTTTATCTTCTTTTATATTGTATACAAGTCTCCTTCATCACTCCATAAGTGGGGAAAAGGACAAGAATCCTAGGCCCTTCCAGGTGGTAAAGGATGATTAAAATACACTTCCAGATCAAGCTTACTTTTCTTAAACTCAGCTAAGCCTTTAGAGCCATTTAATTCTAAACCATTGCTACTCCCATGATCAAAAGCGAAGACTATCAGGTACCCCAGTCCAAGAGGTTGTGTGCTTTCATGGACAAAGTGCTGAGTCAAGAGGACTCAAATGGAAACCTTGAACATGATATTACTCAGCTGTTGACTGCAGGGAGGTTACCTAACTAAACCTGAAGCAACTCTTGCGAGTCCTCAGTGGACTGACTCCTGATCAAATCAATCGTTATCTACAGAAAATGGAAGAAGAGTTCCACATTTATTAGTTTTTATTTGGATCTACATTACTAGGAATAGTCCAAACATGTCTTGGGACAATGTTAAATGAAGTGCGGTTGTAAATATCAGAAAACCTAGGTTAAGGAGTGGGTTGGTAAATATTTCAAAACCAGTTCTGGGCAGGCAGAGGAGAATGGAAAGGAAATACACGCATGGAACATTAAATTTAATCTGCCTTGTTAACATTTTCTCCATCACTTTCTTCAGTCTAGACAATCAACAAAACAATCAGTCAAGTCCTGATTTGTAATGCTTGTCAAAGGCATCAGGGTTATATTGAAATTTTAATAACTGACTTTTTAATAAGTTCAATCTAATTATATCACCTTTGATCATATACTGTCCCATATATATATATATATATATATATATATATTTATATATAATATTATCATACTAGTTAATCATCATGTTGTATTTACTTGTGTATAAAAATTCTGTTTTTTAAAAAATCATTTTAGTGTGGATGAAAATAATTTTTAAAAAACAAAGAATTTTTATACACAAGTAAATACAACATGACGATTTATTAGTATGATAATGTATTTTGTAAAAATAATTCTGACATGTTAACCTATTTTTTGCATTCAGCCCATATGACCTAACCTGGTTAGCTGGTAACACATTATTTTAGATATAAGACTTAAAAGAAAAAAGAAAGAAAAATCCAGAAGGAGAATTTCTCCCCTTAAATTTTCTATATATTTTTTTAATTGGGAAAAGTGTTCTCCCAACTTTTTCTGCTTTTTTGAAAAAATTAGCACCTCTAATACCACAAAGAGAAATAACAGAAACAACTATTTATCCCAGTGATGGCCACTAAGGGGCACTCTTTGGCCTGATTAATGACTGCTCTCAGCGTTCCTTTAATTCTGAGACAAACCCTGCTCCGTACAATTTTAATGTCTTACTATTGCTAAACACACTTTTCCTGGTTATAAATAAAAGAAAGAAAGAAAAGAAATCTAAATTACAGGGGTAATAGATGATAAGCCAGAATAAAAACCAGTAAGAAAACTAAAGAGAAATTTAATAGAGAAATAAGTCAATAAAATGTAAAGAAAAAATTGTAAGTTTTACTTATAAAGCCTTTCCCCCCCCCCTTTTATTTAAAGAAACAGAATAAGAAAAAAGAAAAAAAAAGGAATACATAACAAAAGAGAACATTATCGTGCCCAGCAGAACATGGGGAGGCTTCATAATATATAACAACAAATACCAGTTCAATAAAGTGTGTATGTATGTGTATGTGTGTGTGTATACACACACACATATATATATATATATATAAAAATATATATATATATATATAAAAGAAAAAAGCCATATCTACATATCTGGAAGAAATTATATTCATGAGTGTCCATTTTTACTTCCTTATAAATTGTTCTTGTGTTTTCTGTGACACATCTTTTCTACTTTATTCTTTTTCCCTTTTTCATCCCCACCACCACTCTCAAGCAGGCTATAGTTAAGAAAGGCTATATTTATATACACATACACATCTCTTTCCTATCTCTGCTGACTCTGCTTTAATTCTGCTCCTAACTTGCGCTTCTATTAGTTAACCTCCCCCCCACACCCATATATCCCTTCTTTGTATTTTTCCCTCACCCTTTGCTTCCCTGTCCACCAATCCCTCCCCTATTTCTTTATAAATTTTGAAAGGTTCTATGCTCTTCATAGTATATATGTAGTGTTGCCTATTTAACTCATTCCCAATGTGAGTAGGTTTTCAGAACTACAAGCACTCTTCCCCCCTTTAATCCCTCTGTGTCTATTCTTCCCCTTCATTTCATTTGTATAACATGATTACTATTTTTACCTTAACTCTGCCCTAATTTTTCTTTTGAGATGTCATATTGCTAATGTCAATTTTAAACATATGCTATATATTTCCCATGGGAAAAAAATAAAACAAAACAAAAATTTTATCTATATTGAGTTCCTTGAAATTGAGCTTTGATATTGACTCATATGTTAAATTTTCTATTAAATTTGGGTTTGGTTGATAGAAAGTACTGAAAATCTGCAAGTTCATTGAATGTCCATTTTTTCTCATCAATATTATAGATAATTTTGCTAGATGTTATATATTTAGAACAGGCCTAGTTCTTTTGATAGTTGGTAAATGTGATTACAGGATTTGTGGTCTTTTATTGTGGCTGTTGATAAATCCTGTACAATTCTAATTGTAGCTCTGGTGTATTTGAATTGTTTTTTCTTGTTTCTTGCAAAATGTCTTCTTTGATCTGGGGGTTTTGAAGTTTGGCAGTGGCGTTCATATGTGATTTCCACAAGTTGTAACTGAGTGGATTTTTTCTATTTCTATTTTCTCCTCATGTTCTATTGCTCCAGAATAATTTTCTTGGATTATTTCTTGCATTATTATATCAAGGTCCTTTTTTTTGGTCACAAATTTGAGGCAGTGCAATAATTCTTATATTTTCTCTTCTTGAGCTGTTCTCCAAATCTGTTGTTTTTCTTATGTTTCACATTCTGTTCCATTTTCTCTTTCTTTATAATGTTTTGTTATTTCTTGATCTCTAATAGCTTCAATGGCTTCCCTTTGCCCAATTCTAATTTTCAGAGTTATTTTCATCTTTGAGACTCTATCTCATTTTCTAGTTAGTTGACTTTTTCTTTATAATCTTTGTTTGTTTTTGGATGGTTTTTATCATTTTTTTTCTTTTTAGTTTTTCCTCAATGTTTCTCATTTGATTTCTAAATTCTTTTTAAAATATTTCTATAAGTTTTCTCTGGACAGGGAGCCATTTCACCTTATTCTTTGGAGCAGAAGTTTTTTTGTTTTTTTTTTTTTTGTTTTTTTTTTTTAACTAAATTGTCCTCCTCTGAAGATGAACCCCAGTCTTCCCTGTTCCTTTAGTAAGTTTCTATGGTAGGGTTCTACTTTGTCAATTCATTTTTTTAAAAAGAGGTATTAGTGTAAACACCTCTAATCATGGGATGGGGGGTGGAGATTGGTGCCTCTGGCTTCACCTCAGCTCTCCCCTCAGACCAGGAACCCCAAACCAAGAACTCTTCTCTCCAGCAAGTGCCCACAGCCAGCAGCATCCCTACCCTGCTGCCTCTACACTCACCAGGAGCTGGTTCCTTGTCACCCAGGGCTGAATCTCAGCAGCACAGCTGGGCCTGATGTTCCCAACCAGCCCACGTTCCCTCAGTCTTCCCAGACTCAGACCCCAACTCCAGTCAAGGAGGCAAAAGTCTCTGTGGTTCCTGCTAGGGCTCCCCATACCCAGGTAGTCAACTTCCCACTTGATGTTTCTGAGGCTAGCCCAGAGGTATTTGCACTTCACACTGGTTAATCCCAGCTATGCTTCAGATCTTCTCAGGTTGTACCTGAAGGACCCCTATTCTGCCCCAAGTCTTCTGGATTTTTCACCAGTCTATGTTTGCTGGGAGGTGCAAATTTGATCTCTTTGTGGGAGAAATTGGGAGAGCTTGAAATTTACTTCCCAGAATCTTCTATTTATAAAGCCTTTGAGAAAATGATAAAAATAGTAATTTCCTTTTTGCTTCCTCAAACCCATTCCATGAAACTTTCTGAGGTGCCCAGTTCTGTTCCCCATCAAAATTTGTTCTCAGAAAAGATTTTGATGTTAGTCATTTAAAAAGTAGTATTAACTTAAATTAGTATGTTACCTCTTCCAGAAAGATGCACATTTTAAGAAAGGCCAACTGAGGAGACATCAGCAATTAAAAATTAATATACTTATTTTCTCATCTACATAATTCTTTATGAGAATGGCTGGTCTATGTATGAACTGGAAGTATTCTTAGAGAATTAAAGAATTGTCTAAAATTTTCAAGAGCAGACTATATCTCAGCCTTTTTTTCAGTCGTGTGCAAGTGTTGTAAACAGCACTGGATTTTTAAAGGCACATGAATTCGTGTAACAATTAAAAAATTTTAAAGGAGGATCCAGTGCTGAATCACGAGTTTAGAAAACAAATTAGTCCGTATTGGGCTGACTTAGCATGAAAGCTCTTAGTTATTTAGGGCTGGCTGGCAGTATCCCTAGACTGAACACCAGGAATTTGCTCTTGGGACACTTCCCCCCATTTCGCCTTACCATGCTCTTTATATATTCCTCTGTCAGGAATACAGTTCACATCATAATTCACACATTTGTTTTTGTCCGAGCCTGGGCTCCTTTTCATCAGGACCTGTTTTTCTTGGCCTGGTTCTACAAATGTTCATTAGATCATATTTATTTATTTATTTTTAAACCGAAAAAGAATGCCCTTGATCCATCTTTCTTTGAAGGAAATATTCCATTTTAACAACACCTCTAACCTTGAAATGGGAGAAGGCTATGTGGTAGAGTATAGAGCACTGTCCTGAAGTCAGGAAAACTCGGGTTGAATTGGCTCTAACACCTACTGGCTCCTCAGGCCCCAGGCCAAGAAGCACCACCACAGGGAATTTCCTCAGACAAGAAGCTCCATCTCTCACTCACGGCCTTTTCAGTCTCTGCTTCTTGACTTCTCTGGCTTCCTCCAAATCCCCGCTAAAATCCCATCCTCTTCCTTCACACTAGTGCCTTTCCTGTACCTGGTTTATTTGTAGATACTGGTATTCATCTTGTCTTCCCCATGTGAGCTCCATAGTTACAGAGACTATCTTTGTAAATGCTTAATAAATCCTTACTGACTGACTGATGAAATCACAGATCTAGCCCTAAACCCCCCAAAATTTTCCCAAAGAAAAAGGACCATGTTTATCACTCTCAAAAACAAAACAAAGCAGAGTCTTCAAATCTCCAAAAAAAAAAAAAAGTTTTTTTTTTTTTTAAGTGATGATGGCCTAACCCCTTCCTCAGCAAGCAAATGAAAGAGAAAAACAAAAATTGGATCTACTTATGTATTGAACTTTGGCATATTAAACTTCATAAGTATTGATCCCAACACACTGGAATTATGAGAAGACCAGGAGCCAATTTGTTCTTGTTATCAGGAAATTAGGTTCACAAATAGCCTGAATATCAGAATTTTAGGGAATAGGGTTGACTTTCTATGGAAATTTTCTCTATCAGCAACAGAATACAAAGAAAGAATGATTAATGAGGGTTAACAGGGCTCAGCAACCAGAGCACAAAAAAAACAGAGCAAAAAAAAAAAAAAGGGTTGGGGGGAAGCTTTGCCGAATCTGGCCAATGGAATTTTCTTTCTACAGAGAGTGTCTGGGATTTGTAGACTGCTCAAAATGTACTGTAATGCTCCAATGGTGACCTACAGGAGGAAAGCCACTGAGACCTGGGAGAGTGGTAGAAGAATTGGCCCAGAATAGCAATCACACCATAAATGCTGGGTCAACCAGCAGGGCTAAGAGCCAAATAGCAGGGAAACCAAGTTGGAAGACCACTAGGGGAGAAAACAGGCCTCTAAATTTCAGCACAAGGTGTCAGAGGAAACAAAACCTCATTTGTCTCACCCTAATTCTGGTTCTGCTTTGGAACCAAAGCTTACTGGCCTACAAAAAATCTCAAATAGACTCAATTGCTTAGGGGCAAATTGAAATGTCAACTTGAAAGGAAGTTTCTAATATAAGAGATCCAGGGTCTTTAACAACCTAATACTTATTGAAAATATTTTTTTCAGTGACTTAAAACAAGGAATAAATGACAAACAACACATTTATAGATAACACAATTTTGAGAAAGATAACATGTTAGATAATAATGTAATAAATTTGCAGCTGGAAGTAAATGTGGAGGCTGCTCCCATTTTACAGACAAGTTAACTGAAGCAGAGAAGTTAAACGAATTGCTGAGATTTATATAACTAATAAGTCTGAGGTAGGATTTGAATTCAGGCTTTTCAAATACCAGATTTAGGCCCTTTCTACTACAAAAGAAAGCCCATCACAAGAGGAGAGTCAGGATCCAAAAACATCTTCATAGATGAAAACATTTAGCCAAATCTTATAAAATCAAACACAAGAATAAATGTAAAGTTTTACACTTGGGTTAAAAAAATCAACATCACAAGTACAAGATGCTGGCTAGGCAGTAATTTGAAAAGGATCTCATTTTAATGGACTTGGAAGCTTATAAGCTGTCAAGGGTCCAGAGGCATGATGAAGAGAGTGGGAGGTTTATAGTCAGGAAGACCTGAGTTCAAATGCAGCCTCCAATATTTACTAGCTGTGTGATGGTGGGTAAGCCATTTAACTTCTGCTTGCCATAGCTTTCTGGACTGTAAAATGGGAACAATAATAGCACCTATGTCCTAGGGTTGTTGGGAAAATCTATGAGATAATACCTGTCAATCATTGGCACATAGCAGAAGCTACAAAGATGCTCATCAATGTGAAAGGATTCTGGGAAAATGGTGGAGCAGGTCAGTAAATTTCAAGCTCTCCGGATCTCCCCCACAAGCAGAACAAACCTAAGAGTTCACCTAAGAGTGAACAAAGGCTGGTGAAAAATCAAGAAGACAAAGCAGAATAGGGGTCGTCCAGGGATAACCCAAGAAGATCTGAAGAAAGATCCCAGACTGGGGATTAACCTGTATGAAGTGCAGACCTCTCCAAGCTGGCTCCCCTGAAACGCCAAGTGGAGAGCCAGGGGGATAGCTGGATTGGGCTGGAGCCTTTCGCCTCCCAGAGGGGATCTAAGCATGGGAAAACTGAGGGAACCTAGAAAGGCCAGGCCCAGCTGTGCCGCTGGGAACCAGCCTACCAGGTGAGTGCAGGAGCAGTGGGGCAGGGACATTGCAGCCCTCAGAGGAGCACGGAGCTCTCGGTTTGGGGTTCCAAATCAGAGGGGGAGCTGAGGTGAAGCCAAAGGCACCATCCACTCCACCCCAAGATTAGAGGTCCCATCACTGATACTTTTCACTTTAAAAAAATGAATTAGCAAAGAAAAAAACCCAACCATAGAAACTTGCTAGGGAACAGGGAAGACCAGGATTCATCTTCAGAGGACAGTGAAGTAAAAAAATCTTCCACCCCAAAGAGTAAGGTGAAATAGCTCCACGCTCAAAGAGAATTTATAAAAGGATTCAAAAAAGAATTTTAAAACCAAATGAGAGACATTGAGGAAAAGCAAAATAAATAATTAATGGATTAATGAATAAATAAAAATAAGTGAATGAATGAGTAAAATAAATAATGATTAATAAATAAATAACATCCAAGAAAAACAAGATTATTAAGAGAAAAAACTAACCAAAAGGAGATACAGAATCTTAAAGATGAAAATAACTCTCTGAAAATTAGACTGAACAAGGGGAAATCAGTGATGCTATAAGAGACCAAGAAATAACAAGATAGAATATCAAGAATGAAAAAATAGAACAGAATATGAAACATAAGAAAAATGACAGATCTAGAGAACAGATCAAGAAGAGAAAATATAAGAATAATTGGACTACCTGAAAGCTGTGACCAAAAAAAAGAACCTTGACACAATAATGTAAGAAATAATCCAAGAAAATTGTCCTGGAAAAATAGAATGGGAGGGAAAAGTAGAAACAAAAAGAATCCACTCAATCACCACCACAAAGAGATCCTTTGTGGAAAACACAGAGTAATATTATTGCCAAATTTCAAAAGCTCCAGATCAAAGAGAAAATTTTGCAAGAAACAAGAAAAAAATAATTTAAATACACTGGAGCTACCATTAGAATTGTGGAAGACATCAGCAGCCACAATAAAAGACTTCAGGTCCTAGAATTATATATATATCAGCAATCAAAAGAACTAGACCTGCGACCAAAAAATTATACCAACAAAATTATCCACAATATTGAATGAGAAAAAAATGGACATTCAACAAACTTACAGATTTTCAGGACTTTCAACCAAATCTGAACTCAATAGAAAATTTAATATCAAAGATCAATTTCAAAGAAGTTTTCTTGGTCAAATTGTTTGTTGTTGTTGTTGTTGTTTTTAATAAGGAAATGTATACCATAAGTTTAAGATTAACATCAGCAATTGGGTAGCTCAAAAGAAAGATTGGGACAGAGTTGAATATGAGCTGAATCTAAAAAGTAAAACCATCTAAGAAAAGGTAAAAATAGTAATTATGTTACACAAATGGGGTGCAGAGAAAGAATAGAGACATTAGAGCAGGGAGAAGGGCTCCTAATTCTGAAAACCTGCTCACATTGAGAATGGGTTCAATAGGCAACACCATATATACACAATGAAAAGTACAGCATCCTCTAAAATCTATACAGAAATAAGGGAGAAAGGACAGAAAGAGGAAGCAAAGGGTTGGAGAAGGGAGGAGATTAAGTCATAGCAAGGCAAGTCAAGAAGCAAAATTATAATAGAAGAGTTAGCAGGGATAGGAAAGAAGAGATATACACAAATTGCCCAATATGGATTAGGAGAAGAATTTATTAGGAAAAAAAAAAGTATGGCTAGTAATCATTGATCTTAAACAAAGTCAAACTTAAAGATTCAATCAAGAGAGAAATCTATATTACATGTCAGTCATACTAACAGTGTTTTAGATGCATGTTTATATATGGATAAATGTATATGTGTGTCTGTGTCTAAGTGTATGTAGGCATGTTACTAAATGTATATGTACATATATATTGTATATGTGTGTGGGTCTGTGGGTAGGTAGGAATGTATATATATATGTGTGTGTGTGTGTGTGTATGTGTAAATGGCACAGATAACAGGATGTGTATATATATATATATGTATGTATGTATAAAATGTATATACATATGTGCGTATGTGTATATGTGCTTAACTGCTTGGGGAAGTTGGGGAGATAAAAGAGGGAAAAAAATAAACTAAAAAAATACACAGCACAGGACAAAAAATAAGCTACAAAGAAGCAAAGAAAAGATGGCCATCCATGAATATAATTCCTTCTACTATTATACATATATATATATATATATACACACACATATATGTTTATATGTGTATATATATCCTTCCTTGAATTGATAATCTATTGTTATATATTTTGAGTCCTCCTTGATGTTCTGCTGGGAATATGACAATATACTGTTTTGTTTCCTTTTCTGTTTTTATTTTTTCTATTTTTTTTAAATAAACAGAAAATAATTTTTTTCAATGCTAAAGGCAATGATGATGATGATGATGATGATGATGAAGATGATGCTTGTGGTGAAGGTAGTAGCAGTGCTAATGATGATGATAAAGATTCAGAAGCTCTTAGAGTACATTATAGGAGCCCAATAGTATGGAATAGGAAGGCAAATATTATGTTCAGTTTGAGTTACCAAATTTTAGGAAGGACATCAATACTCTGGAAAGTCCAGGTTTACTATGACCACCAGCATAGTAAAGGGTTAAAAAAAAAAAAGTAGAAACTAAGGGAAACATTTAAATATGAAAAACAAACAGGTATATGAGGGAGTCACAGGATGCAGGGAGAAAAAGGAATAGGTTTTTATAGGTCCGAAGTTTATGTTTTATCAAGATCAACTGAAGGAAGAAGACTTTGGGGATTAGAAAAATGGTCCTGGAGGAGGGATTATACTTCTGCTGGTCCCAGAGGGCAGACTAGGAACAGTGTGGGCTCAGTGTAAAGGAATATCTCCTAAAGATTAGCACTACTGAAAGGAGAATGAACTCCCTCCAAAGGTAGTAGGTTTCTCTTTCTTATGTGTCTGTAAGCAAAGGCTGGATGACTATTCATGGGGGATATTGTAGGAGGAGATTCTTATTCCGCTCTGACTGGACCAGAGAACCAACTATTCTAAGACTAATATCCTATAAAATCTGTCAATTTGATCAAATAAATAAGTTAAAACAATAGCAAAAGGCCTTAACTAAGCACACTTTAAAATGTCAGTGTATTTTATTCTGCATAACAAGTGATAAATCTAAATCTGCTACATGGAAAGCTTGATATAGATTGAGAATATAAATAAATGCCTGCCCCTTCCCAAAGGTCAAGATGTATTTGTAGATTATAGATCCATAATAAGCCTTTTCAGGTATAAATGGGATTAAATGGCCATTGTGGTTCCTTCTGACTCTCAGAATTTTATTATTTCTAGGAAACTAGGATGTTTAAACCTACAAACCCCTATCAAAGCTAGGACCCTGGACTGAAGGGATCTGACCTAGCATGACCCAATTGTCTGTTTAAAATCAATCCCATTAAATCACTTTGCATCATGAAAATACTATATGAAAAACCAACTCCACTACATTTTTCACCTTTCAACCAATAGAACTAGTTGTGTAGACAAAGCCTCAGTGGACAAAATTGATTAGATGTTTGAGGCTAGACTCAAAATACAATAAAAAATATTTGTAACACTGCAATGGGGGGAAAATAAGTTGGGAAAAATTGAATATTTACTTGAGTTTTTATCTGGTAAACGGTCTATCTTCCACACGATTGCCCTATAGGCACTCTCATATTTTGCTGTTCCCAGTGTGACCTGGATGACAGGTTCTGATTCTGGTTCATGTAAAGATCCAAGGCACGTCCGGCGGTTCATTTTGGCCTTCAGGGACTTCTGTCTCTGGAGATTCATGGTCCAAAGCGCTTTGATCCACTGGGCAGGGACTGGAAAATGTATCATTATATTGTCACAGAATCTCAAAGGACTAGAACGGGTTGGGGTCAGAGCAGATGAGGCCATGTTGAGAAAAGCCTGAAGTTCAATATACGCACCCTGAACAACCACAGCAGACTTGACTGAAAATGGAAGGTCCTCCCCATCATACAATGTCTTAAAACGCATCAGCTCAAATCTACAAGCGTCCAAGGGCGAAAACTTAATGATCCTCAACTGCTCAAATTCTTGTGCTTTCACACACTTGTGAAAATGGTATTCAAGAATTTCAATTCCTTTTTTTTCTGGATCTCTCTCAAAATACCGTTCATCTTTTTTCTGTAGCTCAACGTCGTTTAAGGCTAAAAAACATTCTGCATTTCCATTCACAAAGCAAAGGCAGTAAATGTGAGTAACTACAGCACTTTCAACTAGCCTTCCTTCTTTAGTGACCTTTCCCCAGAAATTGTCCACAATTTCCAGGGAAATTTCTTGTTCTTCATAATTTCTTTTTTGTTTAGAAAAAGGAGGGAGTTTCATCAGTTCCTCATCTACCACTGTCAAAAATTCAAGGAAATCATGGTAGTCTGTGGTCCCCAACTTTAACATCTGTTCTACTTCTGGCTCGTGGACTATTTCTGTCTTAGAATGGTATTTCCTTTTTTCTGTATATGTCACATGTTCAATCTTCACAGTGTGGATTTTCCCTGACATGCTAAAGTTCTCGACTTTGGGTTCAGAGAGTCGGCAGTATGGGTCCAGCTGAAGCTCCTTAAATGGTTTCTCTAACCCTTTCTCATAGTACATTTGCAAAATGCCCCCAGGCAAGACTTTCAGGAATATGGGACCCCATTGCCTAGAAGACATCATATTTTTCTTCTCAGGGATTCTAAGCATGAAGGGCCACCCAACTTTCTGCTGACTTCTGAATAAAGCATGGGGGACAAAGGAAGGACTGTTGTCTCCAGTGTACAGACACTGCATTGACAGGCTTCCAATTGAGTCTATAGCATCATCCGTAGCTTGTAGGTTTTCTAGTCTTTCACAGACATAGCTGAATGAACACTGATTGAGACTTTTCTGTTCAGGAGGAGCTACCCTTCTGCTAGACCTCTGATCTTTCCCCTCAGGATCAAAAGCAAAAGGAGAGATGCTATTTAAAGACTCTTCTTTCCAAAATGGACTTGAAAATGCACAATCATCTTGAAAATACCGAAACTGTGGGAAGTCTCGTTGACCTAAGATTTCAGGTTGGTGAGGATGAGGGTTCCTTTCATCCCCACGGTCAGTTTTGCCATCTGGAAGCTTACACAAATGATCACTGGGTGAGGATGAATGGGCAGGATAGTTGGGTTTAGAAGGGAATAATGAAGATTCTGCCTCTGGTGTTGGAAGTGGGCTGTTGGAAGGCCATTCAGGAATAGGATAAAGTGCATGAATCCCACCTGGTTTGGGAATACAAGGAAAACCAGGATAGTCTTTGGTTGGTGTGGAAAGGGGAGAGTTACTCGGAGGCCCTGGGCTTAGATAGAAATCCACAATGGGAGAAGAAAGAGGGGTACCACTGGTAGAGGAAGATCCATAGGATTCCTTGAGGCCAGGGAGATTCAGCTTAAGTCCATTTGGTTTACAGATGCTATTATTTTCCAATGGAAAATTCTTGGATTTTTGAGGAGACTGAGAAAGTGGCTCATCATCAAATGTGACCCAGTTGGCTGGGTTTGCAGAATACATCCTGGAGGATCAAGCAAAGCACTTCTGGGTATACCAACAGGCATGAAGTATCTGTTAAAAGAAAAAGAATTAATAGATTTACATCCAAATAGAAAATGTATCCAGATTTACATGCTATCTGCTTTCATGCAGCATTTTTTGATTCAATTTAATTTCACAATGCTTTATCATTCTATTCTGTGGGAATCATAAGTACACGGACCTAGTAGCTGCATCACAAAGTGCAATCCCTGTCTTGGGGCACTTGCAATGTAACTGTTCGTCTAATGAAAACCGAAATAAGTCAAGGCTTAGTTGTTTTGTTTTTCATTAAGAATAGCATAATTGTCAATAATAGGTAAATTATTGTGGCACAGCAATAATCCTGGGTCCTTTACAGATGTGCCAGTGGGAAGCCAGCTGAGATCAGTTCTGACAAATTAAAATGGCTTCAAGTATGGATCCAGGGACTGACTATGCCTGTACTTCAAGAAAGAGCCTTCACCAGCAATTTGGCTACCAAATGATGAATTATTTGGCTATGGTGATCCATGAATTAGATCAAAATACAAAGATGACCCTTAGTTCTATGTGGTCCTTTTATAGCACCTAAAAATACTAAGTTAACTGTTGGTATTCTGAATGTAAGATCTCTGTCAGTCAATAAACATTTATTAAACAGATAGGATGTGCCATGAACTATGACAAGCACTAGGAATATAAATAGTGGAAATAGGTTATATAAATAATATATAATATATATAAAGAAAGTCCCCGCCCTCAAGAAACTTCCAATCGAATAGGGGAGACAACAGGCAAATAAATATATACAAACAAGCTATTTACAGGATAAAAAGGAAATAATTAAAAGAGAAAAGGCATTAGAATTAAGAGAGGTTAGAAAAGACATCCTACAGAAGATGGGATTTAACTATCATGCAATGACTGATGAGCCAAAATATTATTGGAGGAATTTATTTGTTGTCATACATTTTCATCATAAACAAAGCAGTTAAAGAACAACAGAGGGATAGCTCACTATTCTTCCTTGGACTCACAAATAAAGCAATCTCTAGTGTTAGTTTCATTGTATATTCAAGGTGAACAAGAAACATCATTTCATGGAATACTTGATCTCACCTAGTAGTGTTTAAGATAAGAGCAAGCAAGAGGCCCACCAGAAGAAAGTTAAAATTTTTGTACTAATATCTGTTGCAGAAAGGAAGGAGAAAGACCAAGTTAACATATGAGGAATAACCTTAATGCTCAGAGAACTAAAACAATTGTGCTCAGGAGAATGGTGAAAAATATCCTAAATTTCCTAGGATTAGGGAAGAAACAACGGGTTTCTAGATTTCACAGAGATCACATGCCTACACATTTTGAATATTTTCTTCAAGAGAGTCAGAAAATAACAAGAACTCAACAAAAAATGAAATTGACTATATCTTAACAAAAACAGGAAATGACTAAGGATATTTTCAGAATAAGTTCTCTGTGTGCAATAAGATCATCAGATGGTTAGAAATCAAATTAGAAAATAGAAGAAATAGGAGACAATATAAGCAACTGTAACGCCAATCCAATTTATTTAAACAAATTAGGAAATGGATGGAAGTAGTTATCATGTCTAAAGGAAGTCTAATCAATGTAAAACAAAGACCTCACCCCACAAAAAAGGCTCCAAAATGGTTCAATCAGCAAATATTTGATTTTCCTGCCAAGCAGATAGACATGACAGCCAAGAATAACATCAATTTAAAGTATAAGCTCATTTATAAAACTTTGCAGAGGAAGATAACAGAATATTATGAACAATATTATCTCATAAAACAACAAAAGGTAGTGAAGAGGAAAAATAAGCCTGTAGAAAACATGGCATAAGACCCAACTAAATAAGATTAACCCAGTAGTATTTGAAGATAAAATTGGAATGAGGGCAACAAAAATGCAAAATGGAACAGATTTATCATGGATACCATAATGATCATTTCTTATCATTGTTGATTATGATTAGAAACCATCATATTTGGTCTCTAACTCCCTCAGCACCTATGGTATTATATAGAAGACAGAAAAAAAAAAAAAAGAAGACAGCAGAAATAAGTCAAGAAAATTAAATTAGGAATGGTAGCTAGAACCTGACCAAATAGAGACCAAAAAATTGTGCTAAAAGCACAATTTTTTTTAATTTTTTTTATTTTATTTAATAGCCTTTTATTTACAGGATATATACATGGGTAACTTTACAGCATTAACAATTGCCAAACCTCTTGTTCCAATTTTTCACCTCTTATCCCCCCCACCCCCTCCCCTAGATGGCAGGATGACCAGTAGATGTTAAATATATTAAAATATAAATTAGATACACAATAAGTATACATGACCAAAACGTTATTTTGCTGTAGAAAAAGAATCAGACTCTGAAATATTATACAATTAGCTTGTGAAGGAAATCAAAAATGCAGGTGTGCATAAATATAGGGATTGGGAATTCAATGTAATGGTTAAAAGCACAATTTTAAAGGTATTCAAAACAAGTTTCAAAATATCTTAAAAGAAAAAATTCCAAAAGAATGAGAAAGAATCGTTGATAGCACTAATATTTTTAAGTGACGAGGAAGACATCATGACTCTAGGTTACCTTTTAAGAAAATATAATAGGTTCTGAGATTTATTTTCTCTGTATCTTTGTGTGGGTGATGCATTTTGTCCAGATTGTAAAATGAGGATAAACAACTAATAGAACTCATCCAGCCATATGGGCATTTTAGACAGTCAGTGTAAATGGACAATGAGTTGTGCCCAAAATTAAATAGAAGAAGTAGAACGGGAAGAATTGCTTCTAGGAAACTGCAAACTTCCTTTAATTACCCCAGATTTCTTGAAAAAGATTTAATTTTTAAACACCAATATTCTCCTAGTTTTATATGACCATAAATTATGGAATACTGTACTCAAAAAGAATTGATACCATGTATAAGCATGACTTAGAAGGCAATGGAAAAATACATGATGACTATGAGCAGACTGTAATATATCAATAAAAAAATATGAAGAACCAGAGAAAAAAGATTCAATAAAGAAATGGGGAGAGAGAGAGAGAGAGAGAGAGAGAGAGAGAGAGAGAGAGAGAGAGAGAGAGAAGGAGAGAGAGAGAGAGAGTGTTGGTAATATGGAGAGAACAAGTTTCTACCAGTTAATAGCCCGTGGACTACACTGGTAAGTTTACAGTAAGTGTCAAAAATAAGGAGGATCCACAATGTATTAGGACTCCCTTTGATGAATTTATGAGAGGACAGAGAATAGAGCAGGCAGGAATGGATTTGAATCTGTATCAATGAAAGGAACATTTACATTTATGTAATCATATCCATTTGAGCATTTGAAAGAAAGAGTGTATCTCCCTCTTCCCCATAGAATGTAAGCTCCTTGAGGGCAAGATCTGTTTTATTTTAATCACTGTATCATGTGTGCTTTGTAATTAGTTAAGTTCTTAAGAAATGCTTGTTGAATTGAACTAAAACTAAGAAACTAAAGTCAGTTTTTTAAAAGGTTAATATTCTTCCAGTAATGTTTTATAACTGTGAACTATGGAATACCAGACCTTATAAATAGCACATGATCCAAAGGGCAAAAGAGAAAATTCATGATGGGTATAAACATACTCCAGCTCATTATGAGTTATGATTCCTGTGCAAAAAGTATAATAAAAGATATCAAGAAAATGTGTGACTAGAAAAGATGAGTCTGTAATATGGAGAGAGAAATAATAGATGGGCATCTCAGATATAGTTGTATTATCTATGAAATATTAAAAAACCTAGAAGATTTCCAGCATCCAGATTAGATTGTTATGCTCATTTTAACACATTTCCAAAGGGGTGAATCTTAGTCTTGGGGTCACTATCTATAAATAGGAATCAGAGCTTGAACTGCCAGATCAGGTGCAAATTGTTTGGAAATTGAGACTCTCAGAGATCCCTTGCTAACACTTACTTCTAGAGGTCCTTTGGAGCCTTGAGTGCAAGAAGAGGAAGAGTGAGATGGTGGAGTTTATAATAAGATCCATATCTCTAAGACTAAGTGGTCATTCAGAGGTTGAACACAAAAAGGGTCTTCCTTCCTCCTTTGTGTAACAGTGGCTAGTGCCCCATTAAGCCACATATGTATAAAAGAAGCCTATGTCATGTGCCTCTGATGCTGGTGACCTTAGGGAGGAAGGTAGATCCCTTTTGTGTGTTAAAGACCCCAGGTCTATGGCTCACCACCTTCAACGTGGCTCCAAGGAGCTCAGAATTACCAGGCTGAAAAAACTACAGGGAGAGGAAGATGATGAAGGGAGAGATGGTTGGTGTGATGGTATAAAAGGGTCTCTCCAAGATTAAGCAACTTAGTTTAAAAGTGATATGAAAGTAAAAAGCCCAATCTCCCTCCTTTCCTGCCAAAAAACCCTGTTGAAAGCTTTGAGGACCAAACAGTACTGTTTAGATGCTTCCCACTCTTTTGACCCCATCTGGGAGTTTCCTTGGCAAAGATACTAGAGGGGTTTTCCATTTCCTTCTGCAGCCTATTTTACAGGTAGGGCAAATAGGGTTAAGTGACTTGTCCAGAGTCACACAGCTACTAAGTGTCTGAGGTGAAATCTGAACTGCCATCTTCCTGATTCCAGGCTCTTTACTCTGTACACTAAGCCAAACAATGGGGCAATCAATGGATTTGTGGGGAATAATTGATTTTCAATGTATACCTACATTTCTTTTTTTTTTTTAAATAAAAACATCTAACTTTAGAAATGTTGTTTGTCTTGGAACCACATTTATGTCATACCACAGTATGGAGGTGCAGTGAAAAGAACACCAAAGTGGACACCAGGAGACCACTATAATGTGGCTCTGGACAAGCCGCTTCTCCTTGAAGGAGCTCGGTTTCTTCATCTGAGAAATAATAAATTTATGCTGGAGATGACTTTTCAGATCCCTTCTAGCTTCAATGATTCTAAGATACTTTGCATTCAATGAGAAAAAGAAAAATCACAAAGGTAAAATTTCTGTAATCACCAGGTACTTTTTTAATTGAGTTTTAAACAAAGTGTCCAGAAGCCAGAGATTCAGACAAGACAAGAGATTCAGATTTCACATGAGTCTGGAAAAAAAAAAAATCTCACAAAATCCCAACCCTCCCTCAATTAATGAAGATTCAACAAATGCAATTGCTTAAGCTTTGGAAAGAATCGAGGTCTCTAATTGCAGAGGGGGCACACACAGTACATATTGTGTTTGTATCCTGGCACATTCCTGTGGGCACAGAAGCCCACAACAGAGGAGCTGCCGAGGTCAAAGCTCCCCCGGGAAAATGCATTTCAGTGTCACTGCCCATTAGTCTGGAGGTATCATAAAGTCCTCTTCTCTCCCAACTCAAAGAGCAATTTGGCTCATTAGGAGGCTGTCAGAGAAGCTTATCGGCAGGAACTAGGCAACCGTATTCTTCCCCCTTTCAAAAGAGTTCAGCCAAAATATCTCCTCTGTTGGAGTGAGAGATCATGAAAATATTTACTTTGGTAGGGTTTGTTTTTTAAAAAAAGAGACTCTCAGCTTCATTCTCTTTAGAAAACATACTGGTCTATCCAATATTTGCCTCTTTTCTTGTTAATGTGACTAGAATTTGAATGTATAATGTTTGTTTCTTGAGAACTCCATCCATTTCTCTAAGATGTAGTATGAAATGAGATTGATTTCTTAAAACTAGCCTTGAATACCTATCTGTCTCACTATGGTCACCAAAGAGTAAGAGCTCTGATCTTTCTAGATAAAGTGGATGTCATCATGTTTTCTTCTCATTAGTAAAGTCATATGCCCTCTGGGCACCCGACAAATGTAAACCTAACTGAACTGAATTTCAAGCAAAGGAATTCATTAGAAGTTCCAAAAGGAAAAAAGCAAGATTTTGTCTCTGTTACATGAAAGAACAGAATTAAACATTTCTTTAGTTCAAATCCAGTTCTCATTGAATGGTTTCAAGCCTGACAATGGTAAAAGAAGCTTTCAAAAGGGAGTGCTTTGTTGAGCTGGTTAAAACTAATTCTCTTGTCCTTTTCATCCTGCTTCCTCTCATTCCTTTCTGCTTTACTCACTTCCTCTACCTTTCCTTCCAGCACCATTCCCCCTTTCAATGCTCTCTCCTCCGTTTTCCCAGCTCCATCCCCTAAAATGACCTCATCTTTCTAGCACAGTCTCAAAGGCCCTCACTCAGTCTTGTTTGCCCAGGATCAACAACCAAGCCAAAATTTCACAAATACTTCCTTTTTTTCCCCCTTCCATGACTCCCAGGAGAGAAGACAAAAGTCACCTTTTTGGAGGGGAATGGAGAGTACCTATCAGAAGAATAAAGGGCCTAAAACAGGAAATGATAATTGGGTGTGGATTTGAAGCTCCACTAGTAATCAAGAAATTCAAATCTAGCTCATTCCAGCAAGAGCTTCTCTCTGATGACAGCTTTTTTCCCCCTTCTTCCTTCCAAATTATTTTGGATTTAAACCTGTATCCCACCAAGCCCTTAGGCTAAAGAAATGGGCCTTTATCCAAATCAAACCTATACATTTATCATATACACTTTCACAAATTATGCTACACTAGCCAAAAATGCTTGGATCTCTCCTTAAGAACTGGATGTAATTCCATCCACCATATATAGCTAGATCCTTTCAGAAGTCATTTGCCTTTTTAAAGCTTCTCCTTCTGTTTTCTTTTCTCTTTCTTCCTTCCTTTCTTTTTTTGGTAATTTTAATATTTATTGACATCCCTTTTTATATTACTTTTATTTCCAAATAGGCCCTTCCCACCATCCCTACCCAACAAGTCATCCCTTGTAACAAAACTTTCTCTTTTGGGAGGAAAGAAAAACAGTTCAGAAAATTAACCAACAGAACAACCCTGGCTGATAATGTATGCAATGTCAGAAGTACATTTTTAAATTATTAGAAGCAGAAACTGAGATTAGACTTAAAAGTTTAGTAACACAGGGAATTTCTGAATGAGCAAACTCCTTCCTACAAGTTCAGGTTGGCCTCTTTTCTGCAACCAGGGAGAATTACCTAGAACAATGAGTGATTAAGTAACTTGCCCCAGTCACATAACCAGTATATGTCACAGATAGGACTTCCAGTCTCCAAGGTTATTTTCCCTCCCTATGCCCCTCTGAATGAGTTTTAATTATTAATAATAATCATCTCACAAGTCAAGTGATAACTATAGATAATTCTGAAAACATCTGGAACCACAGTAGAGATGACCCAGGACAAAATTCCAACAGGAAAATAAGTCACCAAAAGGTCTTTCTTCTATGATCAAAGTTCAAAAAGGAGAGTTTTGGTAGCAATCTAGCTGAAATAGTAGAGATCTCCAAGGGCAGATTAGCTTGCATTGGGAATTAATTATGTACTATTAACTTCTTGATTTTTGACAAAGATGCACTGGCTCCGGCAGACAGGTTTTATGACCCACCGGAAGGTCAGTGTCCAGTGCAAGCAGCTCCACTATCTTTAGATAATTGCCAGGTGATGTGGAGAGACCCAGAAAGTGGTGAATAGAAGGGACCATTAGGCTAACTGCTTGGGGGAGAGGGTTTGCTTGTATTTCTACAGGTGGAGAAGGAATCAGATGGGTGCCTACGAGCCGTATTCGCCTTGTCCATTGCAGAGAGATAGAGCAGACCCTTGAAACAAAGGAGAAGACCCAAGAAATATCAGGTGGTTCTGTTGCTGATTGTGCTCACCCTTGAAAGAGCATGGCAGTTATGGCGTTTGACTCATGGACATCGAAAATTGTTGGACTTCAAAACCCTCAGGAATCTTTGGATTCTCTGAGACATGATAAGATTGTTGTAGGACTTGAAAATCCTCAGGAATCACTGGATTCTCTGAGAAATGATAAAACTGTTACAGGACTTCAAAATCTGCTGGAATCATTGGATTCCCTAACACATAAAAAGACTTTTTCAGGACTTCAAAAACTTGGGGGGAATCACTGGATTCCCTGACACGTGAAGCAATGGACAATAATAGATTGGTTTTGGACTATCTCTTGGCTGCTGAAGAAGGTGTATGTGTGACTGTTGTTTACATACCCTCCTTCTAGGACTTCTGGCAATCTTTTCCAACACCATGTTGATTTATATTGTTTGCTATTCCGCTATTTGCGTGTACAATTCATGTTTGTTACACCACATCGAGCCTGCACTGCCTGAGGGAAGGGTCATCCCTAATAGCCTCTGCGTTATTGCTATGTGCTTATGTAATACCTCCCATGCTGATGGGTTGGTGCATAATAAGACCCTTCAGCCCAGAAACCTGCTAGCAATCCCCAACGTCCCTTTGGTGTTTTTCATCTCCCTTCCTGAGATGTCAGGGAGGGCGTGTTCATCTCCTTTTTAGTACTTTCACCTCCCTTCCTGAGAAGTCAGGGGGGGTCCGTGATCATCTCCTTTTCGGTGCTTTCACTTCCTTTCCTGAGAAGTCAAGAAGGGTGTGATCATCTCCCCTTGGGGGCTCTGACCTCCCTGAGGAGTCAGGGATGGCATGACCACCTGTGTTCTAAAACAAAAGAAAGCGGGAGATGTAATGGGCTGAAGCTCGAGTTGATGCACTGAGGTCCCAAGCATGTGAGGCTAAATAGTAATTGGACCATACTCTATTAATATATATGCTTGGAGAAAGAATGGCCCCGCCCACTCTTTGTACAAGTCCTGATGTGTTATATAGGAAATGATGATTTTGGTGGGTGGAGGCAGAAGGGCAGGAAGAAAGGCTGGGAGAGACTGCTGGCTGGCGTCTTGTAGCAGCTGCACACATTGCTATCGTGATCCCCCTTCACCTCCGATCCTTCTTCACCTCCACAAAGAATAAAGATTGAAGATTTTCCCCTAACCTGAATTCCTAACTCCGGCTGATTTTAAATTCGTGGTCATCACAATTATGGACATAATAACAATTCTTTTCACTTTCTCCATCAAGAAAATATTTCTACTACCTTCCCTAGTTTAGAGAACCATCATATTTGAGCATTTGGAGGACTTAAACATTCATCTAATCCTCTCATTTGACAGATGAGAAAACTGCTCAAGACCACACAGGTAGTCAATGGCAGAGCCAGAACCACAAAATCATAAAATGTGAGAACTGGAAGCCGCTTTAGTCTAATCATATCATTTTACAGATTATGAGAGCTTAGGTGACTGTGTCCAAGTTTAATGGCAAAATAATGGCAAAACTGGGATTTAGGAGGCCTCCTAATTCCAGCCCTACAATTTCTTTTATTTTGCCATGCATCCCTCCAAGAGGCAAAGAGCCAGGAGTCAGTCTATTTTTTAGAATGCAATCCCTTTCTCAGATCTCAAAATAAGAAGGAATGCTACTTTGGCATTTAAAAATAAAATGTTTACAATAACAAAGTCAAGAAAAATCACAATATTTTCTCAATAAATGCCAAAAAATCATTTGACAAAATACAACATCCATTCCTATTAAAAACATTAAAGAACAGAGAAATAAGTGAAGCTTTCCTTAAAGTGACAAGTAGTATTAATCTAAAACCATCAGCAAGCATTATCTGTAATGCGGATAAGCTAAAAACCTTCTCAATAAGATCAGAGGTGAAGCAGGGATGCCCATTATTACCACTGTTATTTAATATTGTACAATTAATGCTAGCCATAACAATGAGAAAAGAAAAATAAATTGAAGCAATTAGAATGGGCAAAATTATCACTCTTTGCAGATGATATGATGGTATAAAGAATCCTAGAGAATCAATTAAAAAACCACCTGAAATAACTAACAACTTTAACAAAACTGCAGGATATCAGATAAACCTACATAAATCATCAGTATTTCTATATATTACCAATAAAGCCCAGCGGAAAGAGATAGAAAGAGAAATTGCATTTGAAATAACTAGAGATGATATAAAATTCTTGGGAGTTTGCCTACCAGGATAAGCCCAGGAACTATTATGAATACTGCAGAATATTTTTCACACAAAATCAGATCTCAATAACTGGGAAATAACAATTGTTCATTGGTAGCCTGAACCAAAATAATAAAAATGACAATTCTATCTAAACTAATTTACTTATTCGGTGTCATACCAAGCTACAAAAAAAAATTTTAAAAGCAAGAAAAAAAATAACTAACTTCATCTGAAAGAACAAAAGGTCAAGAATATAAAAGGAATTATGGAAAAAATGTGGAGGAAGGTGGCTTAGCCATGCCAAATTTCAAGCTATATTATAAACATCATGACAATTTAATACTGGCTATGAAATAAAGTGGTGGATCAATGGAATAGTTTAGTTACACAAGAAATAGTAGTAAATGACCATAATATTCTAGCATTTGATAAACCCAAAAATACTAGCTTTGGGAACAAGAACTCATTATTTGGCAGAAACTACTGGGGAAAATGAAAAACAGCTTAGCAGAAACTAGGTACAGATCTCAAACCATATACCCAGATTGGGTCAAAATGAGTTACATAAAGGGTGATACCATAAAAAAATAAGGGGAGCACAAAATAGTTTGTCTTATCTATGGACAAGAGAAAAAATTACAACCAAACAAGAGATAGAAAGTATTAAAAATGTAAAATGGATCATTTTGATTATATTAAGTTAAAAAAGTTTTGCACAAATAAAACCAAAGCAGTCAAAATTATAAGGAAAGTAGAAAACTGGGGGAAATATTTTTACAGAAGTATCTCTGATAAAGGCCTCATTTTTCCAATGTATAGAAAATTGAGTCAAATTTATAAAAATACAAATCATTCCCCAATTGATAAGTGATCAAAGGATATAAACAAGAAGTTTTCAAAGAAATTAAATGTCCTAAATTACTACTGATTAAAGAAACACAATTTTAAAAACTATAAGGTAGCAATTCACATCTATCAATTTGGCTGATATGGCAGAAAAGGAAAATGATAAATGTTGGAGAGAGAAAACTGGAACACTAGTGCACTTAGGGTAGCTAAGATAAAGCACCAGTCCTACAGTCAGAGTCACTCATGTTTCTGAGTTCAACTCTGGCCTCAGACACTTACTAGCTGTGTTGTTTAAGTGAGCAACTCACTTAAAATCCCATTTGCTCCAGTTTCTTCATCTATAAAATGTGCTGAAAAAGGGAATGCCAAACGCACTTTGCCAAGAAAACCCCAATAGGATCATAATCAGACACGACTGAAAAAAAAAAAAAGTCAGACACAATTCACTGTTGGTAGAATTGTGAACTTGTCCAACCTTTCTGCAGAGATATTTGGAACTATGCTCAAAGGGTGATAAAACTCTGGACATTCTGACTCAGCAATACTGCTTCTACGTTTATAGATTTTTTTTAAAAAAGGGAAAAAGGACAAATTTGTTTAAAAATATTTATAGTAGCAATTTTTGTGCTGACAAAGAATTGAAAATTGAAGGGATGCCCATCAATTAGCTGAACAAGATGTGGTATATGATTGTGATGAAATACTGTTGTGCTATAAGAAATGACAAGCAGGATGCCTTCAGAAAAATCTGGAGAGACTTACATGAACTGATTCAAAGTGAACAGAAATAGAAGAAAACTGTTCACAATAAAAGCAATATTTTACAATGATAAATTATGAATGACTTAGCTATTCTCAGCAAAACAATGATCTATGACAATTCCAAAGGACTCATGATGAAAAATGCTATCCACCTCTAAAAAAGAACTAATGAAGTCTGAATGTGGATCAAAGTATACTATTTTTCACTTTTTTGTGGGGATTTTCTTTTGGTCTGTGTTTTCTTTCACATGACTAATATGGCGGAAATGTTTAAAAAACCTCATTCATAAAAATGTCAAATCACTACTGCTTAAAGAAATGCAAATTAAGACAACTCTGAGATACCACTTCATACCTTTCAGATTGGCTAAGATGACTAGAAAAGAGAATAATAAATTTTGGAGAAGATGTGTGAAAACTGGGATACTAATACATTGTTGGTAGAGTTGTAAAATGATCCAACCATTCTGGAGAACAATTTGAAACTATGCCCAAAGGGCTATCAAACTGTGCATACTTTTTTTTTTTTAAACTGTCTTCAATCATTGTATTACTGGGAATAGCCAACTCATTCACAGTTGATTATTGCACAATATTGCTCTTACTGTATACAATTTTTTTCCCCTAGTTCTGCTTACTTCATTTTGCATCAATTCATGACTTTCTAGGCTTCTCTGAACCATTCTGTTCATCATTTCTTATAGCACAATAATATTCCATCACAATCATTTACAACTTGTTCAGTCATTCCCCAATTGATGGGTATTCCCTCAATTTCCAATCCCTTGCCCCTACAAAAAGAGCTGTTATAAAAAATTTCTTGGTATAAATAGGTCCTTTTCCCTTTGACTGCATACCCTTTGATCCAGCAGTGTGGGTTTGTATCCCAAAGAGATCATAAAAAAAGGGGATATGACCCATATGTACAAAAATGTTTGTAGAAGCCCTTTTGTAGTGGCAAGGAACTGGAAATCAAGTGAATGACTATTAATGGGGAAATGGATAAATAAGATACAGTATATGACTGTATGAGGTGATGCAAGGCAGTTCCAACAGACACAATGGAAAGTGTCATTTACATCCAGAGAAACTAGGGAGACTGAATGTAAGTCAAAGCATAGTATTTTCACCTTGTTATTGTTGTTGTTTGTTTGTTTGTTTTTTCTTGTGCTTTTTCCCTTTTTGTCTGATTTTTCTTGCACAGCATGATGAATATCAAAATATGTTTAGAAGAACTGAATTTTTTTCATCTATATCAGATTGCTTGCTATCTTGAGGAAAGGGAATAAAGAAAGAGCGAGAAAAATTTGGAATACAAGGTTTTGCAAAGATAAATCTATCTTTGCATGTATTTGAAAAAACAAAACACTATTTTTTAAAAAACCCATTCACAAAGGCAAGCCCTAAAAAACCATGAAAACTATCTATCTGCTTTTCTTGCCACATATGCTCCATGGATATTAATCTGTGGGAAAGAGAAACTCTGGACCTGTTGCCTCGGACAATATTCCCGTAGCACAGATTTGAGTAGTTTCCCTACTCAGGGAACTGTTGTCATAACCTTAGGTAGCTCTTCACATTCCCTCCCTCTTCTTCACAATTAATATGGCAATATTTAGGCTGAAAAATTCTTTAGAAGACAAATATAACTCTGCAATAAACATATTCTGGCAGCACTCCCCTCTTCCAGTGACAGCCTCCATTCAATGACTTATTTCTAAAATATTTTATGAATTGAAAAAAAAATACCCCCCCCACATTTTCACATCTGTTATATTTCCCAGTTTCCCATTTATTGTTGTTTTGTTTTTTATCAAGCATTAAGGCAAAAGCGGGGATATGAAGTTCTACCTTTCCTTGCAGATGTTTTTTTTTTTTTTTTCAAAAGCAGATCAGATATTTATTTGGCCATTCCAAATGTACGTACCTCAGGTCACTTACAGCTAATTTGCTTTACTGCCCCTTCAGAGTAAGTCTGTGGTTCCTTCTCTTGTCAGCACAATGGGATCTTTGGCTTAGGAGTGGCCCTGCCAGGTACCTAGTACCTGCTAATGCTGAAGTTGTATTCAAAAACAAGAGGAACTATTAAAATGCTTATATCAGTAGTTTTCTGGTTATCAGCCCCCAACTAGACTGGAACACTAATTTTTTCCTCAACAGGTTTCATGCAGGCCCTAAAAATTTTGATCCCAAGATAGACCTTTGGTGGGCAATCAGTCTAAAAGTTTGAATGCTGAATTTAGTCCATTCTGTCTGTGACTTTTTTTTCCTGTAACAAAGTTGCATGATTCAGTGAAATAATGTCTTAATGATGAATAAGGAATTAACATATCCTTTCTTTGCCAGACTATCAAATGACTATGTTGCAATCAGGTTGGAGTTGTATTTGCATAAACTAAAATAGCTGATGTAACATTGACTACTATTCCCTTAAATGCCTCAGGAAGCAAGACATGTAACTTGGGGGCCTTCCACCATGGAAGAAAAAAATATTAAAAATAAAATGACAGCAATCTATTATGCACTTATCTATCTATCTATATATCTTACCTATGTAGTGGGAGAAAGACAAACAAGGACAGAAATAGAAAGACAGAAAAACAGAGAGACGCAATATTCAGTATTAAGAAATTTATATTATTTCTTAGTTCCCTAAATACTTCCATGCAAACACTAAAAAAAAAAAAAAAAAAAAAAACTTGAGAATACAAATCTAAATGATGGTTAAAGGTCTACAAAACTAACTTTCCATCTTAAGTCCTAAGAAAACACAGATCTTATGTCATATGTTATTAGCACATATGTTCTGCAACCCATAATATTTAATCACAAACACGTGCAGTATTTAGCTCAGATATGTGACAGGAAATACCATTTGTACAATATTAAATGACAAAACATCCCTTAGCCCACTTTCCTTCAAACTAAAAGCTTAAAACTCAAATCCCCAGACCCACAGCGTTTGTTTTCTTTTAATTCTACCCAGTATCCCCCATTAACTCTCACTTTTCCAGGCTTAACTCAGGTTCTTGCTATTGTTCTCAGCATATTTTGCTTTTGATTTATTTCCTGAATTCAGAATGCCAAGTGGACAGATGGCAAGTCGACCCAGAATGTCTCTGGGACACATGTCCTCGGGTGGCCCGCAGAGAGGGATTAGGGCCAGAATGGCATTCCATCTCCAGGGCGTCATCCTCATGGCTGACAGGCAGTTCCTTGAGGCCCTGAAGTGGGATCTATACAGATATAAGAAAAAGACAATAACCAGGAAAAAAGGTAACTAAGTGAGGTTGTCAGAGATAGAGTAAAATACTAATAACTCCCTGAGGGAAGCAGAGAAGGGCACAGGTCATGGGTAATCCCATCTTGCTCTGTCTGGTCAAAAATCCAAGTAATGTCAAACTTCCAAGGCTACATAGGGGACATTTTCCCTATAACTCTGTCCATGGCCTCCGCGATCTTTGCTGAATCCCTCTTGGGGTTAGTCCATGGCCTTCTGCCTCATGGTGCCTTTTTCCCCACCCCTCCCCATGCCTCACGGTGGTTTTCTCCTTTTTTATAGATAACTGCCTTTTCTAGAGTGTTAAATCCCTTTTAGGACTGAGCTAGCCAGTCCATGGTATATTCCCACCCCTTTCCTTGCTAACTATATGCTCTCCCAAATCTATTTCATATTTACCACTCCTGGTGTCTATTATTATATATCTTCATTTTATCTGTAATGTCTTCTTATAAATAAACCTACTTTTTGCCAAAGAGAATGGCCATTGTGAATTCTTCACGCGATCAAACCCCAACATTCAGTGGCAGCTACTCTCCCCAATTCCAACATTGGGTGCCTTCATCAATCTCATGGTTCACTGCCATACCCCAAAACTTCCAGTTTCATTATTTTCATTTGGGACATTCATAGGGTGTATCTGACAGAATGGTATCATGAGTGTATTAGATTGGAAACCAGGAGAGATTTGAATCCTCTATTACCTGATTTGAATCCTCTATTAAATCCTCTATTACCTTTAGGATCAACTATAATCTACTCTTTGGGGCATTTAAAGCTCTTCACAGCCTGACCCTACAGAACCTTTCTAACTTCATTACAAATCATTGCAACTCCATATTCTCCACAATGCAGCTACACTAGCCTTCTTGCATACCTGGAATATACATCTTAGTATTTCCTCTTGAATCCCTGGATTCATTCAAGACTTAGCCCAAAGAGCCATCTCCAGAGCATAAGGACATAATGTCTATATTCCTACTATCTACAACTTCTTACCAACTTTAGCACTTACCACTTTGCTATGCTTAGACATATGCAAACTGTCTCCACCATTAGAGAATAAAACTCCTTGAGGAGGCAATCTCAATAAACTTTGGTTAGACAATGCCATCTGTATCAAGAACAAAAACTATGGAGATTAAATGTAAATCAACACATGCTATGTTCACTTCTTTTTTCCGTTTTTTTTTTCCCTCTTTTGTGTTTTTTCTCTTTTGTTCTGATTTTTCTCTTCCAACACGATTCATAAAGCAATGTGTAATTTTTAAAAAATAAATTAATTTAATTTTTAAAAACTCTTTGAAGTTAGGAATTGTTTTGCTTTTATCAATTTAACCCCAAATCTAGAACAATTCCTGGCACAGTATCATGGTACATAGTAGGCCCTTAATAATTGCTTGTTAAGTTAGAATTAGAATCTGACACTGTGTAACATCTCTAAGTCTCAGCTTCGTTATTTGTAAAATGGATCCAATACTATATAGTATATCCATCTTAAATGATTTTTTTTGTATGGGCCAAATGAGATCACGTATGCAAGTATGCTTTGTGATTGTTACATATAAAGGTCAGCCACTACTATAGAACCTGTCTTGTGCTAGATGCTATGGGAGAAAAGAGATGTAAGAATGTTCCCCTTTTGACTTTAGCAAAGCCTAAAGTCATGAAGAAAAAGAAAATATAACCCAGGAGGCATTCAAATGTAAAAGACAAACCCTTTCATGTGTAAGAATCACTTCACATTTAGAAAAGGTCCAGTGAGTACAAAAAGGTCAGAAGAAACAATGAACTAAGACCTAAATCCCAGACTGCCTTTGTCCCTTGCTGAAGACCCCAGGAAGAATCTGGGAAGGATGTAGCCATAAGCCAGGCCAGCTGAGTAGCAGGAAGACCTTGGGAATAAGGAAGGGATATCAAGGACCAGCTGGTCCAGGGTTGTGACCTGCCCTTGGCCATGGGTGTCCCCTATATGTATATCCACTGATCTGTAAATTGGGGTTCAATCTGTCATCTTTATGACTGTCTTTTATCTTTCTTTGTGTCTCTAGCAGTTAGTATAGCACCTGGCACATACTTATGAACTAACTGCCCCTTCTTTTCTTAGGGTCTGGAATTCTATCACACTACATAATTGATTAGAATGAGGAAAGGTATTGGTTTTTTGTTTTTGCAAATACCTTGTTCAACTGCTGATTATATGTGAAATGAATGGTTTGAAATAGGACTATAGATCCATTCCCTCCCAACTCTAAATCAGTTAACTTGTTATTCTGCCAGTCACCCCAGCTTTAAAATTTTGTCATTATTATTCTTCTAAGTTGAATGCCCTATTCACTATATAGAAGCTGCTTCATTCCTCATTTTTGGTGTTGTTATTATTATCAATGGGCTTGGCTTAAAACTTACTGCTCTATCTCTGGATTCCTCTCAGATTTTTGGCCTTTTCTTCCCATCACTCCCCAGACTTCCCCAAGCACCAGCTGTTTCTGATTATTTTCCTTTTAGCTAGATAAGATTCCCACCTCCTTTGTTGACCACTAAACTCTATGCAGACTCCAAATCAAGCACAGATGAGGTTAGGGAGACCTGGGGCTTTCCCTGAACCTTTCCTAGGGCCTCTCCACATGCTCTCTAGCTACTGGAAGGAGGCATCCCAACCTAGGAAAGGAAATAGTGACACATGTGACATGCTGTGACCCTGCATCCTGCTTGAGCAACTCCCTTAATTCCTTTTGCTCTGTGTCTATGGAAGTAAGACTAAGTGAATAAACAAATATACCATGCATGACAACTGTGGATCATGGCACTTAGAGTTGGGGAAGATTAGAGAGACCATCTACTCCAACCCCCTACTCTTACTCCCTCCTCCTCCAACCCCAACAAGTATAGGGCCATGACACAGAGTGAGTAAATGGCAGAACTGGACTTTGAACCCAGGCCTCTTATTCTCAATCCAACACTATTTTCATTACCTGCTATTTAACTTGCAAGATAATCTGGGGTTTTACATACTAGGACCATGCCTTAAACCCAAATCACTCCAGCTCTCAGTGATTGACCAGGGATAGGTCCCAGAGTAAGTCCCTTTTGGTCATTGCTTGGACCCTGGTTGTCTCATAGGGAAGGTAAGTAGTAATTGTTTCTGTTTGGGCCAGAAACCCTGAGCGTCTTCCCCTCAAGGACTTAGTTTTTTAGGTAAAAGGCCATTTTTGCCTGAATTCTTATCTAGCCTCAATCTTCTTGGGGACATCTGCAGGCATCCTGATCTATATTTGGCCACTGGACCCAGATGGTTCCAAAGGAGTCAATAAGGGTGGAGACCTCGAATAGCCCTCACTTTCTCAAATCCGATTCAGTTGTATGACAGGATCGTCTTCCAGGGAGAACTCTTTGAGAATAAAGGACAAACAAAAACAACAAATTGGTTACATGCAGATGGGCCATGTGAAATGGAGTGCTTGGAGCTCGGTGTAATTAGCTAAAAGGCTTCCTGGAGGCAGTGACTCTTGGTAATAAAATGTTTAAATTCCACCTTTGAAAGAGAATCAGGAGAGGGCCTAGAATACAAAGGGGTGAGAATACTGGGAGATTTGTTTCATGGAGGAGATAGGTCATGATCTGAAAGGTGCTCTGCCATTTTGTGGGGAGAGGGAGGAACCACTTTCTCCCTCATTTTGTATGCTTTTTATGTGAGCTCTGGAGAAGCAAAAGCCATGACCCCAAAACAAAACCAAGATGCACAGAAGGGCCCGGAGCACCTTGTAACATCTCTTCTCCCCACCGCCACCATCCCATGCTGGTTCTCACTGCCTCATTCCTAGATTACTGCAATGACCAAGCCTCAAGCCTTTCTTGTCTCCAGGCCATCCTCCACTCAGCAGCCAAATTAATCTTCCAAAAGTGAAGATTTGAACATGGCACACCCTCCTATTCAATGAATTACGGCGGTTTCCTATCACCTCTATTATGTCTGGCATTCAGAGTCCTTCATCAACTCCCCCTATACACATAATCTTTCCATCTTAACTTGAACTTTAGCTATTCTACAATTCAGTAACAATGGCCTTTCTGTTATTTCTTGAAGGAGACTCCATCTCCCAACTCTGGGCACTTTCAATGGCTGTTCCCCCAGGTCTGAAATTCTCTCCTCCATCTTTGCCTTTTGACTTACCTGGCTTCCTTCAAATTCAAGAAGACTTTCCTGATCCTCCCTTAAACCTGGTGCCTTTTCTCTGAAATTACCTTCAATTTACATTTATATATCTCATGAGTACATAGTTTTACATTCACTAGATTGTGAGTTGGGATTGTCTTTTTAACTTTCTTTGTATCCCTAGTGCTTGGTATGGTGCCTGGCATATACTAGTTATTTAATAAATAACTTGTAAGTTATTGTAAATAAATATCTTGTAAGATAACAGCCCCATCTTTCAGTCTGTCATGTTGGCAAGTGGACAACAGCAGAATTGAGATGGCCCCATAAGGCAGAACTGGGGGGTTCTTTTGACTTTTGGGATCCTCTCTATTCCTCATTTGGTCATGAACTCTTCCCCCATTCATAGATCTTGTGGATAATTTCTTCCTTGCTCCTTTAATTAGCTTATGATATCACCCTTTATGTCTAAGTCATGTAACCATTTAGAACTTTTCTTGGTAAATGGTGTGAAATGCTAGTAGATTTTTCCAGAGGGCTTTCCAAGTAACCCAACAGTTTTTGTTAAAGAATGACTTCTTACTCCGATAGCTATGATCTTTGGGTTAATCAAATATTATGTCATTAGGTTCATTCTCTTCTGCCCATTCCACCAGAGGAAGTCTTCACATGCTTGGGGTAGATATCCCCTAACTCACTAATAGATTTGAACTCCCCCTTGGTCAGACACTGAATTTACCAGCAATGGTCTGAGCCATGAGGAAACTTATCACCCCATCCAAAACCCATAGTTCTTTGTTCTGATTCACTGTTCATTGGAAAGTTCAAACACTGTATAGAGTGACGTAGATTGACAACAATCTACATGTTCTGATCAGTGGCAAACTTGCTGCTACTTGATATAGATACACATGCAGGTAGTAGGCTCAGATATATACAGATTTATCATTCACTATCAATTAAGGAAGATGCAAACATCTTGTCCCTACAGCCCCAAAATACTGAAGTTTTAGCGTTGAGGAAAAAAAAAATACTTGGATATTAGTATTACTAATGCCCAAAGAGCTGGAATTCAACCAAATGGCAAGCTGAAAGTGTGGGACATCCACTGGATAATGCGCATATGAGCACTGTTTTGGTGATTTTAACCTTTTTTGCTTCAGTTGTCTGTGGTGGATTAAAGACAAAAAAAGCAGATGGCTGATGGAGGACTAAGGAAAGTGATAAAGCCAAGAAGCAAGTCAGTGATAATCAGCCAAGGGACTCAAGTGCCAGTCCCTTGAAGGCATTATATTGTTGAGGAAAAAAAAAAACACAACAGAATCCAACATTAAGACTCTTGACTTTTTTGAGCTCTTTAAGCCAGCAGAGAAAAGGATCCTTGTGTATATGAGATGTGGCTCTGGCCAAAAAAACAAAAAACAAAAAACAAAAAACCTCTGGCCTTATCTGCAGCAGCCTGGACAGCATTCTCTATCTTCAGAGAAGGCAGTGAAAGGAAATACAGAGGTGGGGACAAGAGGTGAGAATCCTGCCTCTGAGTCACATCCATGGGGAGAGACTGGCTCTTCTCCCTTTCTATAGGAAGCTAATAGTTGGGCAGGTAAATGTGAAATGAGTTATAGGTGACCAAATCTGCCCTCCTCAGCAGCATTTAGAGGTTATTACAGTATCCAGGAAGCTAAGGGAGGAATCTCAAAAAAGTAAAATAATCAACACCACCAAAAGCTGAAGAATGGTCCCTAGACTCAGCAGTTAGTGATCTGTGACCCTTAAGAAAAAAAGTTTCCATAGAGTAAGAAAGGAAACCACATGGAGGTGGAAGGAAACAAGTTTAACAGTGAAGAAATGAAGGGTAGGAATATTAATTGTAGCAGTACGGGTATATGTCCTATTTTCTCCAAGCTCCCTGGGTCAAGGGCCTATTTCCATGTCCCTCTATATATTTCCCCAACTATACCTAGTAGAAAACACTTGGACACTGTGGGCTCTCAGTCTATGTTACTGAATAGCCAAGCCCCAAGTATAATGTCTCTGAATTATCAGGTAGTGTGGCTGCTTTTCAGTATCAGAGTAACAATATACAGTGTATCCTTGTATTTACCACTCTCATAAAAATCTTGTTCACTCCTACTCAGAGGAAAGAGTCAAATCTGCAAGATTATACATGTTAGAGCCATACTTGAAAACAAAGGCTTTCTTTCAGAGTTTTTGCTTGATATTTATGCCCCTGTGGGCACTACTATGGAATGAAAGGGGAGGATAAAGCTCAAAGGATAAAGTAAAATCAGAAAGGTCATTATCCTGGCAAATGCCCCAACTGGCAGCACATTGCCATTTTGGACCTACACATTTCTTAAAGGCACCATGAACTGATGAAACTGATTGAAGACTATTTAGACCAGATAGCACATTCTGGAATACACAATTCTCCTTCCCTGCCTCTTCCCAGCTAAATCCTGTAATAAATAAAAAAGGGGGTAAGCCAAATCTTAGAATATTAAAGCATCTTACAGAGGACTTTCTGGATTTAGGCTTTCATATGGAAAACTCATATTAAATAGGAAAATTCAAAAAATGTATCCTAATTGCTATGTGATTCCTTTCTATATTTAATGAGAAGGCAAGAAACAAAAGAAGCCTAGACTTATTTTGCAAAGTTGTTGTTTCGTTATTGTTGTAGTTTTTTTTTTATCAATTAAACACATTAAATTAAAAAAACAAAAAAGTTAAACATTCAATATTATATACAGAATTAACATTTCTATAATATAGGAGATGTAGATTATAAGGTAGAAGACCTGCCTTAGAATTTCCACATCACCATATACTTATTCCTTCCAGCATTTATTTACTGAGAACAGCATCTGTATATGTCAAAATTAGAGGAACTTCAGAAGATAAAAAGATGAATAAAAAAGTCTTTTCCTTCAAAGAACTTATTAGAAAATCGAGTAAAAGAAAGAAAATAAATATATAAATAAGGCAAAGACATGATTGGTACCATTAGAAATATGTAGAAAAAGAGGAATAAGCACTTATTAAGCACCTATTATGCACTAGACACAGTGCTAAGTATTTTACAAATATTATCTCATTTAATCCTCACAACAACCCTGGGATATATGTGCTATCATGATCCCCATTTTACAATTGAGAAAACTGATACAAAGGATAAATGACTGGTCACATACCTAGTAAATATCTAAGAACGGATTTGAACTGTGTTCTTCCTGTATCCACTGTACCACCCAGCTGCCTCTGTATGGACAATATTTTTTTATGGAAGTTTAAATGAGGAAAAGCAGAAGTCATAAAACTTGTACAAGTTTCATGTTCTAAAACTTTATAAAAGCTTCACATAGGAGGCTTTGGAACACTGAAAATAAATAGGCTATTAATGGGTAGACATGGAGACTGAGTATTCTAGGCAAAGGAAACAGCATAAACAAAAGTCCCTATTACTGATATTTTCAGTTTCTAAGGCACATGGCAGTGACCTCCAAAGCAAGGGAATTTCTCCTGACTGGCACAATCATATTAAATATATATGGAAGCGATGGTCAGTTATCCATCAGCTGGTAACACCTGTGACTGAACGCCCTCTTCAGAGACCGAGCATAGGACCAAGCTACAGGTCATGGGTTAAGGGTCATCACACTGTGTGTTGTACATTCCAAAGCCAAATATAAATGATTTCCTTGTTCTGAGGTTGTTTTGATTTGCTCGTGCCTAGTGTTGAGCTACTGGCATTAGGACTGAGCTACAAAGGGAATGACATGAGTGGGGGGAAGGACAAGGAAAAGGAGTACAGAGGGTTCATTTTGGGACAATACATGTGTATACACAACATGAATTTCCTACACTATTCTAAAAGCCAATATGACTTATTGTATTATTGATTACTTTATATTATTTGTGCCTCTTTTCAATTCTTATTGTTAGCTAGGAGTTAAAGTTTTATACACACATGCATGCAGTATACATATACTGATACTTTATAACAAATCCAAGTTAATAGGGAAGAAGTGGACAATTTAGTCATTAAGTAGGATCCTATTTATACTTTTAGCATGAAGAATAAACAATTCATTTAAAATCTTAAAGCTTGAATACAGATAGAAATACTGAACATGTTAAATTCTTCTAGAGCCCTACCATGAAATAATTATTTATGAAATTCATAAATATTAACACTGAATGATAGTCACTAGAGACTTCAGTGGAATCAGGGTATCTCATTTAAATCAAACAAAACTGACCAAAGAAGTACAAATAGGATCCTAATTAGTGAATTTATTAATTATCCTTATCTACTGAGGGCATTTGTCCACATTTAATTGTTTCCTCATTGGGTTTCAGTGAGTCCAAAGACCCAGACTGAATTTAGGAAATCTTGAAACTAGGTATGCCTTTGCTCCCTTCCCCAAATCCCACTTAAAAGAACTATCCTGAACCCTACAGTGATGTCTATACTGGCGCTAACTTCCCTACACAGCTCTGCTTTAGGCAGGCATTTCTCTGCAACACAATCTAAAATACTAAGTACACTCTCCCATACTTGTAAGATTATAGTGTTAAAGTAGGAATTGGAGCTGAAAGAGATCTTAAAACCATTCCCACTGATGCCCTTATTTTACATTTGAGGTAGTTAAGACCTAAAGTCCACCAGATCAAGAATATAGGCAAATGACCAAATATGTTGGTGGGCTTTTTGTTTCTTCTTGACATAATTTCCCAATTCCATTTACTCTCTCCATAATTCTCAGATACTAAGCATATGGTTTCACATTCTTGATCCCAAGTCACACAAAGATTTTTCTCTTTTTTGAGAATCCTGGTGGGGATTTAGTGGAGTCCTTGCACTCCCTCCCCGATATCCCCCAAACTTCTTTATCAGGTCTCCGGCAGATTCCTCTTCTGCTTAAACTATCTTGGACTCTGGTCTTCGAGAGTGTCTGCTTTTTTTGTATCCCCAGATTTTAGCACAGTGCCTGGCACATGAAAGGCACTTAATCAAGATTTATTGAAGTTAGAAGTTTCTGTGAAGGTGGCAGAGATGCCCCAACAAAATTGTACCAAGTGGAGAAAAGGAGTTGCCAACTGGATTTTAGGCCTAGGAAAGCCAGAGAATATCATGGAACTCAAAATTACCATACGCCAGAGCAGGAAAAAAGAACAAAAAGGCAAACACATAGAAAAGATGATGATGGGAAGCATAAAGGGTCTGAATGTTAGTCTGATACTAAGGAAACACTTGGAGTTTCTGCCAATAGATGCTTCTGTCTTTCTTGTGAAGGTGGGAAGTAATCCCAGGATGAAGGCAGGAATATTGAGCAACTGAAAAGAGACTCTGACAGGTAAAGAAATCAGGTAAAAGCCAAAGTTGTTCCTTCGTACACTCTGTACCCCAGGAATCTCAAATCAACTACCAATGGCCACAGTGGGAGACTTCTATTCCCTCAAGGTCTATAAGAATATATAATCTACCCAACCAGGTTTTGTGAAAGAAAAAAGAGAGAGAGAGAGATTTAGATAGTATTAGGACAAATACATAGGTGCTACAAATAAACATACAACTTGATTTGAGTTTATTTGGAAACCAAATGGGAAAAGCATATCAAAGTCACCACCTGCTCAGAAACTCAGGCCACTCATGGTTCAGTTCTGGGAATTACAGAGACCTCCATTCTGGACTTCCAAAGCTAGATTCTACAACTGACCAGAGACATCAAGCAAAGTTACAAAAGTAGTTCAGTTAGAGTCATATAGGGTACCAACCTTCCCTCCAGCCCGGTATCGGCCATTATAGCATACCCAGCGACCCAGGAGTGGGAACAGGGAGTTCAGAAGACAGAAGTCCAACTCTGGTCTCAAACATCCACTGCTGTATGATCCTTCCTCAGTTTCCTCATTTGTAATACAGGGATAATAATAAGCACTGAATTCCCAGGGTTGTGAGTATAAAATGATATTTAAATGCTTTGCAAACTTTAAAGAGTTACAGACTCTAGGTACATTACTTCCATAATCTCTTGCAGCTACTTTGCTACTTGGGTTGTAATCAAAGATCTAAAACAAAGCAACCAAGTAAAATTCTAAATAAGGCAATGGAAAATTAGAAACTGGCTTCGTGATCCTGCTGCGAGTGCAGAGTTTTTATCGCATAACAAGAAGGGTAGGAGAGTGAATCCTGAGTCTAAGGAAAGGCAGCATGCTTGGTTTATTTACTGCCAGTTTGGAGACCTAACCTTTCACTGCCTGCCAACCAGCCACTCAAACACCTACTTAAGGCTTAATAAATCGGGCTGGAGAATGGAATTTCAGTGCCAAAGTCTGGGTCTTTTTGAAAGTGTTTCGTGTTTTCTACCCGATCCAGACTTTTGAAAAGTAAAGTATTGGGGAATAACCTCATGCTAAGCTCACAAAGGATGAGGGCTTTTTCCCTCCCAGAAGCTATTTCTCCTGGGAAATGCATGAATTTAGCACTGACCACGAATAGCTTTGTGTTCTTATTTCTTAGATCTTGTCTCTCTAATCTCACTGAGCTTCTGGAGGAAGACCCCACCACCCTTTAGCACACTGGGTGCTCAGCAAATATTTATTGAATAAATGAATAAGGAACACATGGAGACTCAGCTTTGATAAATAATAGCATTCTCTCCTCCTTCCATTCTCTCCAAATTTCGAAGTCACCAGTGATAGTTCAGTCAGTTTGTGGGACTCAGAGCTTCTTAGGCCTGTGTTGGAGGCGAGCAAGGGTGGGGGATGCTGAAGAAGGGAAACACACAGTTTCCTTCATCTTTATCTTCTGTTTCATAGCCCATCCTCCAATCCTCCAATCCTGACCTTTCTCCTCTCCATTCTTCCACTTGCATATCTCCAGCCCCCTCAGCTAAAACCCACTCTTAATTTTTGTTCCATATATCAGCTGCCACAGACAGAGAAATATGATTCTATCAGTCTTAGAACAGAAAAAGATCCCTGGGTCATTTAGCTCAACAACACCATTAACAAGTGGTCAGATAGCCTGTTCCCAATATTACTAGTAACATCACCTCACCAAGCAGCCATTATGGGATAATTGTAATTTGTTTAAAAAAAATAGGGATAATAACAGAACCTACTTCCCAGGGTTGGTGTGAACATCAAATAAGAATAATTGTAAAGCACTTAGCATATTGCTTAGCTCAAAGTACTATAAAGAAGTTAGCTACTGTTCTCATTGTTGTTAGCTGAAATCTGCTGAAATCTTTAATTTTTATCCATTGTCCTCTCGAGTTTATCTTCTACATGAGAACCTTTCAACCCTTTAAAAACAAAAATAGAGATCATGTTTCTACCAAAGTCCTCTCTCTTTCCCAGGCTAAATATCCCTAAATCTTTCAATTTTCCTGAGAATAGAATTTTCTATCACTATCTTAGTCATCCTCTTCTGAACAAGTTCTGATTTTTTAATTTCCCTAAATGCACCATACAAAATTGAATACAACATTCAAGATGAGATGTGACCAGATCAGAATATAGTAAGATTTTTACCCATCTTTCTCTGGATGCTATATTAATGTTTTCTAAGGTTAAATCAACTTTTTAAAGCATCCACATCACACTATTGATGTATTTTGATCTTACAGCATGATAAAAATCCCTTAATTTTGGTGTTCTTCCTCTCACAAAGATCATCATCTAGTTATGTCTTTCCATCCTCTAGCTATATAATTGATTTTTTTAACCTAAGCACAGGACTTTGCATTTATCCTCATGAGATGCAAGTATATAGGAAACTGGGGCACTGTGGGGAACTATGACAGAAGAAATGGATGACGTCTTGTACAAATTGTGGGTGACTACACAAAATATCAGCATTTCTATATATTACTGAAAAAAACCCATCAGCAAGAGATAGAGAAATTCCAACAAACCCAAGAACCATATGAACATAATTATAAAACACTTTTCACACAAAGTCAGATCTAAACAATTGGAAAAATATCAATTGCTCATGGGTAGGCCAAGATAATCTAACAAAAATGACAATTCTGCCTAAATTGGTCTACTTGTTCAGTGCCATATTGATCAAACTGCCAAAAACTTATTTTGTAGAACTGGAAAAAATAATAAAAAAAATTCATCTGAAAGAACAAAAGATCCAGAATATGAAAGGAATTAATGAAAAAAAATTACAAAGGATTGTGGCTTAGCAGTACCAAATCTAAAGTTATATTATAATTCATCAAAACCATTTGGTACTGGCTAAGAAACAGAGTGATGGATCTGTGGAGTAGATGAGATACAGATGACACAATAATCAGGGCCTATAATCTAGTATTTGACAAACCCTCTAACTCCAGCTTCTGGAATAAGAACTCACTATTTGACAAAAATTTCTGGAAAAAACAGAAAATAATATATTAGAAATTCGGCATAGTCCTACATCTCATAACCCATGCCAAAGTAAGGTCAAAATGGGTACACAATTTGAGCATAAAGAGTGATACCATAAACAAATTAGGAGAACAAGGGATAATTTACCTCTCAGATCTTTGAAAAAGGAAGGAGTTTATGACCAAAGAAGAACTAGAGAACATTATAAGAGGCAAAATGGACAACTTTGATTACATTAAATTAAAAAGTTTTGGCACAACAAAACCAACAAAAACAAGAATAAAAGGGAAGTACAAAGCTGGGGGAAAATCCTTACAGCCAGTGTTTCTGATAAAGATCTCATTCCTAAAATATATAAAGAACTATGTCAAATTTTATAAGACTACAAGTTATTCCTCTTGATAAATGGTCAAAGGATATAAACAGACAATTTTCAGAGGACAAAATTAAAGCCATCTATAGTTATATAAAAAAAAAATCTAAATCACTATTGATTACAGAAATGCAAATTAAAACAACTCGAACTACCACCTCACACTTCTCATATAAGTTAAGATGACAGGAAAAGATAATGATAAATGTTGGAGGAAATATGGGAAAAGTGGAACAGTAATGCATTGTTGCTGGAGTTGTGAAATGATCCATTCATTCTGGAGAACAATTTGGAACTATGCCCAAAGGGCTATAAAACTGTGCATAATCTTGACCCAGAAGTGCCATTACTGGGGCCTATATTCTAAGGAAATCATAAAGGAGAGAAAAGGACCCACAGGTGCAAAAAATGTTGGTAGCAGCTCTTTTTGTGGTAACAAAAAATTGAAAAATGAGCACACGCCCATCAACTGGGGAATGGTTGAACAAGTTGTGGTATGAAGGTAATGGAATGTTATTGTTCTATAAAAAATGATGAACAAGCTGATTATAGAAAGTCCTGGAAAGATTTACACAGACTGATACTGAACAAAACAAGCAGAAACACTGTACACAATAACAGTAAGAATGTGCGATGATCAACTATGAAAAACTTGGTTCTTCTCAGTGGTTCAGTGATCCTAATAGAAACAGACTTTGGACAGAAAATGCCATCTGCATACAGGGAAAAAACACAGGAGGCTGAATGTAAATCAATACATGCTATGTTCACTTCTTTTTTCTGTTTTTTTATCTCTCCCATGGTTTTTCCCTTTTGCTCTGATTTTTCTCTAGCAACATGATTCACAAGGCAATGTGTATTAAAAATAAATAAATTTACTAGGAAAAAACAAATTGCGGATGACTCTCTGGGTGCTGGAGAATTAACTGTTGTTTTCCTCCAATCCAATCCAACTGGTTTCCAAACATCCAGGGAATCTTCCATGATTTGTGGAAAGCATTCCCTTTGTTCTCTCTTCTGTGCCATTGCCCCTCAGTGCTTCAATTTCCCTTATAGTTGGACACCTCCAGTTCTACAGCACCTCTCTGTTCCATGATTTCTCAAAAATCATAGACATCGGGCACCATAATGATTTCTACAAGTAATTTTAAGTGCCGTGAGGATATAATTCTTTCCATTCTAGCTATGGCCCTACATCTCTTCTGCCCTATGTAGCTGAACTCCTCCAAAAAGCCACCAACAATAAGTACTTCTACTTTCTTTCCTCTCACTCTCTGAACCCCTTACAATCCAGCTTCCAACCTCATCATTCCAGGGAAATGGCTCTCTTCAAAGTTAAGAAGCTTTGAATTTGCTATATCTGATGGCCTTTTCTATCTTCTCATTCTCCTTGACCTTCCTGCAATTGTGACACTGTTAATTACTCTCTAGATACTTTCTTCTTTCACCATCTAACTCTGTATGGAAAAAATAATAGCAAAATATTTTCTCTCATTAACAAATCCCATATTTAATTCTGCTCCTCTTCCTCCAAAAGTTAAGTTTGAATTCAGGCAGCCTCCTAAAATAGAGATCTTTGAATCACAGAATCTCAAAAAGGGAAGAACACTTAGGGATCAACTAGTCCAAACTCATCATTTTACATTTTACCAAAAAAAAAAAAAAATTACAAAAAACCCATCTTTTTACAATAAAAGTAGACTTGTTCAATGATACTGTTAATGGGAGAGGCAAGATTAGCTCTCTGAACTGTTAATTCCTAGTTTAATACCCTTTAGCACTTCCATCATTTTGCCTCTTCTTAAATGTCACACCCAGGAACTTACAATCAACAGTCTTAAATATCTCAATTTGGCGCTGAATTTTCTCCATGTGTCCCACACACAAATTTCTGTGGAGTGCTTACAGACTGTCTTTTTACATATGCTGCTCTTCAACTTTGCCCCCGTTACTGTATAATTTATAGTCCTGTCAGTAGGAGGGCCAATGGAAAGGAACTTTATTTGAACTGTGTATAATTTAGTCTGGGCCTTGTGAAGCATTTCACAAAGAAGAAAGTTGAAGAAAATTCAGAATTTGCGAAAAAAGGAATTCTTTCTCTCTTCTCTTCCCCCTCTTCTCCCATGGGGCCTCCTTTCTCCCTCCTGCCCAATGTGCTTCCAGTTCACTGAAAGCTACTCCAGCTTTACATTCAAAGCTAAGTTATGTAGACTACACAGAATTGGCAGAACAGGCTATTGTGGAATGTGGGCATTTTTTTTACCCCTCCCTTCACTCCACCTACTTTTCTAAGCCCTTGTTTTAGCCTGGGATTTCAAACATGCCACGTTGGTGGCTTTCCTCTGCATTGACCCAAGAATTTCAGAAACTCAGATAAGAAAACCATGTCCTCTTCTATTCTGAACTATAAAACTATTCAAGCTATAAAACAGCTGGTAGAGAGGAGAGTCCTGGGTCTAGAATCAGGAACATGGGTTTAAATCTAGTGTCAGATACTTTCCAGAACGAGTCACTAACCTCTGCCTGTCTCAGTTTCTTCAAATTCAAAAAGATGTTCACAACAATAGCAACTATCTCTTAGGTTTATTGTGAAGGTCAAGTGAAATAATATTTGTAAAACACTTAGCACAGGGTCTGACACATAGTAAACATTTAATAAATACTTGTTTCCTTCCAACTAGTGAGTCACGAGAGAACCTGTTATCTTGAACGATCATGGGTGTTCTAAGGTGGTTGCCCTTTCAGTAAAAGTTGTCATCAAAAAACGAAGATCTTAGCAACCAGTCTCATCACTTCCTAGCAAATGGAGGGATAAAATATGGAAGTAGTATCAGATTTTATATTCTTTGGCTCAAAGATTGCTACAGACAGTAACTGTAGCTATAAAATTAAAAGATGCTTGCTACTTAGAAGGAAAGCTATGGCAAATCTAGATAGCATACTACAAAGCAAAGACAAAGGTCCCTATCATCAAAGATATGATGTTTCCTGTAGCAACATTTTGACTTGGAGAGTTGGATTCTAAGGAAGGTTGAATGTCACAAAATCAATGCTTTCCAAATGTGGAGAAGACTTTTGAGAGTCCTTTGGACACAAGGAGATCAATTTAGTCAATAAATGAATTCAGTCTACTCACAAGAAGGTTTAATGCTGAAGCTTAAATACTTTGGTCACATAAGAAGATGGAGCTCACTGGAAAAGACCCTGATGTTGGGGAAAATTGAAGGTAAAAGGAAAAGGGGACAGCAAAGGAGAAGATGGGTATATAATTTCATGAAAATAATGAACATGAATTTGGAGACTTCAAGAGATAATGGAGGAGAAAAGGCCTGGTATGCTCTGGTCCATCAGATCATGAAGAATAGGATACAGTTGAATTACTGAACAAAAACCAAAAGATTGTGAGAGTTACTGAGTCCAACCCATATCTTAGAGCTGTACCTAACTCATCTTAAATGAATCCTGTCCATATATAACTATGGAGAAAGACATTCCACTATTGAACCCAATTAAAATTCCAAATGATTTTTCTCGTGGTTTTTTACCAGTGGCAGCACCATCCAAAGTCCTCCACATCTTGCTGCTGATTCTGGTTTGTCTGCCTGAAGCATGTTCTTCTACATTGACTACCATGGTAGCTCAAGGGAATAGGAATTCACACAAAGACTACAGGGTTGAGTAGACAGGATAATGATGGTGGAGGAGGTCCAACATAATATAGTTGAAAATTTCTTCAGTCTAAGAAAATCAGAAGAATAGCTCTGAGTCCTGTTAGAGGCGGGACTCAGGTCAAGTCACTTAACCCTTTTGCTGCAGATTTCCTCACTTGTAAAATGAGAATAGTATGATTTTATTGCAATGATCATAGCACTGTCAACACAAACATACTTTGTACACTATGAAGGCAGAAGTTCTTGATTGTCTTTATGTCATGGACCACTTTGGTAGTCTGGTGAAGTTGAGATTAAAAATGGGATAAAAAATGGAAGAAGCATCAGATTTTATATTTTTTGGCTTAAAGATTGCCACAGGCAGTAACTGCAGCCATGAAACTTCTTTCAGGAGTTGAAAAGAGTGAGTGATGGATTGTGAGTTGTCTTAGATCATTAGGTAAAAAGTAAGAGACCAGGACTAAGAGTGTCAGAAGAACACAGATACAATTTATTTTGTATTTAATTTATACTTTAATATATTTAACATGTATTGGTCATCCTGCCATCTAGGGGAAGGGGTGGGGGGAAGTAGGGGAAAAATTGGAACAAAAGGTTTGGCAATTGTCAGTGTTGTAAAATTACCCATACATATAACTTGTAAATAAAAAGCTATTAAAAAAAAAAAAAAGAACACACACACACACACACACACACACACACACACACAAAGTTTAAGCTAAGAATGACGCAGAACAAGATTGGTCGGCTGGAATTAAGAATCATGGAAGATGCAATCATCGGAAACCAGGCAGATAAGAGTCAGACAGACATGAATACCAGGAATCAATGCAAGCTGTAGGGAGTTAGCTGGGAACCAGAAGGATACAGAGAGTAAAGAGTAAAGCAAAACAGGTCAGAAATCTAGATAAGTAGGAAGCAAGAGATGCAGCAGGGGTGTAGGGGCCGGATAGAATGGGCTGGGGGGCACTCAAAGGTTATGGGTCTTCATCAGCTATTACTGGCCAAAGGGCAATCGACAGGGAAACACCTGTTTAAGGATCTAAGAGGGGAGAGGGGAGGAAGGCCAGGAAGTCAGCTAACCAGGCAGTGCCCTCTCCCAGACAGAGGACAGAGGGATGGGTAAACGGGAACATTAACAACTAGCCAGAATTCTTAACATGAGATCTGTGAACTTTTTAAAAATTATTATTTTAATAACTATTTCAATATAATTGGTTTCTTTTGTATTTTATTTTACCTATTTTAAAAAACATTGCTATAGGAAGGGATCCATAGATGTCATCAAACTGCCCAAGGGATCCATGACACATAAAAAGGCTTAAGAACCATGGATCTAAAATAACTGATGGATTCATGATCCACTCACCACCCCTTTCCTGCAAACCAGGAAATCTGAGAAACTCTACCCTCCCTTGTGTGTATCCTCATCCTGCTTACTCAAAAGTGGTGAATTCAAAAAGACACCTGGAGTCTGTTGGGGCATTTGAAAAAGGTTTTGGTTCCTCCTTCTTGCTTAAAAATTAAATGATGCTATTCCCAAATTCTGTGGACCTGGCCTTTAATTCCAAACAGGGCTAATTCCTGCATAAAATGTGTGCTGTTCTGTTTCTCAGAAAGCAAAGCAGGCCACAAAGAATTAAATGACAGTAGAACTAATTGGCAGATATGATCCTGCCTCCTTTTTTTTAATGGTGGATGTCTAGACTGCTATTTCTTTAAGAGCCCCTGTGTGCACAGGTATTGTGCTTAACCAATAGAATTCAAAATGAGCTTTTATTTTAATGACAAGATCCTTTTAGAAGTAGGCTTATTTAGGTCACCAGGGGTATGCAGAACCATTAGAAACCACTGATTATATAGATCTTTTCATCAGTCCTAAATTCACTCCTAAATTAACTCTTTTAAAAATCCATGACTTTTTTCCCCTGATTTTATTCAGTTTCATGCCAAAAATTCTTTACCTGCTCTCTGGGGCTTCACTGAATACATGTTTGTTCCTTTATCTCCAGCTGGATCTTTGACCCTCCTTTCTGGTACTTACTTGAGTGGTCTCCTCTCATCCCAGGAGCTAGAGTCCACTCCTCCTTCAAATAAAATTATCTTGTTCTTAGTATATTATTTTGTATTTACTTACAAATGTAGGTAGGGTTTTTTGTTTGTTTTAACATTTTGAATCTTACAGTATTGTGCTTTTACTCTTTGTATTAACAGCCCTTAAGAAAACACCTCACACAGTAAGCATTTAGTAAAATGCTTGCTGACCCACTGACAGAATGTAAGTTTCTTGAGGGAAAAGACTGCCATATTTTTGGTACCCCCAAGGCCTGGTATAGAATGGGTGCTTATTTGTGGTTTGATTAATGGACAGGTCAGGACTCCTCTCAGGTGATGGACTCTGGTGATCTCTATTCATGTGCCTTTCAATCTTACTAATCCCAATTCCTCACCATAGGCTATGATAAGTATTAAAACAAAAAACAAAACAAAACAAAACAAAACAAAAAACCCTGATAATTAAGCAATCTGCCTTTTTTAGGAAACTTTTATACATTTCCTGTTAGGACAGAGGCTATTCCCTAAATGTGGCTAACTCAAAACCTAAGCAAATCAGAGGGAAACACCAGACCAGTAATAATAATTATGAATTGCCATTTCCATAAGCTTTAAGGTTTACAAATCATTTTGCACATATTATCTCATAATTACTGAAATCACTATATCCCTAGGATATAGATACTATTGTTATTCTCATTTTTACAAATAAGGAAGCTGAGAAACTAAGTGACATGCTTCTCTAGAGTAATAAAGATAAATAAGCATCAAAGGGAAAATTTGAATTCAGGTCTTCCTCACTTCAAGAACTCCATTTCATCTGTTTCACCAATGGTGTCAAACTCAGAAAGAGAATCCACTAAACCTATATGAGCAGCCCTGCAGTCTGAATATTGACTTCATTTTCAAATGTAATATCATGTATTTTTATTTATTTTGTTAAGTATTTCCCACTTTCATTTTAATATGCTTTGGGCCTTCCTTACTCATAAGTGTGGTCACTTCACTGGAGCCATTTGTTTGATACCTCTGTAATACAACACACTGAAGGGAAGGTATTAACAGGAAAACAGATTCTGTCACGTGTATATTTGAGGGCTGCTGGGCATATGTTTAAACTCTTCTATGAATGCAAAACTGACATTTGGTCAGCCAACAAGACAGTCAGTCAAAAAGAATTTATTATACCAGTGAGGACGGAGATCTAAAGCTTAGAAAATGACTATTTCTCTAGCCAGAGCAGAAAAAAACTTGATGTGGTCTAATCTGTGCCATCCAAGAATCTGAGACTTCCAGCATTATCAACCAATTCCCAGAAAAATCTGGTTTTCTTTTCCACAACAATGTTCACAAAATCCAGAGTGCCTGCCATCCAGAATCCTATTCTGAATGAAATCAGATCTAGCACCTCCTATAGAATCTTCTACTAGAAGAAAAATTAGAGGATATTTAGAAAAAGTCCATGGGGATCTCTAAGCAATTGGAAGCACAAAATCTGGAGTTAAAAGAAAGGAGGTTCGTGGTAGTAAAGAGTTGAGATTAAGCATTATCCTTTGTTTGGCTTAACACTAAACAAAATCCCACAACAATAAGGTTTACAACATCAATTACCACATGCTTGTCCCTCCAAATCAGTCCTTAATGTGAATCATGATAAAGACCAAAAAGCTTCGAAGAAATGAGCTAAGGCCAAAGTATCAGCCTTAGCTTTGAATTTCTGCGCTTCTGCTGTTTTAAATTATACTTCCATGTTGCTTCCATGTAATTCTTGGCTCAGCTTTGTGATGGAAAAATTATTTTTATGGTCTGAGCCATCATATTTGTATGGGGGTATGATCATTCTGACAGTTTTGTCCTTTTGTGGCCCTCAACTGTTACTAGCAAAAAGACTCTGGGGAAAAAATAAATGAATAAACAACAACCCATAAATGTTTTATTTCTCTTTCTGATAAAAGAGATGCAAAGAGATGGCACTACGTATCAAAGTTTCTGCTGGATCTAGAGAAAGGAAAGAATGTGTTTGTAATCTTTGTCAAATCACATAACAATTATTAGACTATCCATTGTTTTCAATTATCCTTGCTCACTTTCTTTCTCTTAGATTAAGTTGCCCATTTGGGATTGGTACATCTGTTGGCTTCATGTTAATAAGGGTGGTAATTCAGAATGCAAATCTAAATGCAGAACAAAACCTGGCACAAAGTTGGCATATACCTGATTAATTGATGGGACCCTTGGCCTGAAAGAGAGAAAAAATATCTTGAGAATCACAAAGCAAGCCTCATTCCAGTGATATACACTGACCCCTTATAATCCCCTTTGGATTTACAGATAGATGCTGTTTTATAGATAGAAGCTGGTGGCAAGGAAAGAAAAGTGTGGGTAGCTCAGTACAACTTCATCCCCACTTGTAGAGACACAATAATGAATATGCCCATCCCACTGAAAGGAAATGTGATATTGTTGAGGTCCAAAAGGAGATCCCAAAAGCTTAGGGTCCCAAGGTGTCTCAAAAGAATCTGCAGGCTTAGACCCATCTCCAAGTCAAGGGGCAAAGTTTATTGTTAATTGTAAGACCAATTGAAGGAGCTAAGTTCCAAAAGGATTTAGCAAAGAATCAGGAGCAAGAAGACAAATTTATAGGAAAAGAGAGAGAGATCTGGCTCTTCATGTCACTGATAGGCCAATTTGTGGCCAAGAGGTAGAACTGAGGAGTGGTCTGGTATGCACTTCATCATTTATCCCAGAAACCCTTTTATCACTGACCAACTGGTTGCTTTCTGCCAAAGGCCAGGAGCCTTTAGGATCACTACCATGCAGATTGCTAAAACAATAGCACTCCTAAAGTCTGGGGGCCTCAGACTTACTGCTGTATTTCTCCTAGAACTTGTACCCCCATCACTATCTATATATAAAGAATACAGTTGGGTTTCTTTGGGGTTTTTTCCCACTTTACAACATATCTAACAGATTTGTGTGCTGGTAAGGGGTGAAGGAGGTGTCAAGAGAGCTGCCAAAGTGATTTTCCTAAAATACAGGTCAGCCCATGTCAGCCATTCATTAAACTCCAATGGCTCCCTATTATAAATCTCCAAGATCATCCATAGACATAATATCTATATACATACATATATGTGTGTATACTTACATACATGTGTGTTTATATATATACATACACACACACATACACACACACACACACACACATATATATATATATATATATATATATATACACATTCCTGCTTAGCATATCTTCATCATAATTTGATCCCTTCCTACTAATGAGAGCAAAAGCAGGCAGCCCTGTAAAGTTATGTAAAATCACCAACAAAACGTTATACAAACTTAAATGAACTTACATTCTCTGGAACCAGGAAGAAGAATACCCAGAGAATATGCCCTTCCATATACAAACTTAAATGGTCTTGCCTATTCTGTTTTATTGTTCTATTTCTGTATAAAATAGGCCTTCAGAAAATGTCTCTTTGAAAAAATCAATTCTCTCTCGAGAATGATATTGCCCGCCTAGAGAGCTATTTTGGTGTCTTTCTAACAATAAATGCCTTTTTATCACAGCCTTTTAGTAAGCGAATTTCCTTCCCTATGAGCCCACTGGAGCCTTGAAGAAGAGGATTGCATACCCATCCCTGCCACAACTCTCCTTCATCACCCTACCCTCATCACTACCTTTCCAGTCTTCTTACACTTAACTTTCTTTCATAAACTCTACGATTCAGATACATTGGCTAGACTGTAGTCCCTCAAACAAGACACTGTATCTCCAGTTTCTATCTAGGTACCTTTTTTATTAGCTGACTCCTATGTCTCCTTCCTCCCCTCTGCTTTCTATTTTCTCTGGACTTCTTCAAACCAGCTCAGATACTATCTTCTAGGAGACCTTCTGGTCCTTCCACCTGCATTTAATGTATTCCTTTCTGAAATTACCTTCTCTCTACTCTATTTGTCTCATAGGCTTTATCTCATAATTTATGCATTGTTTCTCCCAGAATGTGAACTTTTCAAGGGAAATGCCAATCTTGCCTTTCTTTTGTTATCTCCAGCCTCACCAATGTCTGACACATAATGAACGCTTAAATAATTTTTAATGGGGTGACTGACCATAAGTGGGAAGGAGAGGTAACAGGAAAGGTTTAGGCCACTGAACTGAATAGAATTTCAAGAGATGGGTGGAGAGGGAAGGTAGTGAAGGGAGAAAAGGGAAAGTTTACAGAATCCTTCTCAAGAACCCAGGACTCTGAAGACTATCCTCCTCTATCCATTAGCAAAATCTCTCCCCATCTCAGAACCATTACCCTCTAATCCTTCTGGACAAAGGGTTGATAAAGATCCAGGATTATCAGCCTCCCCAAAATCTCCTCCACTAGCATGGAGACCAAGAATCTGCTCTCTGTAAATGTTTAACTGATAAGCAATCAGCCACTCCAGTATCTGTACCAAAAAACCGCAAAAGGGATCATGGAAAGTCGGGCAGGAACGAAATGATTAAACAACAATGAAATCTGCTTCTCGAGTTATCTAGTAGCCTTTTTCTCCTCTAATATGCATTTGTATTCTACCTCTTTCGGTCCCGAAAGATATCTGCCCTATACTTGAAATCATAGAGAAAAAGGAAGTTGTACATCTGTGACTCCCTAAATTGCTTTTTTTTTTTCATAATATAGATATTAGCCTCCCTTTCCCTTTCCCCTTAAGATCCTGACTGCTTTCATTTAAAGCATTTCTTGGCTACCCCATCCCAAAGTTCTCTCTTCTTCCTCTGAACACCTTACTGAAGTCTACTAACATGTATTCGACACTTAATCATAGTCATTAATTTTAGCTATATGTCATCTTCCCAACTAGACTGATTCTAGAGGCATGAAGCTGGAGTGAAGTCAGGCTCCAAGTTCAAATTTGGCCTCAGCACTTACTAGCTGTGTGACCTTGGGCAAGTCCATTAATCTCTGCCTCACTTGCCTCAGCTAGAAAATGGGATAATAGGGATAATGGGATAATAGCAACACCTTACCTTACCTATGAGGATAAAAGGAAACATTTGTAAAACACTTAGCACAATGCCTGACCCATATATGGCTATTATTTTATTTATTGTTTGTTTATTCATTTGTCTATTTGCTTATTTATTTATTATGAAGGCACAAACTTTCATTATATCCCCATAGCACCCTGAACAGTACCAGTTGAACAATAATAGAATATGAAGTATATGGAATAACAATAATACAGAGTAAGTAAAAGTGTATAAACAGAAACTTTATGTTAACTGAGAAGGTTGGGTGTGAATCAGGGAAGGCTTCCTCTAAGAGGTAGTATTTGAATTGTATGTTAAAAGATACCTATTAAAGAGGAAACTCATTTTAACAGTTTCTTTTAAGTGATAGGAAAACTAAACACAAAGGGAATGTCTTTCTAAATAGAATATTTGTTCATCAGAGCATTAAATACACTATCAGAAATCCTTTGGGGGAAAAGGACTGCAGCTAAAGCAATAACTTTCGAAATAATGATTCCAAACACTAATTTAAAGAATGCTTTCCTTTTCATGGAAGTCACTAGGATACTAGCATTGATTTACTTTATTTCTTTAAAGTATAATAGTAAAACTTAATCACACTAAATTCATACTCAGGGGGCTGGCAATCCAGAACTGATTTTAAAAAGCTTCAGCATCATTTTTAGCTAAAATTGTTATTTGCAAAGAGGAAGATAATAACGTGGGCTATTTAGTTGAAGCAAAGTCAACACCAGAGTCTTTCAGACCACAAAGATTAGATTGTGAATAATCTGTAGTATCACTTATTGTTTATATGTAAACAACTTATTTACATAAACAAGAATTTAGGAACCTCTAAAGTATTTTAAAAGTTCATTTTTTTAAGCAAGCTAAAAAAAAAAAAATCCCCACTCATATCTTGTTTATATTTAAACGATCCTTTCCTTATAAAGAGTCAAGTTAAATTACCCAGACTGAAACAGTGGCCTCCAAAGGAACAATTTACTGGTATCAACACTGCAAATTTGCCCAGGAAAAAAAAAATGCCTCTTAGCTACTTCTTACCCCAACTAGAGCCTGGACTCATCCTGGAATTTACAAGCCCATCCCAGCCACCCCGAGAATTTAACATGTCATGGAAACGGTGATTCAACCTTAATAAGAATGGAGAGAAAAACCACACAATGATCCACAATATTTTCCATCCAAGAGAATGCAGGTTGAAAAGCCAGTCTGGGGTTAAAAATAAGTGAGACTGGTTTTTGTTTGTGAAACTGCTCACTTTAGCTGTTGAGTTGCCGTAGTTTTTATACAACTCCATTTAAAAGTGAGAGTGTTTGTCAGGGGGAGGTAGGGAAAGCAGAGGAATGCAACAAAGTGAACTTGCCAAGCGGCAAAGGGCCGGTGGTTTATGTCAAGCAAATTAAAAATTCCCAGCCTTCAGGGAGGCTGTAACATTAAGCTTAGCTGTATGAAAACAAGCTACATCTGAGCTTCCATCTTCCAATAACATAATTAGGGAATGATGGAGCTGAATTCTTTGGTTTTTGAAGGACTGGATCCGGCACACGTTTAAGTCTTTTTTTTCTTCCCGGTTTAACTTGGAAAATCCTATTAAGTGAAGAATTCTCATTCCTGAAAGAAGGTAGGACTGGATGCTCGACAAAGATTCCAAAACCAAAGGAAATACAATTTTGTGGAAGGAAGCCTCTGGGGAGGGAGAAACTTCACTTTTTGGAATTCACAAACTTTGTTTTGAGAGAACCTTTCAGCCTGCTCTGCTAACCAAATCACGAAGAAATAAATGTTGGCAAAAGAAAGCTGCTAATGGAAAATGCTACCTATGTGTTTGGCTCCGGGAGTCCCCGGCAGAAGCTTATTACCTAAGGAGGATTAGGAGGAAAACAAAAACAACTCCTCAGGCAGAAGTAGCAAAGTCAGGCTCTGGGAAAGCGTCAGTCCCTAGAGCAGAGAAGGAGAGGGGAAAACGTCATGACCCCAGCAGCCCCACCAAAAAGAGAGGGATCGGGAAGGGGCGAGGGGGAGAGAAATGAGTGGCGCGACCACGGCTAACAAGCAGGGAAAAGGCTTCTGCCGCGCTCGACTCTTGGGCCGGTGACAGTGGCCCCGGAGGACTGTGCCCCCGGCCCCTCCCGGCGCTCTAGGTGGCAGCTGAAGTTAGAGATGCCCCAAAGGCTGCCGACGAAGTGATGGAGGCGATGAAAGTGTCCCTCTTTTCTTCCAGTCCTCAGACGCAGTGTCCCAAGCGCACAGGGCTCTCTCCCCGGGCTCCTACAATTGATTCTAAGTGGCCCCGTTTCCATCCAGGATTTCTTACACGTAAAAAGTTGTGGGGGGAGGGGCGCACCCCTCCAAACTTCTTACTCGCTCCCGCCTGTCTGCCAGAGCAGATCACCACCACCACCACCACCACCCCGAGATGGGACTGCAGGGAAAGCCTTCCCCGCCCCTTCAGCACCCTTCCGAGCTGGAGGGCTGAGCAGGGGTGTCGGAGGGGCGACGTGGCAGGGTGCCAGGAGGAAGAAGGTGGCTTTAGGAGAAGTGGGGGCGGTCCGCTTTCCCCAACGGCTCTGAACCGGGGCTCTCGTTCCGTCCAGCAGCCCCAGCGAGGTGGGGAAGGCACCTTTTGGGACAGGGAGGGTTCCGAATCTCGCTTCTCTCCCCTCTCCCCTCCAAGTCTCCAGCCCGCACCCCCCCTGCCCCCGGCAGGGTCACTCACGGGCAGAACGCAGGACGTCTCCAGCTCCAGCCGCTGAGGCCATCCAGAAGAGGAGGAGGAGGAGGAGGAGGAGGAGGGAGTGAGGGTTGCAGGAGAGGGGCGGGGAGGGAAAGGAGGGGTTAGATGAAGGGGCGGTGCTGAGCTAGGAAGGGGGCCAGGACCCGGCAGTCCGAGACCCTGCAACGACCTCCTGCTGTTCCTTCCCGGCCTCCTTGTCTCCCGAATCTTTCTTTGCCTCCCATCTCTCCTTTTCCCCTCTCTCCTCTAGTTCCTTCTAAATAGCTCTCGTTTGTGACCCTCATTCCCTCCTCCGCGCCCCCCAACCCATCTGTGTTCACCATCCAACCCCAGGTCCTGTTACCTACTAGACTTGCTGCTAAAATCAGGCAGTTAAAAGTAAGAAGGGGGAGAGGGGTGGGGATTGCCCCTGCCAACAAAACTAAACTAACCGGTCCAAAAAAAATCTCAAACAAAACAAAAAGATCGGAAATACAAAAAACTTTATTTTCTCTTAGAAATTTTGTGGGCCGATAATCTGAGCTAAAGATGCTATAAATGCAAATGATGTTGTAGAAGTATTATTTGCAAGATTTGGCAACTGATTGATTGGTTGGGATAAAATGACAATGTAACAGGAAGCTAATTTAGGGACACAAATTTTTATACAAAGTAGCACATATTTAGTATATAAAGAAGGCATAAAGTGCTAAGGCATTTTTAGGCAGGGAAAGATTAGTTTCTCATTGTAAGACAGTGACCAAAACTGGGATCAACTGAATCCTGAAAGAACCATAAGGGTTCCTGTAGATGAAAATAAGGAAGAGGGCCATTCTTGAACAAAAAGAGAGAACACTTGGAATCTATGCCAAAAAATAAGTAAATCAAGATTGGTCACAGCAAGGGGTACATAGGCTAGGCTACAAATGTAAGTTGGGGCAAAGCTTCAAGATTATTGATGCCCTGTTAAAGTCAAAACCCATGAAGAGTTTTCCTCCCAACCACCCAATATATTATCAGAGATTTAGGTGAAAGAAAATTCTGACAATAGAATAGTTTGAAGAGATGAAGCTGCAGCACAGATGTGAAACCATTTGGAGACAGAAGTGAAATAACCTGACACTGTGAAGATTGAGGAAGAAGGAAAAATCAAAGGTGACCCAAATGGCAAAATGGATTTCTAGAAAAAAGTGGTATCACTAAAAGAAACTAAGAAGTCAGGAGGAGCTGATGTGGCCAAGTGGATTGGGGATTGAGAGAAATGAGTTTGGTTTGAACATGAATTTTTTAATTGATTGCCTTCATTAAGCTAATCCTGTATCTAGCATTATGAAGGATGCAAAATAATAACACAGGATTCCTGCACTCATACAGAAACAAGACCAAAGAAACTAACTTAATGGTAATTTAGGACACAAACATGTTAGTGCTAAAAGAGCTCTTAATACTTAATCAAACATCTCACTTTTTAGGCTCAGATTGATGAGGTGACTGGTTCAGTCATAGATAAATTAGTTATAGAGTTGATAACTCGTGTTTCACCAACACCACCTTTAATACAATGTTCTTTTAAACCTATCGAGGTAAGTTCTCCAAACACAAATAGAATATATATATATAGATATATAAACCATTTGTACTTATATAATACTCTGCTGTAAAAAAAAACTTTCAGTATCATTTGATCCTCATAACACCCCAGGGAATTAAGAAGAGCAAGTATCATCACCATTCTGCAGATCATCCAATTAGCAAGCATTTATTGAGTATCCATTATGTACCCAGTTCTCTGCTAGGAGTATGGGAAAAAATAGCCCAGAGAATTCTATAAGTAGGATCTAGGCTTTTTTGTATTAGTAGTATTGCACTGATTAATTCTCCTTTAAAAGACTTATCTCCCTCCTCCATTTAGAAATTCCATCTGCTTCAGTATCCAGAACTCTAGTTTTATAATGATCTCTTCACTCAGACCATTTTTGTCTTAAGGCCAAAGGCATAGGATTCCTTCCCAAGCACTAGAACTCCTTTTCTTCTGCCCATACTACCCTACTCCATTCCCTATTTCCACACTGCACCTTTGCTCACAGTATTGTTTGGATGTTTCCTAAAACATATTATTCTAGCCCTGCCAGGGTGTAGTGATCAAAGTTCCAGCAGCCATAATATATTCCACATTACCTCCAAGGCCAAGTGTAGATATTAGAATTTTTGTTCCAGTACCTGGAGATACAGCTTTGTCATTAGAGAGAAAAGAGAGAGAGGAGAGAGAAGAGAGAAGAAGGAGGAGGAGAGAGAGAGGAGAGAGAAGAGAGAAGGAGGAGGAGGAGAGAGAGGGAGAGACAGAGAGAGGGAGGGAGAGAGGAGGGGAGAGAGAGGAGGGAAGAGGAAGGGAGAGGGAGAGAGGGAGAGGGGGAGAGGGAAGGAAGGGGGAGGGGGAGGGAGAGAGGGGAGGAAAAAGAGGGAGGGGGAGGGGAAAGAGGGGGAGGGAGAGGGGGGAGGAGGGAGGGGAAAAGAGAGAGGGGGAGGGGAGGGGGGAGAGCGGGGGAATGGGAGGAGAGGGGGGGAAAGAGGGGGAGAGAGGGAAAAAGAATTGGGAGTTAATCAGAGCCCTAATCACCAAGTAAGAACAGTTGATTTAGCAACTTTTTAAGGACTCAGTGTGGAGGGGTCATCAATAGAATTGGAAAGGAATAAAAGGGAAGAGGCAGTTACAGAGGAGAATGATGTGAAAAGGGAAAAAGAAGAGAAATGTGGAAGGAGGGAAAAAAGGACTGAGAAATAAGGAACAGAAAAACAGAAGGAAGGCAATGGCAGAGGAAGGTAAAAGTAGGAGAAAGAAGGTGCACTATTTGGTGTTAAGAATAAAATATGAAAGAAAAAGGGAGAAGGGCAGTTAGGTAGTGCAGTGCATAGAGCACCAGCTATGAAGTCAGGAAGACCAGAGTTCCTGAGTTCAAATCTGATCTCAGATATGTAACACTTCCTACCTGTGTGATCCTGGGCAAATCAATTAACCCCAATTGCCTCAAAAAAAAAAAAGGGGGGGGGGAGGATAAGAAGAGAAGAGGGCAGGAAAAAGGAAAATAGGGAAAATAAAATAATGGGGAAAAAGGGAGGAAAAGTAAGAAAAAGGTAGAAGTAGAGGAAATATAAAGAAGGAGAGGAATAAAAAAATGGGAGAACATGGAAAGTAAAAAAAAAGAGCAAGGCAAGGAGGGAGTGGAATACACGTTAATCCTTTGCTCTCAATTTTTTTTGCTGTTGACAAAATAATCTATAGCACAGATGGTGCAAAGAAAGCTTTCTCCACAATTTCATCATCAGACAAGTTTAAGGTGAAAAATTAATACCAGAAAATACCATTAATAATAGGGCTTTTTGTTATGAGTTAACTCATTCATTTAAATTTGAAGAAACAAAGACTAAATAAAGTCTCCTCTCAAGGTGTTTACATGTTACTAGGATATATAACGTGCAAATATGTAAATACAACTTAATTTGGTAAGAGATCATACAGTAATAACTGGAGATTAAGGAAGATCAGGAAAGATCTCTGTTGGAAGGAGATCTAGATCCCAGAAGGAGACTAAGAATTCATAAGAGACAGAAGTGAAAGGATTTGAACACATTCCAAGAATGGAAGAGAACCTATTCACAAGTATGGAGATGGAGTATTGGGTTTAAGGAAAATCAAGTTGGCAATCTGAAGTCCAATACATTGTTTATGTGAAGGGAAGTAATGTGAAATAAGTTTGAAAAGTAGGCTGGAGCCAGATTTGGATGGTTTTAAATGCCAAGCTGCGGAGTTTGGATTTTATCCCAGAGAACAGGGAACCATTGAAAATTCTTGAGCAAGAGTGATGGATTTATTTAAGAAGTCTTTGCAACAGATCAAGTAAGAGAAGGGAGGACACAAAGGATGCAAAGGTGATTCTGAAGTTGTAGTTCTAGATGACTGAAAGGTTGATGATACCCTTAAGAGAAACAGAGGATTTTACATTCATCTCTTTGTTGAGTGTAGTGCTTACAATCTAACAGGAGTCACAAGATAAGCACACATGGGAGAAAAATCAGAAATGTACTCTTTTGTTACATGTTTTTGATAAAATATTGGAAAACATAATTAAAACTTAATTTCTTGAGCCTTTTGCTTGTACAGTTTAAATTATCAATGCCATTTAAATATTCTGAGTTTACCTTTTAATTTTATCATCTCTGAAATAAACAGTATAGAGCTTAATCTATGCAACAGTTACCAAAATATTCTGGAAAAGTCACTAAGCATTTATTTGAGGGAAATAAATGAAACTAATTTTCTAAAGACTAGCCATTAGAAAATAGTTTATCTTTTGCAAGGACATATTCTCATTGCATGTGACTCAGCACTGCTTCAAAGGTCATTCCTTTCATAAACACAAGATTTATTTCCTACTACTTTAGTGCATATTTCTAAGAGACTTTCTGGCAAAGTCCTATTGTATCAAAATGTTGGTAAACAGCTTGGACTGGACTCAATAGCAAAGCCATTATAACCACTCATCACCAGCTGTGACCTAATTTTACTTAGCTTCCTGCATCCTGACCAATTTACAATAAACAAATAAAAAATGGAAGCCTTGTTCTGTGAGAAATCAGTCCAATGCAAGATTGAAATGAAATTAACTCCCTATATTATTTTGACACCTTAGCTTTCTCATTTGTAAAATGGGTTGGATTACATGATCTCCAAGATTACTTCCAACTTTAAAGTCTATGAAAAATCCACACAATATCTAGCTAGAAGAGATTTCTCTTTCCACTCAAATTCACACTATGTACCTTGTATGCTCAGCATTACACAGTAGGTGCTATATGAACATAAAAAAAAAAAAAAAATGCTAGATCACTGATCTTGCTTTCCAATTTGCATTATAATTGAAAAGACTGACAGATAAAACAATGAGTTATAAAACATAGGAAATTAAATAATTAAGCACAAGACTGTGGTACAGACCATAAGAAGTACGTGAGAAAAATATAGAAAACACTCAGGGATGGGGAGTCGGAGGAGGTTTCTTGAAGAAGTGAGATTCAATCTCATCTTACAAAAAAGAAATAGGATCTTTGTAGACAGAAAAAAGATGGGCAGGCTTAGGAGATGGGGAGGATAGTCTGTCTTTATGTACCTGGAAGGATGTCACATGAAAGTAGGATTGGATTTCTTTTGTGTGGCCCCAAAGGCAGAGTAATCATTTCAAGTTGAATAAAGGTAATTTTGGATGTGATATAATGAGGGAGGAGATCCTATAGAGTCTCCTTCAGAGTCCTCAGGCAAAGGCTAGATGACCACTAGATTATGATGTAGAACAGACTAGACCAGATGACCTCTGAAATTCCTCCTTCCACCTCCAATATTCTGTGATTTGCTAATGCAATAGAGTAAAGGGCCCAGAATCTGGAAGACTCATCTTCCTGAATTCAAATTTGGTCTCAGACATTTTAATTCCTTTTCAGGCTTGGGTTATTGATTATTTCAATTTCTATATAGGTATGTATAAAATGGCAAGAAGAAAAATCTCCCTAAAGTGGAAAACATAAACCACATAGTATCCTTCTGTGGTACTGGGTTAAATCATATTTTTAAGCTGACTCAAATTCAACAGCATTTTATTTCTATTAACAATCTCCTTACCACCAATCCTAGTTTCCTCTCAGTTATCACTTAAAATTTTGTATAAATTTAATAGGGGATCCTCCACATTGAAGATAGCAATGACAATGGGAATTTACTTATCTGGGAATTCCCTATCCCAAATCAAATCGGATCCAGTCCCCATTCCAACCACAAAGCGATTGATTTAGACAAGTTTTAAAAATGTACTAACTCTGGAAAGAGAAGTTACAGCTTTCAAGATCAATTTAAGAATGTAAAAATTATAAGATTATTTTAAAAAATTAAATTTCACTAAATGGAAGTAGTACAGTCTTGAATCCTAAAAAAAATTATTCTCTAAAGACTTGGAGAAATATGATAAAAGCACCAAGACAGTAGTATTCCATTAGGCACTATATTCATAAAAGGTCAGATAACAGGTGGCTTCAATTACATAAAAAAATCTGATAGAGAAAGAGAAAAAAAAGTTTCTGGCTAGGGACATTTTTAGCAATTACAGCATGTGATGCTAGCTAGTTTGAAGACAAGAAAGCCATCATTGCTAAACCAACTTTCTGCTGTTGGCCTCTAATTTTAGCAAACCCAAGTACTCTGGGAAATTTTATAGCAAATAAATAACAGCTGTCTCAAGACAAACATGTCAATTGAATATGATGATTTATAAAACACAATGAACACTCACCAGGCAAGCTGAATGACCTAATTGCCAGATGATCAATTAAATGCAACAAGCACTATGCTTTCTAAATGACCTTCTTGCCTGACCCAGTTGCAAAGTGTAAAGAGAACCACAATGAAAACACCATTCTTCCCCTGTGTTCTGTGCAGTAGCTTACTTCTGTATATGTCTTTGTCATTTGATCTACTCCCCCAAATGTATTCACTCAACAATAAATCATCCAACAAACATTTATTATGCGCCTACTGAGTGCAAGGCACTGTGGTAAGCACTGCAGGGGATACAAAGACATCTGAGACAGTCCCTGCCCCCAAGGAGCTTACACTCTGGTTGAGAAGACAAACATAAACAGATGAAAAGCGAAATAAAGCAAAACACAAATGGTTTGAGACAATAAACAATATCACAAAATGTTACATGTAAGCATATTCTTCAGCATTTGCTCAACAGATTGCCTATGACTCAAAGTTATACATGAATTGGGTGAAGTTATGATCTGTGCAGAATGAAAGCATCTCGTTAAGGTGCCTTTCTTGGGCTTACAGGGGGCCTCCTTTTGGCCACATTGTTGTATATTATTTTCTATGGAAAAACTGGAATTGGACTCAAGAGATGAGTTTGGTGCTCCCACTAAAGCAAAAGATAAAAAGCTACATGAGCTTGATATGGCAGGGGGGAATGCTAGATCTGTTCTGGTTTTTTCTAACTTATATCCTGCAAATGAAACAAGGACCTCCAGCAAGTCTCCATTTAGCAGATAATTAATTCTTCTTTCTTTTTTTTAAAAAAGTTCTAATTATGAAGAGAATAGCTTTTTAGGACTATCCACTCAAATTCTTTATTTCAGTGGTTCACATATGCTACAAGCAATACTAAAAGGCTCTGACTGCAAACTAATTTCCCAATTTGTAGCTAATCACTAAATTACTTAAAAATTAAAGGCAAAGTGGCAGTCACTTTAATGGCAAGGTTTCCCACTTAATCTCCTTAAAGTCTAAGGACATGGCTCTCCAACTGGGAACAGAAACTTCCTCTATTTTAGAACAAACTATTCCCAGAGAGGGGGTGCTGCTATGCCAGATGTTTTCTCAACCACTATCAACTATATTGCTACCTTTGCCTTCATATGCTTAAGTTACAGAAGAGTTGAAAGACTCTTCTCATTAATGTTCAGTTAGAAGAATCTAAAAAAAAAAAAAAAAATCATACCTTACTATCTAACGAGGAGGTTATAGTATTGTAGTTTTAAGATACACAAATGCTGGTCTGAGTTATTCAATTACAAGAATAGAAAGAAAGGTAAACAAACATAAACAACATTATGAAGGAAGCAATAGCAACAAAGTTTGTACATAGACTATACGTGGGAGAACTGGGGGATAACAAGAAGGAATGGAAAAGGACTTAGGAGCTTTGATTCAGGGCTGAGCTAAAAGAACATCTTTCATTGATCAAATTTCATCAATCTTTTTAAAAAAATTAACTGGAATACCTAATTCAAATGACACAAAGGTATCAGAAAGACATTTTAAGGATTTGATTTTGTCATATCCCAAAAGTTTTTAATTTCCATTATTAAACATACATTAGAAAGACAGATACAATTTGCTTTAAGTATGAATTTATTGACGTCAACTTCTATAAGCTAATCATCCTAATACAGAGAGTGATTCAGGAAACAGAGACAATAATAAACCCACAAGAACTAAGTTTGAATGGTCAAAAAAATAATGGAGAGGTCTCCATAAACAATCTGGAGACTGTTTTCAATTGTAGCAAGAAACAGTGAAAAGTTGCTAATTTAAACATTTTATCCAGAAACATACATCTATTGCACTGATACCAAATCTGTTGCCAAATAATTGAGTTTGAAAATATACAAAATCTTCTTTGTTCTTACATACTGAAATTAAAGCCTAATCTTAAAAAGTGCACAGTAAAAACAGCTTAAGGAAATTTCTACAAGATTCATGGTATTGTATATTGTTTTGTATTTTATTGTTGACATCAAATTCTATATTTACCTTACTGGTTACAAATACATTCTAATTTTTTCATAGCCATATACAGCATTGACTTGTAACTAGGTCCAATAATACTTCAGTTTTTTGAAAAGGCTGACTCCAGAAATGGACAAGGATTTTCAGCACCTGCAGTTCTGGGCAGCAGCAGCATCAGAAAGGACAGTCCCTTGACTGACCCAACTATTTGTAAACTATCGACTTTTGTTCTTTTTAGAATTGCCCTGTGTGAAGAAAAACATCAACAATTAGGAAAAAAAACTTAAAAGAAAATATATTTTATAGGTAGTAAACCAAGTTCTCACATTTCATTTTGCCAAGTATTTCCCCAAAGATTTTTGTTCCTGTCCTTCTTTTCTTCCCTCTCCTGACCTTTCTTCTACTACATCCTCTCCCTTCCCTCTTGTAGGAAACCATTCTCTTATAATTCTCCTGTTTTACTTTTGCATTTTAAAATATTACTTCTCTTTTACATAGTCCTTTTGCTTGATCACCTTCCAGCTTCTGTTCTATAAGTTTCTTCCTTCAAAGCTATGTCCTAGGCTTGCTTCTTTTTTCTCTCTGTACACTTTTTCTGGAGGAACACGTTATCTCCCATGGGTTCAATTAACATCATTTTGCAAATGATTCTCAAATCAAGTCCTCTCTCTCCTGAATTGCAATCTCATATAACCAACTTCCTGCTGGGCATCCAATAGACAATCCTAACATGCTAAGTTTGATTAACATGCCCAATATGGGATTCATCTCCCTAAAGAGAACACTTTTTTCAATTTCCCTGTTTCTGTGAAAAACACTATTCTTCTAGTCATGCAGATTCACAACCATAGAGGTAGTCACCCTTAACTCTTTCCTCTCCCTTACATTCTATACCAAGAAGATGCTAAATCTTGTTCCTTCTATCTCCACGTCTTTTGCACCAAATCCATTCTGTGCAATCACACTATCACACCCCACCAATGCAGGTAGGTACTTATCACCTCTTGCCTGAATTACTACCAAAGCCTATTAATTGGTCTCTTTACTTCTAGTCACTTTCCTTCCTATAATATATTCCATACAACTGCCAAAACAATCTTCAAATTTTTAGTGACTCCTTAAAAATTTTACAATAAAATACAAAACTCACACTGACATTTAAAGCCCTTCACATTTGGCTCCAACTAATCTTCCTAGACTTCCTTCACATTTCCCTTTCACCAATTCTTTGTTTCAGCCAAACCCAACTTCAGCTGTTTTCAGCTAAATCCAAATTTTGTTTATCTGCCTGGGAACTACCACCCATACATACTCATAATGCATTCATGTTGGCCTCCTAGAATCCTCAGTTTCCTTTAAAGCTGAACTCAAGTGATATCTTCTATAGGAAGCTTCTCTTGACTAATTGTCCTTACTGTTAGTCATCTAGATCTCCTCTCGGGTACCATCCAATTCTAAATCTATGATTTTCTGCTATGTTCCTCATTTGAATATAAGGTCTCTGAAGGCCGTGTCTGTTTCTTGTCTCCAAATCCCTTATATGTAGTAGGTATTTAGTAAAGATTTGTTGAATCAGATCTTATTCAGTCTCATTATTTCAATTACCTTTAAGTCTCCTAAATCTTAATTTCTAGCCCTGACCTGTCTTGTGTTTTCTAGATCTATATTTGTAACAGTCTATAGAACAGATTACATCTGATTCTATTATTAAGTCACCAACTGATTCCACTGGTTTCTGATTTTGAGCAGTAGAAATGACCAGTCCTCTGTATTTCAGAAATTTATTTTTGAAGCTGTGTAAAGCCTTGCCTAGACCATGCCATGTCCTAATTCACTATTCTCAAAGGCATTGCCCACTCTCTATCCCCTCCCCCAGTTTGTTGCAATGTATTTTTTACCTTATCTCGACATTTAGACCTTCTCCTTTCCAAGCTGAGCTGGAAAGGTATACCAAATCTTCCATGAAATCTAGGTGATACTGCAGATAACAGCGCTGGACCCAGAGTCAGGAAGACCTGAGTTTAAATCTAGTCTCAGACACTTACTAACTGTATAACTAAATAACTTTCTCTGCCAACATTTTCTCTCTATAAAACAGAGACCACAGTATCCAACTCCACAAGCTGCAATGAGGATCAAATCAGGCCATTTTTGTAAAGTACACTATAAACCTTAAAGCATTTTACAAATGCTAACTATTATAATAAGGAAGATATTATTAAAATCTTCCCTGGTCCCCTCAGTTAAAAATATTATCTTCCTTCTTAAATTTTTCTAGAATACTACCTAGATTTTTGCTTGGCCTTCATTAAATTCTACCTTGAATTATACACATATCATCCTCACAGGAAAGTTTTTTATTAGTTGAAATTAGGGTCTGTCATTTTTCATCTTTATAATCCTAGCAATACCACAGTACCTTGAACACAGAAGGAATCTAATAAATGTTTGTCCAAATGAATTTAATGTCTCATTGAGGTCTCAAAAATTCAGTATGTCCAAAACTAAACTCAAAATCTTTGTCTTAAAACTGCTTTTCTTTATTACTTTAACATTTCAGTTCATGTTACCACCATTCCCTTAGTTTTCCACATTTTCATCCTTAAAACTATATTTGATTCTTCTTATTTCTTTTCTTCTTCTAGTCTTCAACCAATCAGTTACCAAATCTTGTCAATTCAACCTGCCTAAAGGACATATCTCAGATCCACATCTTCTGCTCTATTCTTACTAATAATTACTCATCTAGATTTATCTTCATACCTCTAATTTCTCTACTCCTATCTAATTCATCCTTCATACTGATAATGAAATAATCTGTCTAATGTACAGATATAGAACAATTTTCACCACTTGTAAGATTCATATCAAATGGAAGAAAACAATCTTGTCAACTCTGATGGAGGATAGAAGGGAGAACCGAAAGACTGAAAAGAATTCTCCTTGATGAAACTCCTCCCTTCAATGTATATATGTAAATACTCTGCATCAAAGGTTTCCTGGCATACTAGAGAGTTCAGTAATTTGTCAAGATTCACAAAGTTATATGTATTTGCCAAAATTCACAAAGTCTTTATCTAAACACAGATCTTTCTAATTCCAAAAGCTAAATTTATCCATTATAGGACAAATACCTTTTACTTCAAAATGTATTTCCAGGTTGAAAAATATCTACCCAAGAAATGTTTGGTTCATTACCAATTCTTCTAAAACAATATCAATATGATATATAGATAGTCATGTCTTATCTCTGCTCAAAATACCTAAGAGTTGCATTCTACTACTTTCAAAGTTCAAATTGCAATATTTGACAATCAAAATCCTAAACAATCTGGAACTCATCTAGCATTCCAGCCTTATTTAATATTTCTTCTTCCTGATCCCTGAATATGTCCTAGAATTTTTTGTCTATGTCTCAGCTCACACTGACATAAGCTTAGGATGTTTTTCCTTTCCTGTATGATCATACATGAATTTCTGACCATACTTTGAATCCAACTCAAATATCAATCGTTAAATAAATATTTCCCTGATCCTTCCTTTGGATAAGTATCTTCCTCTTCAAACTTTATATAATAAAGATTATTTTACAACTCTAATGTAATTTTCATGTACAATCATTTTTTATCTTATCCTTCAAGTGGCCCATGAACTCCACTAGGCTTCACTTATCCACAGTTCGTTATCATTCCCAGGGCCTATACCCTATATACATTGTGTACTTAATATTTCCTAAATCTGAATATTGTGTAACCTTGATCAAGTTAATGTGACCTCTCCTCTGAGTTTGAGTTTTCCTATTTTATAAGGAAAAGGAAAAATTAATGATTTCTAAAGTCCTTTGTAGCTCTAAGTCTTTATATATCATAATTTAATAATTTGGCTTAAAAAAAAATTGGTGCTCCATTTGAAAATCAATTCTTATTCTCTTAAGTCACCTAACATTTCTTCTGCTTATTTCTGTATATTTCACTAATTCCTTCCTTCTCACTGCTTGGAATTTCCCTTGCCATTTCTGCCCAGTTATAATATGAGAAAACTACTGACTTGGCATTTACCAAAACCATATACATTTATTTTAATCTAAATTCAAAGGGGCTTCTTAAAGCTAGAGAAAAATCTTTTCACCAGCACTCTTTTTCTTGCTTAACTAGCTCAGCCCATTGTACTAATTCTGAATAATCACACATGTTTTTATTTGAAAGAGGGGAACCACTTTAATCATATTCCTACATTTAACCATTAAATATAAGTATTTAACAAAATCAATATAAGTGAGAAATGCATACAATACAAAGAACATGTTAATGGCAACCAGAAGTTCTTCAGGATGTTTATGTGGTATCCAACGATGAGAACATTGACTCAGTAATAGTCTGAAGCTTTACCTGACAAACTGAATTAATAACAAACAGGAAAAAATAGGTATCAAACAAAAGAGACAAATCAGTATGTAAAAAACTAAAATACAATTAATAATTTAGAAGGGGAATATATGGATGGATCAAGTTTTATCAACTACTGATGTTCGATGGTTTGAGAAACAGATTGAAAATTTTTTTATAAGGGTTCTAAGATTCACTTGAAAATACTCTACAAGAGGCAGCTAGATGGTGCAATGGATAGAGCACCCGCCCGTAAGTCAGGAAGACCTGAGTTCATATCTATTCTCAGATACTTGATATGTCCTAGCTGTGTGACCCTGGGAAAGTCACTTAACCCTCAAAATTGCCTCAATTTTGCCTCAAAAATTGCCTCAAAAAACAAACAAAAAAACAATTTTTTTCAGCTTGGGCAAAAGTGCCTTTCCTACCAATAAGGACAGATCAGTTTTTAAAGAATCTATTGTTATTCTTGTTATTACTTGTTAACCAAATAATGGGAGATGAAATAGGCCCTCTTAAAAATAGTGAATTGTTTCTGTGAGGAAACTCAAAAGCTAGGCTTCCATAATGTTAAGTTGATAGTTACCATCTGAACCACCAAAACTTTTGTTCCTTATCATTAATACATTCAATAAGATATTCCTACTCCAATTTTGAACCCAAGCTTGGTTTAAAAGACCTTACAGCAAATCAGATTTTACCATCATGCCGAAATAAACAAGAATCTACAAAATAGCAAACATTATTTATGGCAAAATAGCAAGATAAAGGCCAGCAAGGAGTTGTAGATGAATTAATTTCTCCATCTCATTAGGTAAACTTGTATTAATGACATAGCAAGAGAAAACCAAGGGCATGCTAAAAGATGAGATACTTGAAATATTATGCCTCAAATCCCAGTTTTCTGAAGTATCTATTGCCTCAGAAGCTATTAAAAAAAAAAAAATCACACTCGTTCAACTCATCACTTTGCATGATGCTTTCAGAGAAACATCCACAAAAACAGTCTCCATGAAAACCAAAGGCCAAGCAAATACCACAAAATTACAATGAAAAGCAAAATGTACAAAGTAAAAATTCTTACATACTGATAACATTGATTTCCAGAGAAGTCCTCCATTAATCAATCTATTGTAATCTAAAATTAGTAGTCCCATAACCTGTGGCTAGCAAATTACCATCTTCAACTCCTCCATCTTTGTGATTCAGAGTTGCAATCTACTAAGGTATATCTATCTATCTCTCTTTTGTAACCTCTTCCCAGCATGTGGTCTTCCCTTCCATTTAGCCCCTAAAATCTCAATCCTGAAATTTATTTTCTAAGATTTCTCCCTACCATTCTTTCCATCTTTTTCTGTACTCACAGAAATTTAACTTCCAAAAAACACTTCATCTGTTAGTGTTCTCTAGTGCTAGCTGATCCTTTCTTCATGTCCCTTAAGAATATTCCTTGCACTCCAGTTACTTATAATTCATGAGGATTCAGAAACCTCTTCCCCTTTGAGACTCACACAATCTGTCAACATGGCCCTGTCCAGACAGATCCTTGTGGCTGCTGTGTTTTGGCCCCAAGGACACTCACCCTCCTTCCTCAACGAGATGAGTGTCTGGCCCAGTATTCTCCTTCTCTACTACTGCCCTTTATTAGGGAGCCTTCATATTTGCTGTGATGGCCTGACAAACATGCTGTCTTTCACTTCATCAATGTCCTCATTATATCTTCACTCTCCCTCGGCTCCTCACAGAGGTAGCCTTAGTCCTTACCACCACTTCCAATTGATGCCATTATCATAAGCCTGAATGCTAAAATTCCCTTTTTTGGTCACAATCTCTTATCTTTTTCTCTCTTTCTCTGCCTTCACTGCTCCAAAACATAGTCTTCATTGTCACTGTCCCCAATTCAAATCCATCACTCCTCCTTTGGTCTCATTTTCTTTTCAGAGTCTTGATTGCAGAATAAAAAAGTATGACGAGAAGCCATCTTCCAATCATTACTCCCTAGACTCATTCTGTTCTCATTTTTTACATCCTGTCTTCACGTCTGGGTTCAGCCCTAATCATCACCTTCTCTGCTCCTATTGCTGAAGGAAATAATGCAGTCATGCCATCTGGACTCATGACAAGTTCATGTCACCCATTCTCAGATGGGCCTTCATATAATATAGCAATCCTTTTAGTTTTCCTGAATTGACTCAGGGTCACTCACAGCCATTATTCCAAACCTTCTCTCTCAATTTTTTACAGCTTTCTCAAGTTCCTTTACTGAGAAAAACCAAGGCCATCTGCTATCTCCCTCAGTCCCTTACACCATACTCCAAAACACTTCTACAGGTGTCTCCTTTTCCTTTCCTCCTTTGCCAATGTCAATCCCTCTGATTGTCTCCTAGGCTTCAGTCTCCCACTATCCCAGACACATTTTTATCTCCTCCAGAAATCTGTATTCATACATCATTTTCATCTTCAAATCTTTTCCTTTCTACTGGCTTCCTCCCCACAGTTCAGGAATGTTCAGATACTCACAATTTGTAAAAATCCATCTCTTCACACTATTGCACTCCATTCTTCTGTCACTCTAGGAGTCCTCTGCATCATGGGCTTCATTTCTTCTCCATCTACTCACTTCTACACCCTTTGCAATCTGATTTCCACCCATATCACTCTACGAAACTCACGTTCTCAAAAAAATATAGCTGCTAAATCTAAGGATCTTCCTCCCCCCCCCCCCCCCCCCCCCCCCAGTCCTTGCCCTCTTTACCATTTTTGATATTTCTGACCACTTCTTGTCCTGACTATGCTTTTCTCCCTTGGCTTCCATGGTATTGCTCTGGTTCTTCTACTGGCCTGACTCTTCCTCCTCTCAGTTTATTCTGCTGTTCATTCTTGTCTTACGAAGAGTATTTCTTACAGGTTTGTTCATATGTCTTCTTTCTTCAGTTTCTCTCCTGATTATTTCATCAGCTCCCATAGACTCACACATCTTCAGATCTGATCTTTGACCAGAATCCCAATCTTACACAATTAATAACTGACTAGAAATCTCTATCTGGACATCCCATCAGCATATCACATTCAACATGTCCTAGATAGAACTGATCATCTTTCTCTTCAAACTCTCCTCTTCCAAACTCCACTATTTCTATTACGGACATAAGCAGTCTCCAAGTCACCCAGGTTTAGAACATCCTCAGCTATTAGCTCTTCTTTACCTCCTCTCTTATATCCAAAATCCTACATATTCTACATAATTCTACATATAAGATAGCTCAGCCTTGCAAGCATTCCTAAACTAGATAGATCAAATCCTTAAGGGAAGGAGAGGAAGGGTGGTTTTTAGAAGGGTGAATTTTAAAAATACTGTTTAAGGTAGGAAGAAATGCTGCAATGGGAAAGGGGTGTGTGTGTGTGTGTGTGTTTGAATGAATTATGAACTATCCATTTAACAGTATATATCAGTCTGGACAACAGGTATTCTACATCTATGATCAATTTGATTTAACATGAATATTTAGGCTTAAATATTTTCAGTGATTATGACTAAATTTAAGAGGATTTGTAATGTTCTAGGGCTTGATGCAATCATCACAATGTCATCTGTAAAAAGATGCATCCTGAGGCTTTCATCAACTAAAGAGAATTCCTCTGTCATCTGACTATATCCTTAGGTATCTTCCCCACTGGTGGCAAACATATTTGGCAAGAATGCATCTCCCCATTTGCCACTTGATATTAATGACAACTTTTCTTGGTCAGATCTTTCACTGAATTTTAGATGTATAATGGGCCTGGCATATATTCAGAACATCTCTGAGGGCATCTTCTCATATGAAGAAAGATTTCCTTCATAAGAATCATGATGACATATCATAGAAGAACCTTGGAAACACTTTGGAAACAAAGAGTTACTCTGTAACTGATTCTGGTCAACTACCCACATGTTGCATAGGATGCTCTGACTGACTGCAGAAGCATTCAAAAAGTCATTTTTTCTCCAGCTAAACTGTATTGGTTTGAATATTTTGCTTGTGGCATCTGGTAAGAAACAATGCTGTACTGGGAAGTTTTTAATACCTTCTTAACCCCTCCTTCCTTCCCCCCCCCCCCCCAGATCATGTAGTTCCATGAAATTGGGCCTTGGTTCTTTGCCTGCTTCAGTATCTTCATTCTAGGTAAAGAAGGAAACATAGTATATATAGAGCACTAGCTTTGAATCTATAAGACTCATCTTCCCGAGTTTAAATCTGGCCTCAACCTTAACAGCTGTGTGACCCTGGGCAAGTCACTTAACCTTATTTGTCCCAGTTTTTCAAATGCAAAATGAGCTGGAGAAGGAAATGGCTAATCACTCCACTTATCTATGCCAAGAAAACTCCAAATGGCTTACTCAGGGATGGACATGACTAAAACAACTGAACAACAAAGGAAATTAATCTACACTCTTATCCTTGGGAATTTGGGGAGTTGAGGACCATAAACCTCCAGATCCCAGAGGAAGAATCGCAAGAGTCAAAATCTATTCTGAGTTTTATATTCAGTTCAGCATCAGTGCTACAAGGAACAAATAATGACCTTTCAGACCTAATTCAGTGGGAGTTAAGTATCATACAACAGTCATGTTCCATTTGGATATAAACTTGGTTTAAGACCAACATTATATACGAACTAAACTTATTCCAAACTCATTCTTCTCAGAGACCAAGGCATAGAGAGAATGTGCCTCCAAGGAATTAGAAAAATGTTTGTACTTTTGTAATTGCTATATCTTCAAAGTAAACATTTCTTAGAGAAAGCTAAGTGATATTAAGTAGTTAAATTAAAACTGAAGTGCTAGTGACTAGTGGCTAATAGTGAGGAATACAACTGTTGGGGGCTTCAAGACACTGTCTTTAGAAAAAAGATCCTCATCTATGCATGTGTTTTGAAAATAAAAAGCTTTATATATTAAAAAAAAAAAAAAATCCTCAAGCCTTTCAGAATATACTTAGAACCAAGATAGACAAATATAGTCAGCCTGGTTCTAGATTGATATGCCAATTGGTATGCCAGAGCATATTCACTATAAATGATTTTAATGTAAGTATGGAAAATAACTTCCCTTTTAGCTGGCAATTTGCTCCATTGAACTAAACTTATTTTCCTAGTCAAACACACTAAGCACATTGGGAACCTGTATTCCCAATATGTCTTGAATCAATTGTGGAGTATAAAGATATGGTCTACTGTAGAATACCAACTATGGAAACTGCCTATTAGTTTTTTGTAACTTTCTCATAAAGATTTTGTGTAAGGGGGAAAGACTAAAAATAAGTTCCTGAGATCTTTTTTTTTTTTTTTTTAATTGCCTTTTATTTACAGGTTATATGTATGGATAACTTTACAGCATTGACAATTGCCAAACCTGTTGTTCCAATTTTTCCCCTCCTTCCCCCCACCCCCTCCCCCAGATGGCAGGATGACCAGTAGATGTTAAATATATTAAAATATAAATTAAATACATAAAAAGTATACATGACCAAACCATTATTTTGCTGTACAAAAAGAATCAGACTCTGAAATGTTGTATAATTAGCCTGTGAAGGAAATCAAAAAATGCAGGTGGGCAAAAATATAGGGATTGGGAATTCAATGTAATGGTTTTTAATCATCTTCCAGAGTTCTTTCACTGGGCGTAGCTGGTTCAGTTCACTACTGCTCCATTGGAACTGATTTGGTTCATCTCATTGCTGAGGATGGCCAGGTCCATCAGAATTGGTCATCATATAGTATTGTTGCTGAAGTATATAATGACTGAGATCTTTTTTTTTCTTCATATCTTTGATATCTTCCTCCTCCTTTTCAGCTAACTTGAGAATTGTTGAAAACCTCAACAATTTTGTCACCTCCATCATGAACCAGCTCTGACCACCTTCAAGTCTACTTCAGCTGCTTTTTCTTTTTCTCAGCTATTTCCATCTCTTCTACAATAATAGTATTAATATAGTGCTTTCAAGTTTACCAAAGCATTTCACAAACATCATCTCATTTGTGTCTCACAACAACCTTGGAAGATAGGGATTGTCATTATCCCTGGGTTACTGATGAAGAAATTTAGGCTAGCAAAGACTAGATAATTTGAGGTCAAATTTGAATTCAAGTTTTCCGACATTAAGACCTAATGTCCTACTCACTGTGCCACCAGTTGCCTCTATTAGAACTAGCAGTACTATGATAATCAGGTCTTGTGTGGTAAGGTGCTCCTTCTAAGTAGGCTTCTTCCAATTTCCCTCAACACTAGGGCCTTTCTTCTCTACTAATTATCTTCAATTTATCTTTTGTTTATTTGTACACAATAATCTGTGAGTGGTCTCCTCCATTAGACTGGGAGCTCTTAGAGGGCAGGGACTATCTTTTGCCCTTCTTTGTATCCCCAGGGCATATAATACAGTAAGTGCTAATAAGTGTTGACTAATAAAAGTTTATCATAAAACTTCACAAATTTTGGGTTTTAGCCTGTTTGTTTTCCAAATTCATACTTAAATGTTCCAAGGATGTCTTTGCCTGATTGAATTTCTAACCAAGTTAAACTCCTTTTTTCCTCTCTAGTTTCTTACTGTTTTATGAGACAATACATTAAGTCTTTCTATTATGTTTTTCCTTTAAGGTTTAAAACTGAGATTCTGTTCTAAACTGCTCTTGGTTATAATATTGTTTTACAAGAATATCAAATATTGGTTGGCTAGTTTCTAATTTAAGAATTTAGTTTAAGAAATAGTGAATGGTGATATACATTCTTCCATTCATTTCTTATTTTTAACATCAAGTTTTCCTAAATCAATGACATTGGGCTTATTTTTACTGCATATGACACTTTCTTCTTGTTTTTGCTGTTCTTGTTTCATATTAATTGCTATCTACCCTCTATCATTAATATTTTGACTACACACAGCTGATGTAAAGAAGACTCATATCAATAATGAGTTTCCTCTCAAAATATAATCAATTTCCTTTCTGTGATGTTATTTGGTGCTCAGTATTTTCAGCACCTCCTAATTCTTTTTCAAATAAAGTCTTTACAATATGTAGATGGCAAGCTTCTCTACAGACCACAAATTATATTTTCTAATACATTTTTACTATGCTTATTTTTGCATTAAATCACCAACTACCAAAGTGTGTGTGTGTGTGTGTGTGTGTGTGTGTGTGTGTGTGTGTGTGTAGATGTAAATACATAACCTGACAATCTGGAGATTATTATCAAGTTCTTCATAGAATTTCCCTTCATCTTTTGTGACAGTGGCCTAAATATTTCAGGTTTTTAATGTTGCCACTTGCAAATAATTAACATGAGCCATGCAATTAAAAACTGAGTACCTGTCTCATGAAATGATTTTTCTTACTTTGGATAAACAATCAAATCAACTCTGCCAACTTTATTTGTTTCTCCAAGAAAGGCTTACGCAGTCTTTAGAGTGAATAGCAACTTCCTTTTATGTGCACAGATATGATCTTTTTTACTTATGTAAATGTATCATAAGACATTGACTTAACCTAAGCCTAAAGAATAAAAGATTTGTGAGAAATTCAAAGGATTTCCCTCTCATAATCAGGAAGCTAACCAAGGAACCCTTGCCCTAAACTGCAAAGAATTGTCATAAAAGCACCTCTTTTACAAAAACACACAAAAGCAGTATTTTAAGGGAAGTTATTTGACCTAAGTTACTCTGTATAGTTTGTCACCAGTGAAATAGCAAGCACATTATAAGAAATAAAGATGCTACTGTACAGGGCTTCAAAGTTCAGATCTTTCTGGCATAGAATTCCACAAAGAACTTAATACTCTACTTTTAGGCATATTTTATTAAATGAGACTTTGACTTTTATATTTAACTTAGCATTAAAATGCAAGAATAAATATTATATATAATAATCTATAGATTATATCATATACAAATACACAAACACACACACACATACACAGATAGAAACTAGACTTATGAATTCAAAGATAATAGGAACTCTCTGGATAAAGAACTCTGATTAGTTAATGAAAATGAGCACCTTCTCTGCAACTCACAGAGAGTTCTACTAGAGCAGGGCTTCTTAAACTTTTTCCACTCATGACCTCTTTTTGCCCCCAAAATTTTTCTTACTTTAGATAAACAATCAAATCAACTTTGCCAACTTCTTTATTTGTCTCTCCAAGAAAGGCTTACAAGCAGTCTTTAGAGTGAATAGCAACTTCCTTTTATGTGCACAGATATGATCTTTTCTACTTATGTAAATGTATTGTAAGACATTGGCTTAACCCAAGCCCAAAGAATAAAAGATTTGTGAGAAATTCAAAGGATTTCCCTCTCACAATCAGGAAGCTAACCAAGGAACCCTTGCCCTAAACTTCAAAGAACTGTCATAAAAGCACCTCTTTTATGAAAATGTTTGATTTATATACCTATTTTATATACAAGTATATAAAATAGGTATATAAATCAAACATTTGCTGATAATAAATCAGCAAATTTCGTGGCCTCTACATTCAGTTACAAGGCCTCTTATGTGATTGAAATCCATAGTTTAAGAAGCTAGGCTCTAGAGCAGTGACTCTAAAGTGACCTCTAGAACAGTTCCCTGCTAGGAATCACAGGCTAGTATATGTTGATGAAGGAAGTGAAGTCTGAGACCAGCCCTTGTTCACTATACTAAGTTCCCTTGCTTATTCCTATCCATAAGCAAGATGAGGCATTTATGCACACAAATGCATACATATTGGTACAAGGATCTTTTCTTTCTGAGAAGAAAAAACACACACCCCTTTTACATACCTTACTAGACATCTTTAGGGTATCAATTTCTTCCCTCTGTTTAGATAAGGTTTCATTCATACTGCAAAGATGGTCACTCATCATACTGAGTTGGTCCTCATAGCTCCTCTTAGTAGTGGTCAACTCATCCTAAACAGTGAAAGAAAAGAATCAAAAGTGATTCACTTTCCAAAGCTCAATAGTATTCTCTGCATTTAGTTACTTTGAAATTTTGGAGAGCAAACTGCCTGGTGATCATGCAAACTAAGGTATGCAGATGCTGTGAAAGCAAACAAGAGAAAATGTGTTAAAAGAATTTTTTTGTGGCTTTAAAAAATGTTTTAAATCTCTTTCAGCAAATCTAGAACTAGAACTAGAAGATGAGAACTAGAAACTAAGATGGCAGAAAATAGGCATAGATCCACACCTAACACCATATACCAAGATAAGGTCAAAATGGATGCATGATCTAGACATAAAGAATGATATTATAAGCAAATCAGAAGAACATAGGATAGTTTGCTTCTCAGATTTGTGGAGGAGGAAGGAATTTGTGACCAAAGAACTAGAGATCATTATTGCTCAAAAATAGATAATTTTGATTATATTAAGTTAAAAAGTTTTTGTACAAACAAAACTAATGGGAAGCAATAAACTGGGAAAACATTTTTATATCCAAAGGATCTGATAAAGGCCTCATTTTTAAAATATATAGAGAATTGATTCAAATTTATAGTAGTTCAAGCCATTCTCCAATTGATAAATGCTCAAAGGCCATGAACAATTTTCAGATGAAGAAAGTGAAACTATTTGTAGTCACATGAAAAGGTGCTCCAAATCACTATTGATCAGAGAAATGCAAATTAAGAAACTGAGGTACTTTCCAACCCACCTGCGATTCAAAATGAAGGTATAATGATGAGGTTGAGGATGGGGGAAAAACTATAATTGTTGGTGGAGGAAAGGATCCAACCCTGGAGAGCAATTTGGAACTATGTCAAAAGTTATCAAACCGTGCATACCCCTTTGATCCAGCAATGTTTCTACTGGGATTATATCCCAAAGAGACCTTAAAGGAGGGAACCACATTTGCAAAAACGTTTGTGGCAGCCCTCTTTGTAGTGGCAAGAAACTGGAAAGTAAATGGATACCCATCAGTAGAGGAAGGGCTAAACAAGTTATAGTATTGGAATACTATTGTTCTCTAAGAAACAACCAGCAGGATGATTTCAGAGTCTTGGAGAGACCTACATGAACTGATGCTGAGTGAAATGAGCAGAACCAGGAGATCATTATATACAGCAACAAGATTATACAATGATTAACTCTAATGGACATGGCTCTCTTCAACATTAAGATGATTCAAACCAGTTCCAATTGTTCAGTGATGAAGAGAGCCATCTACACCCAGAGAGAGAATCATGGGAAGAGAGTGTGGAATACCGCATAGCATTGTCACTCTATTGTTATTTGCTTGCATTTTGTTTTCTTTCTCAGTTTTTCTTTTTCTTCCTTCTTGATCTGATTTTTCTTGTGCAACAAGATAACTGTATAATTATATATACATACACTGGATCTAACATGTATTTCAACATATTTAACATGTATTAGACTTCCTGCCAGCTAGGGGAGCAGGTAGGAGGAAGAAGGGGAAAATTTGGAACAAAAAGTTTTGCAAGGATCAATGTTAAAAAATTACCCATGCATATGCTTTGTAAATAAAAAGCTTTAATTAAAAAAAGATATGTTTTTCTAAACAGGCCAATTTGAGGTGTCTCTCTCTGAAAACACCTCCATTATTCCCTTCTGCTTCCCTGATTCAAGACTACTTCCCTTATTACCTAATTTTTCCCTAGGAAATAGACCAAAAAGTAATTGGAAACTAAACAATCTCATCTTAAAGAATAATTGGGTGAAGCAGCAAATTATAGATACAATTAATAATTTCACCCAAGATAATGACAATGATGAGACGTCATACCAAAATTTATGGGATACAGCCAAAGAGGTAATAAGAGGGAATTTTATATCCTTAGAGGCTTACTTAAATAAAACAGAGAAAGAAAAGATTAATGAATTGGGCTTGCAACTAAAAAAACTAAAAAAAGACCAAATTAAAATCCCCCAATCAAATACTAAATTTGAAATTCTAAAATTAAAAGGAGAAATTAAAATATTGAAAGAAAAAACTATTGAACTAATTAATAAAACTAAGAGTTGGTTCTATGAAAAAGCAATAAAATAGATAAACCTTTGGTAAATCTGATTAGAAAAGGAGGGAGGAAAATGAAATTATAGTCTTAAAAATGAAAAAGGAGAACTTTCCACCAATGAAGAGGAAATTAGAGAAATAATAAGGAGTTATTTTGTCAACTTTATGCCAATAAATTTGATAACCTAAGGAAATGGATGACTATCCCAAAAATATAGACTTCCCAGACTAACAGAGGAGGAAGTAAATTGTTTGAATAGTCCCATTTCAGAAAAAGAAAAGAACAGGCAATTAAACAACTCCCTAAGAAAAAACCCCAGGACCAGATGGATTTATATGAATTTTACCAAACATTTAAAGAACAATTGGCCCCTAATGCTATAAAATTATTTGATAAAATAGGGAGGAAGGAGTCCTACCAAATTCCTTCTATGACAACATGGTACTGACACCTAAACCAGGTAGGTTGGAAAACAGAGAAAGAAAATTATAGACCAATCTCCCTAATGAATATTGATGCTAAAACTTAAATAAGATATTAGCAAAAGACTACAGAAAATCATCTCCAGGATAATACACTATGATCAAGTAGGATTTATACCAGGAAATGGGGTGGTTCAATATTAGGAAAACTATCAATATAATTGGCCATATTAACAACCAAATTAACAAAAACCATATGATCATCTCAATAGATGCAGAAAAGCATTTGAAAAATCCAACATCCATTCCTATTAAAACACTTGAGAGTATAGGAAAAATGGACTTTTCCTTAAAATAACCAGCATCTATTTAAAACCACGTAAGCATCATATGTAATGGAGACAAACTGCAGCCATTCCCAATAAGATCTGAGGAAATAAGGTTGCCCACTATCACCGCTATTATTTAATATTGTCTTAGAAACGCTTAGCTTTGGCAATAAGAGCTGAGAAAGAGATTAAAGGAATAAGAATAGGCAGAGGAAACCAAATTATCACTCTTGCCAATTTACATGATGGTATATTTAGAAAACCCCAGAGATTCTACTAAAAAGTTATTAGAATAATCCACAACTTTAGCAAAGTTGCTGGTTATAAAATAAACCCACATAAGTCATCAGCATTCTTATATATCACTAACAAAATCCAAAAGTCAGAGTTACAAAGAGAAATTCCATTTAAAGTAACTACTGATAATATAAAATATTTAGGAATCTATCTGCCAAGGGAAAATCAGAAACTTTATGAGCAAAATTACAGACCACTTTTCACACAAATTAAGTCTGATCTAACCAATTGGAAAAATATTAAATGCTCTTGAATAGGGCAAGCAAATATAATAAAGATGACAATATTACCTAAACTAATCTATTTATTTAGCGCTATACCAATCAGACTCCCTAATTTTTCCCTAGTCATAGTCTATTCTATAAACATTAAACTGTTTTCAATAAGAGAATTCCATTCAACAAATATTAATCACCTTCTAAATGCAAAACACATTAGCCTGGGTATTGAATAATATTTTCATTTTAATAGATGCTTACTGAAGACAAAGCTTTAATACAAATAAGAAAGCTAATAAATAGTAAGGACTTTAGATTTGGCTATTTTGAGGGAAACATTTTAGCAGGAGTGAACTTTCAGCAGAGGATACTGTTGATCAGGGAGGATGGGGAAGAAGAAAATGCACATTAATAGCACAGAATAATCCATTTGCCAACTCACCAAATATTTGTGTGGGGCAGAGAAACAAAGTCAAAGTGTAGCCTATTAGATATTGTTATAGTAAAATGTTATCAGAGGAACAAATAACACAATCTTAATTTTTATTTGAACATTATTTAATTCAAACCATCTGGAAATGAGTTACTAAATAAGTACTTTTTAAAGCACTGACTGTCACCATTCTTGATAACAAAAAAATTGATTTTTCTGCCCAAGAAAACCCAATAAAAATAGATTTAAATTACTTTATTAACATTTCTGAACTTACCTGCAGTCTGCTAATGTTCTGACTAGCTAATTTCATTTCTTCATTCAATGATTCTTTAGACTTTTCTGCTAAAGATAATCTTTTGGAGAGTGCTCGGCACTGTCAATTTAGAAAACATTATGTCAGCACAAGAAGAAAGGTTCTCTGTAATTCATTTCAACTTAAGGTAGAATTTGACAACAAAAATTCAAATGCAAAAGCTATTTTCAAATAAAGCTCAATTCATTCCATAAATATTACTACTCTGTGCCAGACACTGTGCTAAGCAGTAAGAATACAAAAAAAGGCAAAAGACATTCTTCTAGCTTCAAGGAGCTTACAATTTAATGGTAGAAGCAACATGCAAACAAATATATACACAGCAAGTTAGGCAAAGGATAAACAGGAAATAATTAACTGAGGAAGGCACCAGAAATCAGAGGGATTGGGGAAAGTCTTCCTATAGGAGGTGGGACTTTAGTTGGGACTTAATGGAAGCCAAGGAAGTCAGTAGTCAGAGTGAAGGAGAGAGAACTGTTCTGAAGCTGGGAAATGGACTGTTCATGGACCAGTCAGGTCAGGGACAATAAATTAAGGAGTGTATGTTAAGGAGCAATGTGTAAGAAGACTGGAAAGGTAAGAGGGGATTAGGTTATCAAGGATTTTGAATGACTAACAGAACATTATGTATTTTCCTGGAAGAGAAGGAAAAGTTTATCAACCAACTCAAATGGTAAAGTTGTTGGTGCCTTTGCCACTTCCAGGTAGTTACATATAACATCTGTGGTTTCTACTAATTACTCAGCATGTAGTATTTGTTGCTTATCATGACTGAACAAGGCAAGCAGATATATCCAGGACTATTATAAGTTTCTAATCATGTAAGATAGTGCATAAGACATTAAGTATTTTTTCTTTAATTTCTATTCAAATTACATGAGCAATGTTTTCAACAGTCCCATCATCTAATCAATTACATACATGAATATACACGTATATAAACATATACATATTATATACATGAAAAAGTGGTCATGACATTCAAGATGTCTATCCTTTTCTTTCAAAGCTTGAATTATATTTGTTTAAAAAAAGGAAATGGATATAAAATTCTAATATACTACTGCTTCAAACAGGCCACATTATTAAATGGCAAACTATAAATCTGGGTACAAAACTTAATTAACTTCCTTCCAAAATTTTCTGATAAAACCAAGGAAGCCAACAAAAAAATTCCATATGAACCACATTAAGATTCAGTATTGGTACCTAAATGTTCAGACTAATCATACTAACAAAAATCTATAAGAAGTCAATACTCTTTATAAAATAAGGCAACACTAGAGAAATTTCTAAAATGTTTATACTACAGCCATATTCAACTGTTAAAAAATGTTTTAGGAGTTCAAAAGAAAAAATTTCTACCCATTCAGTAAAAAGAAGTGAAGCTTCTTCCTCTATTCCACATTCTGAACAGTTTACTAGCTTAGTCACTATAGCTGTCATTTAAAATAGCAGGAAAAGAACAAAGCCAATCAACCCTTTTCCATAAGTACATATAATTCCTTCACTCCCGACTCCTCCACAATCCACTGACTTCTTAAGCAAAGGGTATACGAGCACAATTAAAGCAAAGTTCTACATATCTTTTCTTATCAATTGCTTTTAAAGCTTTAAAAAATACTACAAGATTAAATTCTATAACTTACAAATGACTTTAGATAGAAAAAAAATACAGCAAATGAATAGAGGATATGTGAAGAATTAAAAAAAAAATAGGAAGACCTCTATGAAGTGAAGCAAAGTGAAGAACCCAAAACTAAAATAAAAATATATAATGATCATAATATCTAAAGGCAACTTTTAAATGGCCAAACAAATGGACAATAATGATACTATCATATTAACATTAAACTATATCTCTTCTTTTTTTTAACAAACAGTAAGCTTCACAATAAACCCTGCTAAGTATATGATTCAATATAATTAATATACTTAATAAAAATAGTCAATAGGCATTTATTAAAAATCTAGTATGGGTAAGGTGCTATGATGTGAATACAACTAATGTACTTTAAATACTGCTTCCTAGTCAGGTCGTGCTTACATCAGTCCTGGATCCACTTCTCACTCTCCAGACTTTTCTACCTCAACTTCAACAGATTTATTCCAACCCCATTCTTTAGATCCCCTTCCTAGCTGCTTTTTATAAGCTACATTCCTCTCATTAGAATGTAAGCTCTTTAAAGGCAAGAGCTTGTCTTTTTTTTTTTTTCCTTTTTTTTACTTGTATCCACAGGGCAATTTAAGTATAGTGGACATTATTAGGCATCTGAGTTTGGAGACAGGTAATTCAAAGGGAAAGGGAAGGGCAAGAAAGAAGGCATGAAAGCAAAGCCCACTGCAGTTTGGATGCCACACTGCTTTTATACACATCTTCCAACTCCATTTCCCCAACTCCTCCCAACAAATGGCTAAAACTTCTATAAGTGGAGTGGAAAAGAGTAGTCATCTTTGGAAGTTAGAAATGAGATAGGCAAGAGAGGGTTTTTCAATTATCGTGTGTGTGTGTGTGTGTGTGTGTGTGTGTGTGAGATGTACACTTTTATTTTTGTTAAAAAGAAAGGAATTAAAACATTTTTCGGACTAGATTTTTCCTAATATTTCCCTGAATTATTATGTTAAATGTCCATAATTTCACATTTTTCATGGTTCCACATTTCTAGGTGTTTTCTTAGTTTTAATGGTAAATAAAAATGTAAGCTCCTTTTAAAGTGTTTTGATTTTGTTTTGAAAAGTCTACATAAATGTCCTATAAAAATCACTGCTAGTCTCTCCATTGTTATCCATCTATATATACTTTGTAATGCTAAGTTATTCACACTAAAATTGCAAAATGTTCATTGAAAAAGTTTAGGATATTTCAATCTCTAAATTCAAAACCAAAGATGGTCCCTAACTGAAGTACAGAATTAGCTTTTGGAATGTGAGACAGGCAGTACAAACTATGATATGACTAAGCCGTTGTAGAATATACAACTTCTGACTTTAATGTCTTGGTCATTAACTGTGTCTGAAAAAGCAAAATCCTATAAGACTTGGAAATAACAAAAGATCCAATCACGAGCAACTTACCTCAGCATGAAAATGCACCGATTTGCTATCAGCCAACTGAAGCTGAGATGTAAGCTCCACTATCCTTGCCATATAATGATTTTTTATTAAATCCTCACGGGATTCAACATCTGGAACCTGGAAGAAAAGGAACATTCTTAAAATAACTCAGTTTTAGTTTAGATAACTACATGCCAAATGACAAAAGAAAAAAGACATCCTATGTTCAGTGAAAGAAAGAAAACATATCTCTTCAATTTGCAATTGGGTTTAATACTCAGTAGCAAACCAGTTTCCCTACCCCTTAAAGAAACTTCAGCAATCCAATCAGAAAAGGAGAACAGACAAGCTAAACAAGCTTAAACTGTCCAGTGTCCATTATCCTGCTTCCTGTCTTGAAATATAATTGTAATCAAAGGCAAAGAAGCAAGAAAGCTGAATGTTTCAATAGGCTTTACCTGCTCCTAAGAAACTTATCAGAAAGAAATGTAGATTACCTTATTTAATCTTTATAAGCAATGTTCTTTTCAATTTGGAAAAACTTAGTATACTACAACACAATTAAATACTAACTCAAATTCCAAATTTTGATTGCTTATCTAACAAGACATATTTTGGCAATTTTTATTATAAGGCATTCATTCATTAACACAAAAATTAGCATAAAGTCTAGCCATGGTTCACACAATGCTGAAAAAAACTAAACATTTCAGATATAACCTTGAACAAAGAAAAGACAAATTATGCCCAAAGCACAAGAATCAGGATTAATTTACTTTATGTCATCATCAAATATTTATCACATGTTCACTGAATACAAGGCACTGTGCAAATGAGTCCAATTTTTACAAGATGAAAACTAATAACCCTTGTACAACAATTCAGCAGGGATTTGTGTGGAAAGAGTTCATTATTCAAGCTCATGCTATAGAGAGGGCCTCTGTGAAAAGTGAAGAAAAAGTTGTCACAATTCTATACTTATATGTGGGAATGAGGGGAAAGTGCCATGGATAAACCTGTTAGAGAAATGAGGCACAAAAAAAATCAAAAAATTTTAAAGTCAGACCTTAAATCAAATCCATGTCTAAAGAATAAATCTCTCTAATATACTTGATATCTACCTTCTGTCTGAATAACTCTAAGGACAGAAACACTACCTTTAAAGGAAATCAATGGATTACTGGACAATTGTTAGAAGTATTTTCTTATATGGAGCATGGAGATCATTTAGATTAACAAATATCAACAGAGGGGCAGCTAGTGGTGCAGTGGATTGAGCACCAGCCCTTAAGACAGGGGGGCCTAAATTCAAATTTAGTCGCAGACACTTAACACTTCCTACCTGTGTGACCAGGGGCAAGTCACTTAATCCCAATTGCCTTAGCAAGAAAAAAAAAAGAAAGAAAGAAATATCAACAGAAAGGGGTGTACTATTCTGAATTGTTCAAAACCCTGATAATTGTTCCTGTAGATAAATAACACTGCCACATCACATACATCCTGAAAAGGTTTTAATGGGACCATAAGAACCCTGTTTTAGGTCCCTAGAAAGTTTTCCCAGGCAATGAAAGGGCAAAAGAAAAATAAGAGCAGAATTCAAGATAAGAGTAAAGTATTTCTCACTAGGTAGGACACAGAAGATATGGAAGGAACCACTTTCTACAATATATTTGAAATGTTGAAAATGTTTCCAACTGGAGTAACCTCATCAATAAAATGAGATCAATGACTAGACACTAGGGTGTTTGTTTAATCACCAGGGTGACTATTTAATCACCCCTAAAATTACATTATCCTACTACTTATAGTATACTCTCCCATTTCATAAATTCATTCTACTGGAGTTTCAAAGGAAAAATCTCATATAGGTTTTCTCAAAATCTCAAAAGAAATACAATGTTCAGAAATACCTTAAAAGTTTTTCATATCCAACTAGTCATTTCTCCGTTCGGTAACCAAGAGTTTCATGGTTCATAATATCTAAAGCTGATAGATACAAATTTTTTGGTTTACTTAAAAACCAAGAAGCTGGTCAAAGTTTATCCTGAACAGCCTTGTTAACAGCATTCCAAGACTTTGTCAACATGAAATATATAATCAGTCTACTATTTTCATTGGAGAACAAAGACTGGTAGTAAAATGAAACGAAACACACATTTTAATGATAATTTCTAAGGATATGTCAAAATAAAAAATTCAAACATGTAGTAAATTCATTTGACCAGTGCACATTGGTTTAAACTCTTTGTATAATCCTGTCAAGAGACAATAAATATGTTGCCCATCAATGCCCTGAAAGATTTTATTGATTTTTCATTGTGAATTTCAAGTATTATGTACTAGAAAGAAATGAGCTGAATATAGTTCTTTGTCTCCATACCAAGCTTGTGAGTTTATGGAAGAGTCTGATTTGCTAAATTGCTAATTCAAATCACTTAACAAGATAATTTCAAACAGAGTTGTAATTTGTCACTGACAGTTAAAACTGAATTGAAAGGGGAAAACTCAAGGATCATCACTGAAAAAGAAAATTTGTTTTCCTTTTATAAGAATCTTCAATAAAAATGAAATGAGACGAAGATTGTGAATTTCAAGGAATTGATTTACATAAATGTGCTGCTGGATATTAGCTTAGAAAAATGTCAACTACACAGTACCTCACTGTCTGATGTCTTCACCAACATTCCAACCTAGAATACAAGAGAAGAAAAAAATCACTCAGAATAAGCTACAATTTTTTCATTAAGAATTCATTGCACAATACTTTGTATGAGTGGAATGTTTTCAATTTCAACTTGTGTTCAGAGTTTATTATTAGGCCTTAAGATTAGAATAAGATTCCATACATTGACATTTATTGCCATAACACACTCAGCAGGGAATAAACAGTGACTTTTAACTATCTATCAAAATGCTCTCAGTATAAGATTTTTCAAATGAAGTTATACTAAATTACTATTCATTTATAAGAAGGAAAAAAGGCAAGTTCAGTTTCTTAGCCCCCAAATCCTATCATTTTTTATATGCTTGCTATATCTAAAGAAAAGAAATAATAGGAATGTTTATTCTATAGTAATCATCATAGTAAACACTGGTGAACCAAAAACATCAGGAACAAAGTATCCAGACAACAGCTCATGATAAAGAACAGAAGAAAAAGGGCAGCAACAGTTTCATAGTATTCATTTGAAACCAATATAATACAGATATCAGTTTCTGTAAGATTTATATTAATAAAAATTTAAATGCAGTTTTAAACATATTAATGTTTCTTAATTCTGGTCTGGAAAGACTGATAATTTAAGATTTCAAAAGAAGACAGTTGCAATTACTGAATTAAGAGCATTCTTCATAATAGAAGTATGTATTTCGAATCTAAAGAAATTTCTGTAAATTAAAAAAAAATTATTTGTACAAGTAATGTACAAGACATTTACTGAAACAGTAGCTTCAATAAATTTTCTCTTTCAGTTAGAAAAATTTTACAGGAAGATATCAATTAATTTAGTCATATATTTTAAAATACATATTTGAATAGGGCTGTCATGGGCAAGTTATGTTTCTCTCTTTGCCCCTCCCAGCCCCTGCCAGCATTTCCTCCTCTTTCTCATCTTCCATTTGACTCTAGATTTGAAAAACACTCTTCAAAAGAGTGATATTTATATAAACTAAAATTAGACATGATAAATGGGATTACATTTTAAAATGCATTTTAATTCTAACAAACAATAATTGAGTAAAATAAAGGTTTGGAAAGGTCTACAAATTTTTTTCATCAACTGATATCTTTTACTATCATTACTGATAATAAATTATGCTGTGCTTTCAAAAAAACTGTAAATTTCACTAAGAGAAACAATTTAAAATATTTCTTTAGGTATATTCTATGGGGGGATAGATTATGAAATTTTATTTCCTCTGTCATCTTCCACCCCCCATCTTTTCTAATGTCTTTTCATTTGTATAGACTCCATGAGCTCAACATTAAAGCCTTCTTCTGTTCATATTAAAATGAAGAGCTCACATTAATCAACCTTTTATTTTAAACTAGACACAAACTTGCCTCCAGAAACAAAAAAATTTTTTAAAAAGTTTTCAAATGGCATGATGAACATTCATTTCCAATATATAAACATCTACTATAACTATCTATATGTAATAAATTATTATTCACATAATAATTATAAATTCAGATTAGGAAGCATTAAAAAAAGTAGAACAAAAAAGGGTCAGTTAGCTGGATCTGGGCCTCAATTTGCTCACTTGAAAAATGGGAATAACACCTTTACTACTTTCTGGCAGTGATATTTTGAGCTAAACTCTTTGTAGACCATTAAACAATATATATTATACCTATCTGTTCTCCAGAGGTATGGAATAAAAATTAGGAAAACAATCCCTACCTTAAACACCTATTATCTGAATGATAATTTATATCATGCTTCAAGTTGGCAAAATACTTTATAAATATTTATTTTTATCCTCACAATAACTATGACAGTTAGGTGCTTTTGTCATCTCCATTTTAGTTAGGTAATCAGATGAGAAAATTTAGGTAATCAAAGGTTAAATGACTATTAAAGCTGAAGCAACATTTGAACTCAGGTCTTCTGGACTCTAGGCTTAGCACTCTAATCACTACAACCTACTTTGCCTCAACTGAGAAAAGAATGAAATCCTAAGCAAACCTTAAAATACAATGTAAATGTTAGCAATTATAAATGGTATTATTCAAAAGGACTATATATCCTAGTCTTAAATGGAGCAACCCATTTAACCACCTGGATATCAAACCAGTTTATTGGTGAAAAAAAATATATGGGTCATAAATTCCAAATCCAGAAGAATTGGATGACATAGCTCCCAGCAAAAACTCTCTGACAAAAACTAGAGAGTAGACTGGCAGAAACTATACATGGACCATCATATTATATCATATAGGAAGATAAGCTCAAAATGAGTACATGATTTAGACATGAAGAGTAATATCATAAGCAAATTAGGAAAGCACAGAAGAAATTACCTGTCAGAAGCATAGACAGGATGAAACAGCTAGATGGTGTAGCATATAGAGCACTGGCTCTGAAGTCAGGAGTACCTGATTTCAAATCCAGGTCTTAGGCACTTAATTCTTACTAGCTGTATGGCCCTGGGCAAGTCACATAACCCCAACTGCTTCAACAAAAAAAAAAAAAAAAAAAAAAAATATATATATATATATATATATATATAGAGAGAGAGAGAGAGAGAGAGAGAGAGATAGATAGATAGATAGATTAGGGGATAAGTGCATGACCAAACAAGAGATAGAGGGTCACAGGAGGTATAGTGGATGTTTGATTAAATAAAATTAAAGTTTTTTGCCCAAACCAAAAACAATGAGGCTAAAATTAGAAGAAAAGCAGGAAACGGGAAATTTTTGTATCAAATTTACCAAGGAAAGCTTGCATTTCTCAAATACTTGGCTTGGAACTGAGCCAAATTTACAAAAAATAACAGCCAATTTTCAACTGATAGTCAAAAGATTGATAGGTAGTTTTCAGAGGAAGAAATCAAAACCATTAAGTCATATGAAAAAATACTCTAAATTACTAATAATGGAGAAATGTAGATTAAAACAACTTTAATATACTGCCTTATACACATCAGATTCGCTAAAGTAACAGATAAAGAAAATGACAAATGCTAGAAGGGATATATGAAAACAATTACATTAAGGTATTATTGGTAAATCTGTGAACTAATTCTACTGTTCTGGAAGACAATTTGTAAATACATCCAAAGGGCAATGATACTATGCGGACCCTTTGATTCAGCAATACCACTACTAGGCTTATATCCTAAGATTAAAAAAAAAAGAAAGAAAAGAAAAGGACCCATATACACAAAAATATTTATAGCAGCTCTTTTTGTGTTAGCAAAGAATTAGAAACTGAAGCGATGTCCATCAGTTGGGAAAATGGCTCTATAACATATCAATATAATACTGTGCTATAACAAATAATGACCAAAATAGTTTCAGAAAACCAGCAAAGATCTATATGAACTGAGGCAAAGTGAAGTATGAAAAATGGGAAAAATCTATACAGTAACAACAACGTTGTATGAAAAATCAACTGTGAAAGACTTATTAACTCTGATCAAAATGATCCACCACAACTCCAAAGAATTCATAATATAAAATGCTCTAAATAGAGAACTGATGAACTCATGGAGTAGTCTGAAACATGTTTTTCCTCCTTTCTTCATTTTTTTTTTCAGAACATAGCTATAATGTGAAATATGTCTTATATGATTGTACATGTACAGTCTTGCCTTCTCAATGAATGGAGTAGGCAAGGAAAGAAGGAATGTGAAAATAACAATTAAAATAAAGTTTAAATTTAAAAAAAAAAAAAAGGAAGATCTGAATATAAGGCCTGATTCTGACAGGTACACATACAGGTTTTGGCAAAGTGAAATTGTATGTACATGTATGTGTGTGTGTGTGTGTGTGTGTGTGTGTGAATGAATTTATGGGCACATGGTTAACATCTGTCAGAAGCAAGACTCAAATAAACACAGATCTTCCTGACTTGGCAGGCTTGCCCTTGATCTACTATGATACATTGCCTCTAATATGTGTTCAAAATAGATACATTATTATGATATATTATTAAATACTATATATTAATGATATATGTTAACATAATAATATATGCCACATTATTTATATATGTATCTGTTATACATGTTATGAGATATTATAAATCATTTCCACAGTTGAACTGAGTATGATTCCCACAACAATTGGGTGAATTTGTTACATTTGAGACCAGTATAATTAAGCAAAAAGATGATGACTTTCTTAGCTATTTATATAAAATTTATTTAATGATTTACAAGTATATCTACTACCTCAACAAAGTCAATTCTGATCCATCACTGTGGCATGGAGGTGCCCCTTTACTGTACAGATTTCAAATATTATTCTAACAAGAAGTGGTGGGGTTTTTTTTTGAGAACCAGTCTAAGAACAGAGAATACAGGCTCACCACCAGCAGGCTGACCATGGCAACTTAATAAATAAAGATAACTATAACATATCCCTGAGTTTTCTGCAACTCTCTTCTGCTTCCACAATGATGGTGGCAGAAAAAAGTGCAGAAGATGCTAAGAATTATGTAAGTTTAAATGAGCTCTAAACACAAATTTAAGTAGTTGCATTATAAATGTAAGATCCTTGTCCCAGTGACTAAATGACATGCTACAAGAAGGAATGAATCATATTAATCTTAACATTCTTTCTATAAATGAAACCAGAAGACATAAAGAATAAAGAGTAGGGAAATAGGATATCTCCCAGGTTCTCTAGGAGAGTCAGATAAAAGAATTGTATAGTTAGTTTCATTGTGCATTCAAAAGCAACAACAATATTATTTCATAGTAAATGTGATTATCTCTTGCTATACAGATGGATAAGCATTTGGAAAAAAAGACTTAAGAAAACAGTCATTGCTTATGAATTGATATTTGTGACCAAAAATGTGGAAATAAGGAAATTCTATAAAGAACTTGATTATACCTATACTAAATAAGAGATCCTTCACTTCTTTTATTTAATAACCAACTTTTATTTTTAAATGCATAAAATAAAACACAGGATTACAAAATAGTTATGTTGAAATCAAGTTACTAAAACATTAAGAAAATATGTTCACAAACCACAAGTTCTAATTAAATCAACCCCGGTTTTAATAAAATCAACATAAATTTTGATATTTTAATTCAATGCAAAGGGAAGGATAGAGAAAAATATGAACTAAAATGTTAGTTCTGGAATATTAAATTAAAATTAAATTAAATTAAAGCTAAATGCTTAGATTATATTGAAAATTTGCACTTACATATCACAAATAATTTCTTCAAGAAGAAAGTCAAAAAGCAACAAAGCAAACTCCAAATAACAACCAAAAAAAATTCACTTGCTTATACTTTAATAGACAGAAATTTACTAATACTAGTAAATTTGCCAAAATTACTAATTTAGGAATATTTCTGAATTGAGTCATCTGTGTACAATCAGGCAAATAGCATCTTAAAGATCAAAATCAAAACAAATCAGAATTAAATTCAGAAGATAACATGATATACAATAGAGCAAATGCCAACCCAATCTATTTAAGCAAACTATTAATATCAAAAATAGAACAAGTTTAAAAGAATTGACAACACAGATTTTTTTTCAGCATTTCCTGAAGATTAGCCAATATAAATCAATCACCACAATGAGAAGACTCAAAAAACCTAAAAAGTGTCTCATCCAACAAACACCTTATAGTTTATCTTTATGCTAAGCACGGAGATATGACAGTCAAATGCAGGTCTCATTTCAAAAACAAAAATCATTTGTAAAATCTTTACAGAGAATGATCCTGGAAGTTAATGAAGTAGCACTGCCTCATAAAACAGCAAAGAAGCAGTAGAGGAAAGCAAAGTTACAGAAAGTTTGATGAAAAAAAACAAGATAGAACTTTTTAAAATGCAAAAAGTTTTTTTTTAATTGTTCTAACAAACTCTTTCCTCCTTCAATGAAGTAAAGGCAGCAGACACCCCTATATATGTGAGTGTAGAAATATTACTAAAAAAATAAGTAACTAGTCTAGATCCAGTTTATCATCTGTGCTAAAGGTGAACATTTTGGAGGTAGAGAGGGAATGATTCTCAGAGCTGAAAAAGTCTAGGATATGACAAAGGTATAGAAAAAATCCTATACTTTATTAATATCAAAAATATAAGTGAGAAAATAACAATTGCCAAACCATAAATTTATCTTCACATTATGCAAATATTTAGGAGAATAATATGCACATGCATCAAGGAGAACAAGTAAATAGCCTAAATTAGATCACATCTTAACAACCTCTCACTATAGACTGTATTAGTTTCAGACTGAAAACTAAAGAAAACACAAGATACTACTCTATTTATTACTACAAAAAAAGCATTTGACCTTGTAGAGCCAAATATTCTCTTAAAGCCTCCCCCCCCAAAGGAGATGCTTTCTACACATATACTAAAACCATGTAAAATTCCTTAAAAGGAGTTAACTTTGTTCTGATTATCAAAAATCAAGCAACGCATAAAAATGGTAGGCATATATTTGTCAAAGGTATTTACTATCCTAATGGAAGAAGTATAGCAAGGGTCTCATTGCATATGGTAAGATGCTTCAGATACTCCTCTTTGGGAACAACATTATATTATAAAATCCTGACAGCATTTTATAAATGATATACATAATCACTCCAAAGAGTAATCTATATACAAGAGTACCTAACTATTTACACAGGAAAAACGAAGTGAATGAAGAATGCCTCTATAAATAATGCTATAAATGAAATACCACAGGATGAAAAGTCCATAGAGACCAACCATCAAGTACATATATCTTGAAAAGATGTTGTCTGTGGAGAATATTCTAGGGCCAGAATGAAAGAATCTAGACTTCCTTTGAGGAATTTCAGAACTTTTAATGAGTCACAAAATCCTACTTAAAACAAAAGCCAAGAAGTTTAAGAACAATAATTTTCCAGTGCTGATATTTGGCTGTAAGACATGGAATGACCACAATAACCAAGGAACTGAAGCTAAGAGTCACCCAAAAGGCAAAAAAGAGATGAAGACAAGACCACCATAATCAAAGAAAACTCATGCATCTAAAGTGTCATTAGGTCTATTATCAGAGAGATGCAGAACTAGAAAAGATGGTTGGGTCAAATATACTCAGGATAAACCAATGGAACGTCACATATCCCCCTGGTAGTCATTCAATATTAAGAGATGTCAAGATAGGCCTCTTAAATGTCAGCCTGCCTTTTCCATCTTCCCCTCAGTTCTGTAGAGATCTTATAGCCAGATATAAAAGAATATTTACAGCTTGCACAAATAGAGAATACCCTCATTGATGACATCACACAAAAACAACATCATAAAAATCTGGAAACTAAAGCTAAGAGGTGACTTGCCCCAGGCAGAATACATATTATGGTCTTCCTACTTCCCATCCTGCCCTCTGCCCACTACACCATGATGATGTCTTTCTGTTCCCCTTTGAAAAGCATTCTGATTAGTAGGTTGCATTCTGCAGGACAAATGGAGTTTTCCTTCAAGAACATGATGTATGTTGCATGAGTTTTTTATGTTTATCTTGGGAAGGCAGGCGGGACCTTTGTCACTGAGAATGAGAAGAACAAGGGAATCAAAGAATCAAAACAGAAGCAATAACCTTACCAGACTGGTACTCTGAACAGGTTCTTGCCAAGTCCTGTCAGATGGTTCTTCCTGATCTTGTACAGCGGCATTCACCATAACAGGATTTTCCTGGGTATTCTGAACCAGCTGGGCTCCACTGGCATTTTTCACCTTATCTGCCATTCTCTGGTTTTCCTTTTCTAACTTGATTTTGGCTAGCTGGGCTTCCAGCATCCAATGTTCCTTCTCCTGCTCCAGTTTGGCAATCTTCTCTAAACTCTGCTGGACCTTCAGAATTGAAAGATAATTACTAATTTGAATATGAAATGAAAACAAAACTGAAAGGTCTAGAGACTTTATGTGAGCAAATCAAAGCTACTTCAAAAGATACAAATATATTTAGAAAACTAATCGGACTTACTGGACAAACCATTGAAATAAATATAATTGCTTTTTTTTTTCAAACTGCTATTTAAATTTCTGCTTTTAATAGAAGTCTTTCCACTTATTTTTTCCAACTAATTTTTAAACCAGGTCACAAACCTTGAAACGTGAGTTCTAGCTAAGTTTGCTTTGTTATATGAAATGTAAAAGCCTAAAATATGGCTCAATAGTTGGCCTTATTGGCTATGCTATCCAAAATCCAAAAGAAAAGCAACAATTGCCTGTCTTACTGCTCTACAATACTATCTTTCCCAGAGCCCCAAAAGAACTGGAAAAAAAGCAATTTCTGAATTTTCTTTTTAAATGTCTAATTTTGAGTGATAAACAACAACTAAATTTATTATAGATTTAGGAATTACTTTTAAGAATTCTGGGAGGATTCTGGGAAGATGGTGGAATAGATTGGTAAATTTCAAGCTTTCCCAATTTCTCCCACAAATAGAAAACTGGTGAAAAATCAAGAAGACTTGGGGCAGAAAAGGGATCCTCCTAATACAACACAAGAAGATGCCAAGAAAGACCCCAGGCTAGAGATTCCAAGCTGCAAACACCTCCAGGCTAGCTCTGTAGAAACAGCAAGTGGGGTCCCCCTTAAGCTAGCTGTATGTGGCTGAACTCTCAGCAGGAACCACAGAGACTTTCACCTCACGGTCTGTTTGTGGAGTGGGAGATTGAGTCCAGAAAGACTCAGTAAATCTCTGCTGGTTGGGAACATCAGCCCCAGCTGTGCTGCTGAGACTCAGCCCTGGATGAGAAAGAACCAGCTCCTGGTGAGTACTGAGGCAGCAGGGTAGGGATGCTGCTGGCTGTGGGCACTTATGGAGGAGAGAGTTCTTAGTTTGGGGTTCCAGGTCAGAGGAGAAAGCTGGAAAAAGTTTGAGGGACTAATCCCCCATCCCAGGACTAAAGGTGCTTACACTAATATCTCTTATTTTTTTAAAAAAGTGAATTGCTTACATTAATATCTCTAATTTTTTTAAAAAAAGTGAATAGGTAAAGAAAAAACAACCTCACCATTGGAACATTATGGAAACAGGAAGACTAGGATTTCATCTTCAGAGGAGGAAAGAACTCAAAAAAAGAATTTAAAAATCAAATGACAGATATTGAGGAAAAAGTAAAAAGAAAAAGAAAAAGAAAAATCATCCAAGAAAAACAAAAAGATTATGAAAAAAAAAGTTAACCAACTGGAAAAGGAGGTAGTCTCAAAAATGAAAATAATTCTTTGAAAATTAGAATTGGGCCAGGGGAAGCCACCGAAACTATGAGAGATCAAGAAATAACAAAACAGATTATAAAGAATGGGAAATTTGAAACACTGAAAAACAGCACATGTGGAAAACAGATCAAGAAAAAAACAAGAATAATCGGAATGTCTGAAAGTTATGACCAAAAAAAAAAGAACTTTGATATAATAATGCAGGAAATAATCCAAGAAAATTGTCCTGGAATGATAAAACATGAGGGCAAAGTAGAAATAGAAAAAATCCACCCAATAACAATCTCAAAGATATCCTTTGTGAAAAACACATAGGAATATTATTGTCAAATTTTGAAATCCCCAAATCAAAGAGAAAATTTTGCAAGAAACAAGAAAAAACAATTCAAATACAATGGAGCTACAATTAGAATTGTACAAAACTTATCAGCAGCTACAATAAAAGACTACAGATCCTGGAATCCTATCTACTAACAATCAAAAGAACTAGGCCTGCAGTCAAAAATATCATATCCAGCAAAATTATCCATAATTTTCAATGAGAAAAAAATGGACCTTCAATGAACTTGCAGTTTGCAGAACTTTCTAACAATTAAAACCGAACTTAACAGAAAATTTAACATAAGAGTCAATATCAAAGATCAATTTTAAGGAATTTAACATTGACAAAATGTTTAAATATGGACAAAAAATTTTTTTATATATGTATATTATTTGCTTAAGATTCACATCAATAATAGGACAGCTCAAAAGAAAAACTAGCAGAATTAAGGTAAAAATAGTAATCATGTTATACAAATAAGGTGCAGAGGAAGACTAGACACAGACTCATTAGAGGGGGGAAGAAGGCTCCTAATTCTGAAAACTTACATCAGGAATGGATTCAATAGCTAACACTATATATACATACACACATGAAGGGCATAGCACCCTCTCAAAATTTATAAAGAAATAAGAGAGGAGGGATGGGTGGACAAAGAAGCAAAGGGTATGTGAAGAAGACAAGGGAGGGATCCATGGGTGGGGAGAAGGTTAAATAAGAGCAAGGTAAGTCAAGAGCAGAATTAAAGCAGTCAGCAGAAATAGGAAAGAGATGAATGTGCCTATGTGTGGGAGTATGTATGTATGTATATGTGTATATGTATGTATCTAAATATATTCTTTCTTAACTATAGCCTGCTTGAGGATGGAGGGGGGATGGAAAGGGGCAAAAAGGATAAAGTAAAAAAGACGCACAGCACAAAACAAAAGAACAATTTGCAAAGAAGTAAAGAAAAGATGGAAACTAATGAATATAATTTCTTCTACTAATATATATTTACTTTCCTGAACTCATATTTGTTGTTATATATTTTAATCCTCCCTGAAGGTCAGCTAGGCACATGATAATGTTCTTTTTTGTTTTGCTTTATTTTGTTTTGTATTCCTTTTCTGTTTTTCTTTTTTTCTTATTCTATTTTTTCAAATAAAATAAATTAAAAAGAAAATCCCTAAGACTTAGTAAATTGCATGACACATAGTGCTCAATAAGTGCATACTGACTTGGGGAAAAAAAATAGAAATAAACAAAGAATTCTACACTGTGGGGCAATTTAGATGATACAGTGGATAGAGTACTACCCTGAAGAAATGAGGATCTGATCTTCCTAGCTGTGTCCCTAGGCAAGTCACTTAGCCCCAATTGCCTTACAAAATAATAATAATAATTCTATCCTGTGTTGTTTGGGTCCAAAATTAATTCTGCTGCTTATTTTAAATCTGTTAATTGAATACAGCAATAAACAAAATTTAAATTGAAGGTTTTTGGGTAAAATGATGAATACTTATACAGTAGGTTATTCTATGTTGTATATTTTATTCTTTAATGGTAATCTGGCAGATATCACAAAACAAATACATTTGTGAAATATCTTAAATCAGTTTGTCTCTGGAACCACTTCAGTAATATTGACTAAAAAAAAAGTGACCAATTAAAGACAGAAAATGAAACAGTGTTCTCCTGAGTCAGGAGATGAAAATAATCCAAAATGTTTATAACCATGTTGCCTCACTACTTGAAAGTTATCTAGTTCTACAACCTACATAAAGTATCAATAATCAGGACTAAAGACTAAATAATGTCTTTAAAGTCATCAATTGAATCAAGATACTATTTAACATATTAAGCAATACTTTATGCCTATAACAATTTTTTAAATGGAATACAAAATGAAAACCAATAGACAGTATTGAGTAAAAAAAGTTCATTCCAGAAAAATGAATAATTCCTCTTTTTCTTCTCCATGAAATTGAAAACTATACTCAAACATACAATCATGAAAGAATGTAACAATTAGTATAAACTCAGAAGTTACATGAAAAAAATATTTTTTCTTTATTTGATTACCCTTCAGAAATGATCCTCCATGTTTAATAAAAATAACAATAACAATAATAGCAGCTAATAATTATATAATACCTACTCTGTGCCAGGTACTTATAATTATCTTATTTGATCCTCACAAAAACTCTCAGAGGTGGTACTGTTTTAAACTCTATTTTAGAAGAGGGGAAACTAAATGCAAACAGTGGTTAAGTGGCTTGCCCACAGCTAGTATAAGAACAAGAATTTGAACTCATGTCTTTTTTACCTCCAGGCCAACCACTCTGTCTACTAAGTGCCACCTATCTCCCTCTACATGCTTATAACATTAAACATGCCAGTTTGTCTATATACTCTTTTAAAAGGTCACTGTATGAAATCAATACTTTCATTTTCCTATCACTAATGTTAGAGGTTCCATACCTGTTGTGCAAGACCTTCTCTACTTTCCGTGGAACTCAAAAGGATACGACGATTGGCCAGAGCTTCTTCATAAGGCACCGACTCCAAACGGGGCTGCAATAAAGTCATCATCAACAAGTAAGGCCAGAGAGAGAAGTTGAGAAGCATTTTTTTTAGTCTCTCTCATGCTACATGTACAAACAGGGGTACTAAATGTTATATAATTTCAGGTCACCTATTCTGGGGTTGAGAATGTCAGGTACTTCTTGAAGTTAAAGGGGTTAATTTACTTGTTAAGACTTTGTCAAGTTGAATCCTGTCCTTATCCTGACCCACTGTCAAAAAGAAATATGTTGAATCTAAATGATATACAGCATAAGGATGTTCCTGAAACATTCTGAAATATATTCTTTTTTTCCCCTTTGATTTTAAGTAATAATCTGGTAGAAATGGTACTGATCTTGGAGTCTCAGGATCTGGGTTAGAATCTGAGGTCTAACACTTCCTAACTATAAGAATAGTAGCAAGTAATTTTAGTTTCTTTATCTGGAAAGGGCCATGGGGATGTGAAAAGAGCACTAGCTCTGGAGTTAGAGGAACTGAGTTTAAAATCCTGCCTCTCATACATAACTCCTGTGTGACTACAGGAAAATCACTAAAACTTCTTGCGCTTCAGTTTTCCTTGTTCTAAAATGAGAGGGTAGGACTAGATGGACTCTTTCAATGATAGACTAACAATAAAAGGAGCTCTAATAAAACTCTAGGCTGTGCCATCTGTCTCTGTGGTCTTCTCTAACCTTCTTCAAAGACTTCATATAAGCAGCAGCTTTTTGCTTGTACTGCAGCATACATTCTGCTGAGAGAGGACTGATGAATCCACTGGCCTCCTTAGGCCCATAGCTCAGTGAAGCAATGAAGTAGTCGACATTGCTGCTGAAGAAAGATGCGATCTAAACAAAGGATAACAAGAAGACAAATTGTGTTTTTAAAAAATATATCCAACATACAGCAACACCTTTCAAAGAAAAGCTAAAAAGTTGGTAGGAATGAAAATTAAATTTCATTATCCTGCCCCAAACCTCAAATGCATCAATTTGTGTTGAATGCCCATAGGCAGTAACTGATCAAAGAAAAAGGTAATTGTCCTAAATTCTGGGAACAGACATGTCATATGGTTGGTCATTTCCATTCTTCATGAAGTGACAGAATTCTGCTTTACCCAATGAATACCTGACTCCATTAATTTTAACTATTACCTTGAGACTCTTAATATTTGAACTTTCATCATTTAATTTTAACTTTAAAAAAAAAACACCTTCCAAAAGACGGCATCAAAAATATGTTAAAAGTTGTCAGCTCTACTTTGAAAGTTACTTTATATAGTTCAACTTAAGAATGACAAGTATAAAGTACAATTTTTTAAGAACATATACATATGAATAACTTTACTGCTTTGATCAAAGTCCACTACAAAATTTCTATGGTGAAAAAAAAAATGTTATATGTTCTTTTAAAAAAAAAGATTCCAACTTTCAAATGATGCAAAATTTTAGTGATGTTAAGTATAGAGACACATTTAACTTTTCTTTCTTTTTTTTTTGTGAATAGCTTTTTATTTTCAAAATAAATGGAAGTATAGTTTTCAACATTCACTCTTGCAAAACCCTGTGTTCCAAGTGTTTTTCCTTCCTTTCCTCCCTCCCCCTTCCCTCTAGACAGCATAACAATCCAATATGACATTTATGTTTTCAAAGGTGGTTATATTACAGAAAATCATTAACTATGCCATCTATTGTGCAGGCAGCCAGTGCAAAGATAAGAGTCTAAAAGTCAGGATATGTGTTGATTTTGGATAGCAATCAAATTATTTTTCCTAGAAATGGTTTTAAGTGAATTTTACATAAAATTACTTTCAAAAATTTATAGGAAGAGATGCACAGGAAAATAAACAGAACCTATGAAAGGATAACTAAGAGGATGCTGACCTTGGAGTAAATGAAAAACCAAGGACTCTTTTAGAAATGAGGAAACAAGACATCCCTCCTCCTCCATGGCAGAGAGGTGGGAGACTCCGAGAAAAGAATGCTACATACTTTGTCAGGGCTGGGAACTGTATTGGGTGTTTTTGCTTAATTATTTTTATTTCAAAGAAGGGATGGATATAGAGGTCTTTTTGAGAGATTTTTTTTTTCTTTTTCAGAAGGGTGTTTTGGCTTGGTTTCCTTTTTTTATAAGATCTTTGTACAAATTCTTTTTTGAATCCAAAAGGGTTTCCTTTCTAGAAATGGTTGTAATGGAAAGACAAAAGCCATTAATAATATGTATGTTAAAAATAAGGCTAAAATAAAGTTACTTCTGAGAAACTTATGATATAGTCTAGTAACGAAGAAGGCTTTCTAGCTCAGGAATCTAATATAAAATCTTAAAGAGCCCAATAATTGTTGTCTTCAACCATGGTCGTAAAGCATTATTTAGACCGAATTGCTAAGACATCTTAGTGGAGTTTAGAAAAAGTAAGCTTTATCAGATATATAGCATGATCTCAGGAAACTTTTTTTATCTAACATGTTCTATTTGTCAGAGAGTATTTTTTTTTTTGAAATCCAGTAATAGAAATTAGTGCCCATCTGTAAAATAATTTGTGAGTTTGCTGAAACAGTATAAGATTGAAATAATCTTTGTAATAACAATGCTATTCGAGCTTTACAACTCTATAACTTGACACAACCATTTTGAAACATGGATCACAACAGACTCTATTTTTTAATAATTTGACAAAAACAAAAGTAATTGCAAACACACAAACTGAGCTCTAATTATTCATAGATCAGAACAATGAAAAAAAAATTAAGAAGGTATAATTTGGTCAGACTTCATCAGTTAATCTTTTTTATTAACACGAAATTTATTATATGTTCAGTGATAGCAAATTTATTGAACTTAGGCTGTTTCCTATCCCCAAAGTTCTTTTATTCAATAAAAATTGGTCCATATGATTTTAGAGATAAAAGCCAGGTGGATATTAATCCAAACCTCTCATCTAACAGAAGAATCAACTGAGACACAAAGAGGTTAAGTGGTAGCTGCCAAAATAATAGTTGTAGTCCTCAGTACTTTACATGTGTTATGTCATTGGATCCTCACAAGAACCCTACAAGGTGGGTACTATTTTTATTACAACTTTACAGATAAGAAAACTGAAGGTAGGAGTGGTTAAGGAACTTGCCCAAGACCACACAGCTTTGTCTATGGCACAATTTCCAAAGATCCTCCTGTCTCTGCTGTACCACCTAAATGTCAGTATTATCATTCTATCACCTACATAGGAAAGAGAAGCAAGATTTGACCCAATTCTAATACTCTTTCCATAGTATTTTCCATAGTTTTTTAAAGAACTGAGTTTTATGTTAATTGAAATAAAATGGGGGAAATTACCTTTCCTGCTCCATTTGTTAATGCCACTACTGAAGACAGAATGCAGTCATTAGTTGTTATGAGCTTCTGAGTAGCTGTTGGAAGTTCATGTTCTATAGTAGCTTTCTGACTATAGTGCTTGGAAATATCTAAAAGAAATACCAAATTAAAAACTCACATTACTTCATATGACCTCTATACATTATGTTTATATGTGTGTGTGCATCATAGACAACAGCCTCCAAGACATTATATCCATTCTTTTATATTTACTTTTACAAATGGTAAGGAGGGTAGAGGAAAGGTAATAGTAAAACAAATCATCTACATCCTTGTTAATTGGTTTATCCAATTACAATTCCAACCTTGATGAATTTCTTAATTTATGTCACGAAAAAATCAAAGAATACTTGTCCAGAGATGCCATCTATTCTCTTGAGGCAATCTATCAGCAAGTATGGTTTCCTCCAGATGTAAGTTGGCCCTGAACTTCCACAACTAGTCAATGAGTTTCTTCCTGGCTGAAAACAGAATTTATCAAGTCCTAAGAAGAACTTAGACATCAACTAAATAAATAAAGTAGTAGACTGTTTATAGAAAAGCCACCTAGTCCCACTTTACTGAACTCCTTGCTAAATCTTAGTCAGGTGGCCACTTCATGTCTTACTGACAAGAAAAGATTAGCCACTGCAATCTTTAGTTTTAAATGCTATTGTCTCTAATCTAAGAACAATCTATTCTGATACCATTGGATGAAAATGTTGGAAAAAGAGGCTCATACATTTACGTGAACAGAAAAGTATAAAAAAAAAAATTTCTATAGAACATTAGAAACAGCAATATGGCACAATGCAAAGTGTGCAAACTAAATAGAAGAAACTCTGGCTTTGAATCCCACTTCTTTCATTTAGAAGTCTAAATGTGAGTCTTTTAACCTTTCAGACCTTCAGTTTCCACAACTGTAGAATGCAGATAAGAATATCAATGTAATGATCAGTTGAAATGCCCAAAGGAGCAGCCGGGTGGCATATCGGCTAGACCACCACCCTTGGAGTCAGGAGGACCTAAGCTCAAATTTGGTCTCAGACACTTGACATTACTAGCCATGTGACCTTAGCAAGTCACTTTGTCTTGCCCAACTGCCTCATCAAAAAACAAAAAGGAAAAAAGAAATTTATGTACAAATACTTTGTACATAAATGTAACAAAATGTTTATAATATAATAAAAGGTATTACATGTAGTAGCTGCTAGCATAATCATTATATGATTATTGAATAAAATTCTATACTGATATCCACAAAGTACAACAGTATCCAGGGAACAACCTCCCTCTCCTTGCCTCATGACCTTCCCCCCCACGAAAAAAAAAAAAAAAGTAGATTGTGGACAATTAATGGAAGAATATAGATAAAAAATTTTAATAAGTCATGTTAACTTTGTTATAATTAGGAAGAATGTAGGAGGCCATTATAAAACAACAAAAAAATTAAAATGTTGAAAATAAAATACAATTCTGTATATGTTTTCATTAGCATGCCTCTGATTAAATGAAAATTCAACTGAAATAGTATTTTTTACACAATCAACTTTCCATTCACTGAGAAAAGCATTTTCTTATGTGGCTAAGCTAAACTTAAATTCTTTTGTGTTTATTGAAATCCTACAAATCTGTAAGAATACATCTAGTTTTTGGCAGTCTCATGAAATCCCTAACATAATTGGCAAATAAGAATACATACAAAAAGGCTGCCATAGTTTTTACTGCAAACAATAATGCTACCATAGTATTACTACCATCATATCTACAGTTTCAATTATTTATGGCAATCAAATCCAGATGTCTTGATTATTTGGGTCTTTTCTTGACATAAATATACCAAAAAATAAGGCAACTCAGAAGTAAACTTTTTTTTAATGTCTAGTCATTTACTTATTTTCAATCTCCTAGAAAACTCAACATTAGCTAAGTTTAAACATAATATTTAAAATGCACAATATCATATGCTAAAGATAGTCTTTAACTTTTGTTACAATTAGAATACATAGTGTTGCAAATTTTGCTTTCACCCAAAAACTCTTCCTGCTAAATCTTAGCACAGGCATTTGATCAGAGTAAAACAAGGGGTAAGATTTGAGATAATACTAAGTGGTCTATTTACATAGTTTCTTTTTTTTTTTTTTTTCCTTTTGGAGGAACTCATAAAGAATACTCTGAGATCTCATCAAATCCTCATATTAAGGTTGGTTAAGAGATCAAAAAAAAAAAAAAGATTTTTTTTTTTTTTTTGGAGATCAAGTTACATTATCTTTAAGGCATGGAAAAATAACGCAAGAATTTAGGTGACTTCCCCATAATTTTTTCCCTCTCCTTCCTGCTTTCCTTTGATTATCTCTCTCGTCTTACATTAGTGCTTCGGATTACTCTAATATCAGAATAGCATATTTAGAATTTTTAAACTGTAACAACATACCTCTTCAGAATTTATAAGACCCTATACCAGTGCCAAGGCGAAGTTACCAGAACTTGGGATGTCTTGCAATGAGATTCTTACAAGGAGAGCAACATAAACAAAGAGCAATTACCTGGCCTTCTTATAATCCTGACTCTACAATATGAGATGGAAGATAAGGGTGAATATTCTATTCACATTCTGTATTCCCAACAAAGTAGTAACTGACTACTAAATAATCCAAAATAATCATTTTGGACTAGTTCTAGGAGTCCATAGTATAATACCCACTTGACAAAGAAAATAACAAATAAATAAATACCTTTTATGTCAAATAGGAACTTCCCAAATTCAAATTAAATTCTTACATAATAGAATATGTGATAAGATAAAAATTCAGAAGAATTTAAACCTTTGTTTTCTCAGATCTTTGGAATCTGGGGTTCAGTAAAAAGGGTTTTGTATTTTATACAAGATTGCAAAACTGACCACATGAAAAATATGAATACATATAAGTAAAATTCATACTCCTTTCCTAAATGTATTCAGTATTTCAGCATCTCAGTTTTAAAAACAAAACAGATGTTAAGAACAGAAGGACAATAAGCTGCACATTTAAATATAAGCCAAATGCTAATATAGATTTAATCTGGGATTTATAAGCATTGACAGCATCCTGACAGCAAGAATTTCAACGTTTCTTTGCATTTATTTTTGAACCTTACCTTTCATGACATCATGAAATTCTTGAAGAACTATAGCAATATGTGTTAAAACTGAATTATAGTTTGCCCGAAGTAGTCCATCTGGTTTTGTACCTGAAATATCAAAATCACAAATCTAAACATTTTTGCAATATATTCTCCCTGAAAATTTATATACAATCTATTATACCAATTAGTTTTAGAAAAGGGAAGATGGAATACCACAAAGCAATGTATGTGGTATACAGCAGGTGTTTACTGAAATCAATACACAAGCATTAAAGCATAAATCTTGATCATCAAAATATACATAATAAATTTTGTCTTTTTAAAGAGTACAGGAAGAATTTTAAAAAGGCTTCAAGTTGGATTTAGTACAAAGTATCCACTTAATAAATGATTGCTGCTTGGCTAAATGAATAAATCCTTGAGTCTCCGAGAATGCTGTGATGGTTAAGAAAGGAAGCAAATCATTAAAAGAAATCAAATCTTTCATATCCTTTTTCAAATGTGAATGTTTTAAAAGATTTATTTACCTCATAATCATTAGTACCTTCTAATACCTCTTTTTTCTGATTATATTCAATGACTATACACATTTTAGAATTTATTCAATATTACTCAATATACAGGAAAATTAAACATCCAAGCATAGGGAAGCTCTAAAGCTTTTGAGAAAACACCATAACTAACTATCCATTTCAATCATCAAGAAAAAAAAAAAGCTTTTAAATATAAGGCGCAGAAGGGAATAAATTATAATTATTCTACTAAAGATAATCTTATTCAGTAAAAAATTGATTTGAATTCCTAAAGCTTGTTCTCCTCCACTTAAGATATCAAAAGTCTTCATTCAACTTTTTTGTAAGGTCTAAGAAGAGTAAGTTGTTCCATTTGAACCAATAAGAGAGTCAAAACAAACTTACTTGGCAATGCAAGAAGAGCAATATAAGTCTGGAGCTTCTCAAACACAGCAGTCATCTTTTTCACATCACTGTATAATTCTAGATTTCTGGCTCTTAATGCAGATGTGCAAACAGAAGATTCACATTCTTCCTCCAAACTAGGAATAGGTAAATTTTTTAAAGTGAGCACCCTGAATGATTTTAAACTACCCATAGAAAGCTTTTATTACTACCTAGGTTCTGAAATAGTTATATATTGCTAAGTGGAAAATAAATGTCCTGAAATGATTACCCTTGGCTTCTGAGATTTAAAAGAAATAAGAGTTTAGTCTTATAAAGGTCTCCTTTTTTCCCAATGAAACACAAAATTACTGCTTACTCTTTTGCTGTAGCTACCAGTGAATCACTGAGACCAAGAATAAAAATATGTTTATGCGTGTGTGTGCATATGTGCGTACACACACACACACACACACACACATGTGGTACTCTCTTTTGAAGAGGTACTGGCTCTCCCTAACCCCCACAGTAATACTCTGGGATTAAAAAAAATCATTTCAAAGACAATTCCTACAAGGGAATCCATCAAAACAATAGTAGATACTATTGTTACATATACAAACTAGTACAAAGAAGCTCATTAAGAAACCAATATCAATGAAAAAAATAAGCATTTCACTATAAGTTATCACTACATCTTTCAAAAAAAATAGCAGTAGAAAAGAGTAAATCTGAATTCTTATATTAAAAATTAATTCCTAACATATAAGCTACAATTCAGTTTTAAAACTGAACAAGTTATCTGAAAAAAATTTACTTGGGGGAATGGAGGGAGAGTGGAACCTTTCAGCATAGCTAGAAAGCTCTGGAAATTATCATCGGAAAGACTTCTTAGGGATTCTCTCTATTTTTCCCCCTCATGACTTAATTGCATAACTTCATTTAAATTTCATATATACTCAATGCCTAGGACACACAAGTTTTTTTTTTTTTTTTTTTTTTTTTTGGTTTTGAGATTTGTTTTGTTTTTTGTTTTTGGCCACTTAACTCACTTGAACAAATATAGTAAAGGTTTACTTAAAATGATTAGTCCTATTAGATAAGTCTAAGAGTTTATGAAGGACATTCTAGGGGAAAAAAAAAAAAAAACACAACTCAGGAAAGGGCTTTTCCAGTCTGAAGTCCTTTTCAAGAGATTCTGAGGCAGATTTCTTCCAAGTATAAGCAAAGTAAATACATAACAAAATGGAAACAAAAGTACAATACTATGTTACTTTATACATATAAGTCAAATTTCAAAAGTTCTAAATTCCATTGTTTTCTATGTAAGTTCAAGTTTCCTGAAATGTTCTGGAAAAGGCAAGTATCAAACATGTATTTCTACTGAATCTTAGGACATTCAGACCAAAACAAGTTGTTTTATGGCTGCCATCACACCTGCTAGCTAATAAGCTTGCAAGATGGAGGCTCAGCCTGCATCTTGTTATGTATTGCATGTGATGATAAATCAAATATCACAGAATCTTTCAAAGACCTGTCACTGAAATTTCCAGAAAGATTCTAGTAATGGAAAAGAAATGACCTCTCAGGATCCCTACTTGGTTACTGAAATGTTGGCCAACCTCACAGAAACTGAAGCTTTAGGAGGAAATAGCTTTGTGTGACCAGTATTAACACAAAACACAGAAAATTTTTTTTAAAACCCATAACTCACAGAGGCCCAGAAACAGCTTATAGTATATTGACTACCACAGGTTCTTAAGACTACTTAGAATGATTCAGGTGGTCAGGAAATAATCACAGAAAAGTAAATGGGAGTACCTTTTGGTTTTGATCAATGCCTAACATTGGAACCCTATTGACAGTCATTAAAGTTCCTTGGACCAGCCTGCTTTATCGATGATTTGTCCACTGCTGTCATGCATCAGGAGAAAGGGTTTGGCTCAGCATATTACACAATATATTGCCACGATAGTGAAGGAAGATTCTGGATAGATGCAATGATTTCAAATTTAACATGTGCAGTTGGAAAGAAATGTGTAAGGGCCAAAATACCCACTAAGTTGCTCAGGAGGGATGGTCATTCTGAATTCTCAGAATAACTGTTTCCTAGCAAGCAAGATAAGGAAGAGGTCAACATTCCTCTTGGTGAAATAAGGAGCTGATCCAAAGACAATGACTTCCTTTTGTGACTTGATGGGCTTTGAAATTAGCTGAGATACACTTCTGTTCTCTGGGGATTTTTATGTTTTTTGAATCTCTTGTAAATCTATGGTATACATTATGTTTATATATATGTACGTATATATGCACATTCATGTACAAAAACATACAAGAATACTCTTTTTATATAAAAGTGATATAAAATATTGAGAATGGATAAATTTTAAATATTTTTTAAAGTGCCTGGAGTTTTCCTATATAGCTGTCATTTAAATTTTTAATGCTTACCTCAGACTATTGTTCATTCTTTTATATTTTTATTTCATGTTTGGATTTTTAAAAAATCTATGAGACTGTCTCTAAAATTCTGGCTACCATTTTATGCACACTCATTATTGCATATCTTTTTCTAGGTTATTCCTTATAGGGCTCATTCTTTTAGACATGAAAATCACTTGCTTTGATAAATCATACCATTTTGCCAAAACAAGTGATCTTATTTTAAGCTAGGTATATATTACAAAATACTTTATTTTTACTGAACAGAACTTATTAAATGCTGTCATATGTAAAACTTTGGTAGATGAAGAAATGTGCTACTATTGGCCTTCCTTACAGAAGAATTAAATCTCAACATAAATCAATGGGTGGCTTCTTTCTACTTCTAGCCCCCACTGCCCAAAGAGGGTTTTTCATTTTTAACAATTTATTTTAAGGAACAGCTCCTTTTAGATTTTATTTTAAATACCACTAAGTAAGTAACTACAGGGCCCAGTCCAGATGGACCAGAATATGAAGGAATGTTTTCTTAAAGGAAAACTATCTTTCAGCAGGCATACTCAAAACTGTCTTTGTTCAAATGCAATAGGTAGCTTATAAACTTTGAATATTTAAGAGAGCTCAATATTGTAAGAATGGGAAACAATGATGAGCAGGGTTTAGAATCATCTATGTCCAAAATGATATGTTGTCAACATAAACATCTAAGTTCCAATAAAGCAGATTATTCCTGCAATCAGAAAATGTGAATTTAGTGAATACCATGCAGAGATCCTAAGACAAAATGTAAATACAGTTTGAATTTTAAGTATCAGAGTTCCTATCTATTTCCTGATGCTAAGGTTAGATCTCCTCAAGAAGCTTGGGATCATCCTTTACTTTTAGTCCAGATCAATAAGAATGGAAGGTTTAAAAGACATGTATTCAAGGAAAGATAACTATTCAAAAAAGTATGCTTGAGAATGGGTGTATTGTCTAATATACATCACTAAGCATTTTTCCTAAGGACTAGGCAGTAGATTATTCTGCTGCTAGAAGTATCTCAAGTGTGGGCTGTATGCTATTCAAACTGCATAAAGTCCCAATTAATTTGATTCAACTTCTATAACATTTTAACTAGATTTCCCCTTTTAACAGGTATAGACAGCTCTTGCTGTGCATAACTGCTCCATTCCACAGACCTCTACATAAAGTGATTTTTAAATAATAAAAAAATCTGTGCGAGGACATGAGGGAGGGAAAAAAAGAAGGAAAGAACAGTATACTTGTAGAGGGCCTGGTGCACATTGGGGCTGGGAAGAGCAATGAGAGCAAGAGGACTGGAGTCATTCACTGAAGAGCCTGGCCAGAATCAAAAGGAAAACTATATGGGAAGGGGGAAACAGACAGATGGGGGCCACAGATGCTGGAAGGACAGGTAGCAAGTGGGGACCAGCAACAGGCATGGAGTGTCCAAGTGCAGAAGGATAGAAGACAGATACACAGGACTGGACAAGGAAGTGAGCTAGCTAAGGAGGGGCCTCAATCCACGCTCTGGTCTAACAGCAGTGGGGGTTCTCCTTGCATCCCTCTTTCTGCTTTCACTTAAAAGATTTTTCTTTGTTTTTAGTTTTTATTGGGATCTTTTTGAGGAGGTAAGGGCAAGCCCCAGGGTGCTAAGCTACAGGGCAGAAGCAGAGAGAGGGACCACAGTTCTGTACAGTAAAGTTAACAAAATTTTTGCCAGATTTGTATATGTTTTAAAGGGCCTAATTACTAAGTTTCATGATCTCCTTTTCTTGTACTCAGAAAAGGCAATAGTAATGTACAAAGCCTCACTCTAGTGACAAGAAAGACAGACAGACCAGTACTTAGTACTTAGTACTTAGTACTGTTAGGACAACTTCCCCTCTTATCTTGACATTCATATAACTCATGTTTTTCTTTCAAAAGTTCTTCTAATTTTCTTGCCTCTTAAGGAAATGGGAAGATGTAACCTTGTGTAATGTTAAATCTCACAGATGTTCTCCTTTGACATCAAAAGCCTTAAGCACAAAAGGAAGAAAAAATTGCCCTCTCCATTGCTACTACTACTACACTGTTAGGTTTCTATTTGCCCTCAGCATCTCTCAAAGATTAATCAAAAATGGAGAGAAAGCCCTTTGAAAAACAAGTTCAGCATATATAAGGGATACTGAACCCAACTCTGTGCAATGAGATTTTACCACTGAATAACAAAATGTATTTGTCAAAATACAATTTGAATACTAGCTAAATGCTAGAGTTTGAAATTGTTTATTTCTTTAAAAAAAATTGTGCAAGTTGTTAGAAAATCATACCTCAATGAAATTTAATTGAGAGAGGGGGAAGAAGTAGTAGAGGTCACAATTTCTTGATTCCAAAATATCTTCTTATAAGCATGACTTAAAGATCCATAGGTTATTTACAAGAAATTATTTTAACAAAAAAATTTAAGAATAACCTAGCCCTTACCCATTTTTTATTTAATTTAAAAACAAAAAATAGGTATGATTAGAGAATACTTACACTTTAAATTTACTATTTCTATCACGAATAATACAAAACTGAAGATCTTCCAACTAAAATTAGCTGCATTTTCTTACTATAGATAAGGAGAGCCACATTAAATATTTTTAAAATTTTATTTTGTAACATATGAACCATTGTTCCTCTTTCTATTATGCTCCAGCCTTGTTATTTCCTGGTGGTTACAATGACAAGACTTATAAATCTTAAGGTGAGGAGAAGAGCTAGGCAAATCAGAATTCACAATAATTTTTGACATAATCATTAACAGTGTTGGCACTAATAGGAACAAGGAAGCTGAGAAAGCTTATTGTTTTCACAAGGAAAAAAATTCAATATATCTTATGAAACTAATACCTTAATAATATTATTATAGCACAAAGTTTCAATTTTATTTTAGTTTTTCCCTTCCCTCCTCTTCCCCTGAAAGATTAAGCCCAAAGACACTATTTAGGAAGAACTATGATTTGCAAAAAAAAAAAAAGGAAAAGTGTGCCAACTCAGAATTTTATCTTTTTTAAAAGTTTTAGTCAGCAGGCAGGGCAAGCAAGTATCTTGTTTTTCACATTATTTTTCTTTCCTCCCCCAGAAATTTTAAAACTTACTATTAAAGACTTTTTATAACAATCTAAATAGATTAACATAGTTTGTAACTTACTCTTCACTATTAAAAATACTCTAAAAGTGGTACCATTTTAAATATTAGGATATCATATAAAATTTTTTTTTAAATTGTGCAAATTCTGACTAGTACCTACATGTAAACTCAAAGAATTACTATTTCACTATCATTACTAGCTTACAAAATTTATACCCAAAATGTCTATTTATAAATTCAAATTTTAAAATAGGGATTTACAAAAAATATTTTCATGTAAATTTCACATGAGGGCCTTGGCTTAATATTAATATGTCAGTATATCATATCTCAAAATACTAAAAATCAACAAAGAGAAATCATCCATTTTTCATAAATGCATTGTTTAGCATTGTTAGATAATTAGATAATTATCATGTATTTTCAATTTTTTTTTTTTCATGCATCACAATTCACTGAAAAGAACAACTGGAGAAATTATAATTCAAGACTTTGCATCAAGTTTACTCAGAATTTAAAATTATCTGGAGAATGAAATGACTTCATATCCTTGTCCTCAGTCACTCTCTAGTCTTAGTTTCCTCCTGGTAAAATGGGGATGTTTGAGCTAAATATCTCAAAAGATTGTTGTGAAGAAAGAATTCTATGGAATATAAAGCACTCTATAGATGGGAGGTATCACTGTTACTCAAGCCATGCTTCCTTCTTTTTCCTCAATAAAAATTCAAACCTGGAGTAGATCAAACAAGTTCGGATATGACACAAGATGAACATTTGTATTTCAATGATATTCTGAGAAGTTCAGGCTACAAGGAGGCAATTCATGAAGTTAACTGACCTCAAGGGAAAAGTACCTTTTTAACTGATAAGGAAGAATCTTCCTAAGAAAAGATACATAGCAGGTTAAATGTTCTGAAAAAGTTTTCAATTGCACAGTTGTTTCCTAGAAAAGAAAAATTATCACAGGGTTAATAGAATTATTTGCACAAAAAAAGAACTCCCATTTCCCAGAAATAATAAGTGGAAGGAAATACCAAGACTGTCACAGTATCTTCAGTAATACTCTCAAATAAGTGAAGCATTCCTTCCTCAAGAGGGCGAACATAGGATGCATTTTCATGAAGGTATTGTGAAAACTGCAGAGAAAAATAAAAGGCCTATGAGCTAAATTATTGAAAACAAAAATTGTCAACAAGGTCATGAGTAAACTTACTGGACTATATAACAAATACTTAAGATAGTTTTAATGAGGATAAATTACCTTGAAAGAAAATTCAGGCTTTAAATGAGAAGGGATTCCTCCCTTCCCCCCTCTGTATCTCCTGCTCTGGCTAGTTCTAAAATCTTTACTCTCTTTTCAAGGCAAGAATGGGCAACAGCAGGAAAAACACCAAGCGAAGCAGCTAGATATGTCTTTTACCGAAAAGGTCAAGATTTTACTGAAAAATGTTCTGCTTCAAGGAAATGAGTCGAGAGATTGGCTGACCTCTAACATCCCTTTTAATTCTGAGATGCTAGTACAATGAAAATTCACTGCAAGTTGGACTCTCAAACAGAACTCTACTCTTTCCTTACAGGTGCCACATAAACATGGAAAAAAGATTTGGGTGGGTAAACAATTAATTATTGTAACAGTGAGTCAAAGTACCGGCGTATCTCCCTTTTAATAAAAATAATAACAAGTGACTAATCTCATCAGTCTTTATTACATGCTATGTGCTATGTCAACTATATTCTGGAATTGACATTGTCAACAACATCCCCATTTTAACATTCAAAGAGAAAGTGTCTTAACAATAATAATGCAAACTCATACAGTACTTTGCAAAGCTTATGAATGTTTTCTCCAAACATCCCCGAGTAGATATTATTTTCTCAATTTACAGAGGAGAAAATAGTGCAGAGGATGAGGCCTCTTTACATGCTACCTTAATGTTTCTTTAATGATGTCAGGCATTTTTCTCGTATTTTGTTTTTAATTTAGACCTTATCTATGATTTCAAGAGTGAAGAGACTAAAGTTGTTAATGCTCTGGAAATTTCATCAACCAATTTAGTTTTATTTTTTTAATATTTTAAAAGGACAGTTAAATAAATTTTTAAAAGTTGCATAATCCAGGGCAGCGAGGCGGCACATTGGAAAGAGCACCAGCTCTGAAGTCAAGAGGATCTGAGTTCAAATCTGACATCAGACACTTTCTATACACTTCTATACATCTATACACTTTCTAGCTGCGTGACTTTGGGCAAGTGACTTAACTCCAATTGCCTCAGCAGAACAAACAAAAAAAAAAGTTGCATAATCCAATAAGTTGTCAGGAGTAGTAAAAGTCCAGAGTGAGTTTGGATTGACAAGGTAACTAATGATAACAAAAAGGATTGAAAAATTATTTTAAAAGTTGCATTGGGAAAATTATCAGAATGAAAGAAGAGATGTGCTGAGAAGATGGGGCTAAGATAATGGAAATAAAGGAAGTTCCCATTTTTTATTTTGCTTATTTTCTTGCTGAAGAGAATGACTTTTGGGCTGAAAACAACAAAACAAAAAAGCAAAAAGACATTACTAAACAAGATAAGGAGAGAGACCATTTAACTTCCCTTTGATAATTACAAGTCAAGGCTAAGATAAATTATATCCTATTATTATTGTGGATGTCACTGAAAAGTGGCATTGGTAACTGGAATAATAGGAAGTTACAAGAAGACAAATCAGGCTTGATATCAAGGGAAAAGTTCCTAAAAATCTGAACTTTCTCAAAGTAGAATGGGCTTGTCTTGAAGTTAGTGGACTTTTTGAAGCTCTTCAAACAAATGAAGCATGGCTTCTCCTCTGTTAGTATGTCAAATGTAGATTTTATTTACATACATATTGGGCTTTCCCAATCCTAGATTTCTGTGATTTTTACCTTGGATCATACTGTCTAAGGTAAAATCTTGTGAGGTAGCTAAGTGGCCTATAGTATAGGATACTGTAACAAAAGTTTTTCATAATTCTTATGTGTTGAATGCAAGCAAGCAATTGTTTGGTTCAAAAGTAAATATAATGTAGCAATAAGCTAAGTAACATTTTAAAAGTAGATGTTCAATCACATAACTGACCCATATTCTTGGGCTTCAGGTTACTATAAAATCACTAAAGTTTAGAGTCAGAAGAGACCTCAGGATTACCTGAAAAAAGTATTTTTCTCCTAGCAAATAATCATCTACTCTTCAATGAAAAAGCTTAAGTGAAGAAGCACTACCTCCTGATGTAGCTCATTCTATTTTTGAAGAACTCTAATTATTTCTAAAGAAATTATTCTTTACATCAATCCAAAATTTCCTCTTTACAATTCCCACCCACTGTTTCTAGTTCTGCCCTGGGGCAGCCAGTACCAATCTACCCCTTCTTCCACATGAATCTTTCAAATACTTTTAAATAGCTATCACTTCTCCTCTAAGGCTTCTTTCTCCAGGTCACTAGTAGTTCCTTAAACCAACACTCAAATAGTATGAATTTGAGACCTTTCATTATCCTAGTTAACCTTCCTTTGAAGGAATTGCAGCTTATTAATGTTCTTCTTAAAATATGTCACCCAGAAATAAAGACAGGAGTTCAAATATAGTTTAGCAATTTCTGAATTTGATGAGACTTTTAAAAGCTCCTAATTCCTGGATACAAGGTACTTCTCAAGACTGCTGGAAGTCATATTAACTTTCTTGGCTACCATTATCTCACTACTAGTCTCATAATGAGATTACAATCCACTAAAACCTCCAGATTATTTTCAATTGCTAAAAAACCATTAATTCTACCTTAAACTTGGGTTAAAAAAAAAAAATCAACTTCATAAGCAGAACAAGGAGAACACTGTAAAAAGCAACACTGTGTAATGATCACCTGTGATAAATTTAGCTCTTCTCAGTGATCCTAGACAATTCCAAAGGAACCATAATGGAAAAAGTTATCTACCCACATCCAGAGAAAGAACTATGGAAACTAAATGCAGATCAAAGCATACTATTTTCACTTTATTTTTGTTTTTTCTTATGTTTTTTTCCCCCTTTATTCGGATTCTTCTTTCACAACATGACTAAAGTCAAAATGTTTAACATGATTATACATGCAACAGTGAGTTGCATGTATAACCTTTATCATATCATATCAGATATCATAACCTTTATCAGATTGCTGTCTTGAGAGGGAAGGAAAAAAATCTGAAGCTCAAAATCTTTTTTTTTAATTGAAGCTTTTTATTTTCAAAACATATGTAAGGATAATTTTCCAACACTGACCCTTGCAAAACTTTTTGTTCCAATTCCCCCCCCTTATCCCCTCCCCTAGATAGCAAGTAATCCAATATATGTTAAATATGGTAAAAATATATGCTAAATACAATATATGCATACATATTTATACAATTATCTTGTTTTACAAGAAAAATGAGATCAAAAAGGAAAAAATGAGAAAGAAAATAAAATTCAAGCAAACAACAAAAGAAATGAAAATTCTATGTTGTGATCCACACTAAGTTCCCACAGTCCTCTCTCTGGGTATAGATGGCTCTCTTCATCACAAGATCATTGGAACTAGCCTCAATCATCTCATTATTGAGAAGATGCAGGTCCATTAGAATTAACCATAGTTTAAACTTGTTGCCATGGAAAATCATCTCCTGGTTCTGCTCACTTCACTTAGCATCAGTTCATGCAAGTCTCTCCAGGCCTCTCTGAAATCATCCTGTTGATCATTTATTATAGAACAGTAATACTCCATAGCATTCATATATCATAACTTATTCAGCCATTCTCCAACTGATAGCCATCCACTCTGTTTCCATTTCCTTGCCCCTACAAAAAGGGCTGCCACAAACATTTTTGCACATGTGGGTCCTTTTTCCTCCTTTAAGATCTCTTTGGGATATAAGCTCAGTAGGAGCATTTCTGGGTCAAAGAATGTGCATAGTTTGATAACACTTTAGGCATAGTCCCAAGTTATTTTCCAGAATGACTGGATCCTTATTAAATTTAATCTCATTATATTCAGACCAATATTCAAGTCCAACAGAAATTTTTGGAATCCTGTGTCCCAATGAGTTAATTTTCCCCATCCCCTTTTTGTGCTACCCACAAATTTGAAAAACATGCCACTTAAGCCTTTATACAACTCATTGTTTACAATATGTCAAACCCAAATCCCTGAAATCCACTAGAGTTGATGCAGGAACAATTAGAACCTGCTGACCTAAATTTTTCCAGGTCCCAGATGTCTAGACCTCCCTGATTGTAACATTAGAGACAAAAAACCAAATGTGCTTAAGTAGGATCAAACCTACTATCAAACCCTCCCTTATCAAAGAACTAAGCTACCCTAACACAGAGTATGAGGATAGACTTAGAAGACTCAGTGAGACCTTAATTTAGTAGTACACTATATCACTGAAAATGACTTTTACAAAACTAGACTTTTTCCTATCATGGCCTAAGAGTTACTGTGCCTGTGCCTGGGACTAGTGACATTCCTAACTGTAACTCTTCTCTGATTTTTCAGTCCCACTTTAAAGATACCACTTATGAGCTTAGTTTGTAGAAAAACGGACATTGATCCCAGATCTCCTGTTTTTTTTCAATGCTTCCTTGAGCGTTTCTAGTTGAACCCTAAAACATATCAAGAATTTAAAATGGCCTATCAAAAATAAAATGGTACCTAAACGAGTCAAGATTCTTTATAATCTGGTCCTAATATGTATTTCTGGACATATCAGCCATGGTTCCTATAAGTTACTTACAAATAAGCTGGACTAATCATTGTCTCTTTTACCTCACCTCTTCCCAATTCCCACCCTCCCCAAACACACTCTTTGCACACTAATCCCCAATTTTTTTGCCTACTTGTTTTCTCTTTGCCTACCAAAATCCTAACAATTCTTTCAAAGTAAGCTGAACTGAGACATCTACCATAATTTGTCAACTACTCCCATCCAATGAGCATTCTTTTCCTTTGGACTCATCATATTTTTTCATACCATTCTTAAATAACAAACCATGAACTACTTTGTGATATCTCTCACATTTAATTCTGTACTGTTATTTAACTAGACATGTTTATGGCTTGTCATCCAACTAGAAGGTAAGCTTTGTCAAACCTACCCCACATCCTCCAAGCACCTAGCACCATGACTATATATAAAAGACACTTAATAAATGTTCATAAACTGAATATACTTGTTTCAGTTCAATGTGTTAAATATTAAAAGTGTCAGATGAATAAAATTTTTTGTTCATACCAAAGTGAAAAAAAATATTGAGAAAATTTACCTTCTGATTTAATGGCGATATAGTATCAATGGCAGAATCAATGGGAAAAATTTGGACTCTCTGTTCTGTGTAGGTATGAAAGTTCAGAAGAGCTGTCACAAGATCCTGAATAAAAGCCAAGGCCTGCCCAGCAATATCCCGCATCTTCAGCTTTAAAATTGTAAATACACAATTAAAAATGGGGCAAATGAATGCAACTGGCAAACTACTATCTCATAATATTTCTGAAGTTGTTTCTCCTTTTAAAGCCATCTCAATATTTCTAAGTAAAAAATTACTTAATTTAAACTAAAGTCTCCCATCTCAACCTTTAATATCCATGCCTAACTAATATGAGAGACGGGAAAAACTGGCAAATACATCTCTTTCAATTAATAAAAATAATTTGCAACACAGATGACTTACTAAGTCTAAAATGTTAGATTAGCCAACTAGAAGCGCCAGACGGTATGCTTAAAGAATTAGTGAACTTCAGGATATACCAGATACAAAAAATATTTTAAATGGGCCTTTTCCTGATGGTTGCCAACAATAACAGTGTACAAATTTCATAAGCAAAAACAAGTTAAATCTTCTGGTTGAATGACCCTTCAATAAGATCAATCAATTCTTTGGTCTTTTTAAAAGAATGATCACTAAAAAAGAAAAAATGTAACTAGAAGATTACCTGATGTCTCCTATTGTGTAGTGGAACATTCAGAGCATTATACTGACTAAATCCTAGAAGACAAAGAGAGTTACACAGAGCATGTGAGATTTACATTTACATAAAACAACAGAGAATCATTTTAACCCTAAAATCAGTACTGTTCTACAATATAAGAGAACTTAAAGTCACCAATATCTACTTTGTGATCGGATATAAAGTTGCACTTTTGGACACAAAAAAAAGAGCAAAAATGGTCACATAAGTCTTCTATTCACATAAATAAGAACCATTCAGTCTGACATATCCCAACAGTGAATGAGAAAAATTACATAATACCTACTTGTGTCATTAAAAGGGACTTTTTCATTGATGATAGACAAGGATTCCTCTAATCTACTTGACAAATCCTCATGAAGGTTATTTAACTGAAGTTGACTGTAAAAAGGAAAAAAAATCCTTAACATTTTAAATCAAATTCTAAGCCAAATATTTATATACATCAACTGCAAGTTACTTCATTTTCAGATTACCATAGCCAAGACTCAGTTCTGTGTCAACTTCACAGATCACCTGCAGGACACTTCTGATTCAAGTCACTTAAAATAGGAACTAATATAATCCTGACAGTGCAGGTGATGGTGCTATACCTATAAAATTTTGAAACTATGAAGACAAAACACAAAGTATAACCTCAAGCAAGATACCAGGATGTGGAGAACAAATTGCTTAAGATTACAAAATTATAGCTATAAGAGATACATTAGAAGTTAGTTAATGCAAATGAAACACAGAGACAGTAAATGATCTGTCCGTATGTAGCTAGTTAATAGCAAAGCCAAGACAACAGAAAGCAAGTCTTCTGAATCTGACATTCAACACCCTTAAACATACCATTCTTCTGTTCGAAGTCGACAATCCTTGGCCTCCTTTTCTAGTGTTTGTGATTTTACCTGAATTTTAAAAAAAGAAAAGCCAAAAATCCTCATTTTGTAAATAAAAGCACATGAGCGGTACTTCAGATAAGACTCTCATTTTAAATAACATCCTGTTTTTCAAAAGCACACAGGAGGAGACATTTTTAACAAAGAGAAAAGCTTACTTCTAATTTGGCCTTGTCATTTTGCAGTTTTTCTATGGTTTCCATGTACTTTCTTGTTAAACCATCTACAACTGCTTGATGCTGTGCTGCTTCTGTCTCCAATGTCTCCAGTCTACTTCTCAGTTCTGCCTCCATGTGTTTATGTTGTTCATCAGCCTCAAAAAACTGAGAAGAAAGAGCCATTATTCTATCATCAAGAATATCTTTGTCTCCTCTCAATTAGATTCTGGATGCCAGGGAATCTCACTGGTTAAGTGCTAACTTTCTACTACACTATACTCTAATACAAACACAAATAAACCTTTTTTCAAATTATTCTATAAAGTGTCTGTGGTGTTTTTTCTTCTGGTAAAAGTCAATTCAAATAGATAGCAAAACATTAGCCACAAAATACTGAATTATAAGTACTAGAACCAAGTTCAAATACAATTTTTAATTATGCAAAATAAAGATCTAATTTTATAAAATAAATATTTTCGAAAACAAATAATTAATTCTTGTGCCTTTTTTTTATTATTTGCTGAGGCAATTGGGGTTAAGTGACTTGCCCAGGGTCACACAGCTAGGAAGTATTAAGTGTCTGAGGCCAGATTTGAACTCAGATCCTCCTGACTTCAGGGCTGCTGCTCTATCCACTATGCCACCTAGCTGACCCAAAGAATTAATTTTTCACACAAAAATCTTCCCTTCATCATTTATGTAGAACCAAAGCATGCTATATATTATGATTTGGCATACTGCAATTTAAAGAAAGTTAGAACAATTTCATTAATGAATATGGATGCAAAAATTCTAAATAAATACTAGCTAGGAGACTACAATAATACATCACAAGTATTATATATTGTGATTAAATAGGATTCATACCAAGAATGCAAGGATGATTTAACAGAAGGGAAACTATTAACATAATTGATTATCTCAATAAAAAAGTAACAAAAATCATTATGATTGTGCCAAATGATGCAGAAAAAGCTTCTGATGAAATACAACTCATTCCTATTAAACAAATTTGAAAATATAGTCATAAATGGATTTTTCCTTAAAAGAAGCAGCATCTACCTAAAACCATCAGCAAACATTATTTGTGATGGAGAAAAGCTGGAACTCCTTCCTAATAAAATCTGGAGTGAAACAAGGGTGCCCATTATTAACAATATTATTCAATATTATATTAGAAATGTTAACAAGAGCAGTAAGAGAAGAAAAAGAAATTGAAGGAATAAAAGAATTGGTAATGAGGTAATAAAAACCATTCTTTTTTGCAAATAATAATGACATGATAAACTTGAAAAATACCAGAGATGTAACTAAAGTTAGTGGGACAATAGCAAAATAGCAGGATATAAAAGAAGCACATATAAAACCATCAATATTTCTATATATTACTAACAAAACTCTGCAAGAAGAGATTTAAGGTAATTATACACCACATTAAATATCTGGGAGCATATCTGCAAAGACAAACCCAGGAACTAAATACTTTTTTATACAAGTCAGGTTTAAATTGGAGAAACATTAATTGTTTGTGGGTAGGCAGATCCAATAAAATAAAAATGACAATTCTACCTAAACTAATCCTTCTTATATAATGCCATCCCAATTAAATTAGCAAAAAAATTATTTTATAAATCTAGAAAAAACAACAAAAAAATTTCATTGCAAAGAACAAAAGGTCAAGCTATCAAAGGAATTAATGAAAAAAATGTAAAGGAAGTAGGTTTATTTAGTAGTACCATATCTTAAACTATATTATAAAGTAGTAATTATCAAAAAAATCTAGTACTGGCTAAGAGACACAAAGATCAATCAGTAGAACAGAGAAGACATACAATATACTGTGTTTGGAAAATGTAAAGATTTAAGCGTTAGGGATAAAAATTCAACTACTTGGCAAAAAAAAAAAAATGATGGAAAAGCTTTTGGAACAAAAAAAATCATTATTTAATAAAAATTGTTGGGAAAACTGGAAAACAATATGGCAGAAACTAGGTATAAACCAACATCTCATACTGTATAACAAGAAAAGGTCAAAATGGGGACATGATTTTGACTTAACGGTTGATGCAATTAGCAAATTAAGAAAGCATGGAATAGTTTATCTGTCAGATTTATGGATAAGGAAGGAATTCAGGAACAAAAAGAAGATGTAAAAAGTATTAAAAATGTAAAATAGATAATTCTGATTACACAAAAATAAAAAGATTTCCACAAATTAGGAGAGCAAGAGATAACTGACCTATTAGATTTTTGGAGGAGGGAAAAATTTATGACCAAATAAGAACTAAAGAACATTATGAAAGACAAAATGGACAACTTTGATTGCATTAAATTAATGTTTTTGCACAAACAAAACAAACAGAAACAAGATTAAAAGGGAAGTACAAAGTTGGGGAATATATCTTTTCAGACGGTGTTTCTGATAAAGGTCTAATTTCTAAAATATATAAAGAATTGTGTCAAATTTATAAGAATATATGTCCTTCCCCAATTGACACAAGGTCAAAGAATATGAACAATTTTCAGATGATGAAATTAAAGCCATCTATCATCTGAATCACTATTGATTAGAAAAATGCAAATTAAAACAACTCTTTAGATACTACTTCACACCTCTCAAACTGAGTAAAATGACAGGAAAAGGTAATGATAGATGTTGGAGGTGGTGTGGGAAAATTGGGACACACGTATTGTTGGTGAAGTTGTGAAATGATCCAACCACTCTGAAGACCAATCTAGAACTATGCCCAAAGAGCTATAAAATTGTGCATACCCTTTGATTCAGCAGTGCCACTATTGGGCCTGTCTCCTAAGGAAATAATAAAGGAGGGAAAAGGACTACATGTGCAAAAATGTGTGTAACAGATCTGTGTGATAACAAAGAACTGGAAAATGAGTAGATGCCTATCAACTGAGGAATGGCTAAATAAAATGGGGTATATGAAGGTAATGGAATATTATTGTTCTATAAAAAATAATTAACAAGCTGATTTTAGAAAGGCCTGGAAATATTTGCACAAACTCATGCTGAGTGAAATAAACATTGTACACAAAAAACAGGAAGAAAGTGTGATGATCAACTATGAAAAATTTGGTTCTCCTCAGAGGTTCAGTGATCCAAAGCAATCCTAATAGACTTTGAACAGCAAATGCCATCTGCATCCAAAAAAAACCTATGGAGATTGAATGAAAACCAACACATGTTATGTCCTTTTTTCTTTTTTTTTTCTCTCTCATGGTTTTTGTTCTGATTTTTCTCTCCCACCACTATTCATAAAGCAATGCACATTAAAAACAAATAAACTAGGGGGAAAAAAAATCAAAAATTTTGCATAAAAAAAACCAGTGCAACCAAAATTATAAGGAAAGCAGAAAATGGGGGAGGAAAGAAGAATTTGCAATAAGTTATCTCTGATAAAAGCCTCATTTCTCAAATTTATAGAGAACTAGGTCAAACTTATAAAAATGTAATTCATTCCCCCACTGATAAACGATCAAAGGATATGAACAGGCAGCTTTCAGACAAAGAAATCAAAATTACTAGGTAAAGGATAAAATCCTCTAAATCAAAAATGATTAGAGAAATGAAAATTAAAACAACCCTGAATTACCACCTCACACTTATCAGATATCATACCTATCACATCTATTATTTTGGCTAATAAGACAAAAAAGAAAAATACCAGATGTTGGAGAGGATGTAGGAAAGCTGGGACACTGATGCACTACTAGTTGAATTGTGAACTGGAGAACAATTTAAAACTAGATACAAAGGGCTATAAAACTATGCATACCCTTAGATCCAGCAATAGCACTGCTAGGTCTATAACCCAAAGATATTGTCAAAAAAGGGGAAAAGATATATTTATAACATATTTGTATTTATTAAATATATTAATTAAATTCATAATTTAATTAAATCAATTTATTTCAATTAATTTAATATTTAAATTAATTTATTAATTTGCTATTTTATTTATTTATAAATATTTAATAATTAATGTAATATTTGAATTAATAAGTTTAATTTAATTACATATATTATGTAAAAATATTTATATTTTTGCAATTTTTGCAAAGGCTAAGAACTAGAAATCAAAGGGATGCCCATCAAGTGGGGAATGGATAAACTAGCTGTGATATATGACTGCAATAGAATATTATTCTGCTATAAAAAATGTCAAACAGGATCATTTCAGAAAAAACCTGTAAAGACTTATATGAATTGATACATTGTGAAATGAACAGAATCAGGAGAATGTTATACATGGTAAATGCAATTATATTCAATAAAGAATTGTGAATGTCTTAGCTATTCTCAACAAGACAATGAACCAAGACAATTCCAAAGTACAAATGATGAAGCATACTATCTGCCTCCAGGGAAAGAACTGATATTGACTGACTACAGACTGAAGCATGCTAATTTTTTTTGCACTTTTTTCTTTCATTCAAATCTTCTTGTACAAAATAACTAATATGGAAGTATTTTACACTTTAAAAAATTGTTGAGAAAACTAGAAAGCAGTCTGACAGAAATTAAACCAATGTCTTACACCATTTACCAAGATAAGGTAAAAATAGATACATGACCTAAATATAAATGAAGATCTCACAGAAGCATATGGAATATATTTCTTAGATTTATAAACAGAAAAATTTAAGAATAGACAAATAGAGAGCATTATGAGACATAAAATGAGTAATTTTGATTAATTAAATTAAAAAGGGGTTGTAAAAATAAAACAAATGTAGCCAAGACTAGAAGGAAAGTAGAAAATTGGGGGTGGGAGATTTTATAGTTTCTTAGATAAACATCTCAAATCTCAAATATGTAGAAAACTTTGTTAAATTTATAAGAAAATAAATCATTTCCCCAATTGATAAATTTCAAAGAATCTGAACAAGGCAGTTTTCCAATAAAGAAAGCAAAACTACATAGTCATATTTAAAAATACTATAAATCATTATTGATTAGAGAAAAGCAAATTAAGACAACTTTGAGATGTCATCTCACATCAACCAGATTAGTTAAAATGATAGAAGGGGGAAATGATAAATGTTGGAAAGGCTGTGGAAAAATTGGGACTCTAATACACTGTTGATGGAACTGTGATGTTATCTAACCATTTTGGAGAACAATCTGGAATTATGCCCCAAGATTTATAAAACTGTATACATACCCTTTGTTCTAGCAATACCACTATTTGGTCTATTTCCCAAGGTGATCAAAGAAAAAATTTCTATGTTCTAAAACATTAATAGCAGTTCATTTTGTGATGACAAAAAAATACACTACAGGTCTTTGTTCACAAAAAATACCTTAAAATTTAATACAGGCCAAACAAGGTGGCTCAAGATGATTGCCAGGTCCCCTATGCCTGTATTTCAATACACACAAGAAAAAACAAAACCTTGAAATTAGCACCAGACCAAATAATGACCAAAAATTCAAATTAGAAACTATAGTAAGTGACTTCTAAGAAACTGCACAAAAAGTCAGAAAACCACGGGAAACAGACAGGGGTATTGCCAATGTTAGAGCAAACATGCCAACATTCCCCCATCTCAAACAGAAAAAGGCCAAAACATGGAGCTTGTAGGAGCCTGTACAAGGAGGCAGTCCCTCTCCAAAGCTCCAGGGAGATCAAAAAGTCCCAGGATAGGAACTCTGTAAACCTTGGGGACTGCAGCATTTAGATCAAGAACACCTAGGCACCCAAAGACCCCAGGGTCCCCAATATTCTTTATTCTTTAAGATTTCATGAATATAGGCCATTTTCTGTACTTAAAATACTATGGTTCATAAAAGAATCAAACACTCTTAGAATTGAGCTGGAAGAGGCCTCAATGGCCTCTAACTCTCTAGAGCAGGGGTCCTCAAACTATGCCCGCAGGCCAGATGCGGCAGCTGAGGACGTTTATCCCCCTCACCCAGGGCTATGAAGTTTCTTTATTTAAAGGCCCACAAAACAAAGTTTTTGTTTTTACTATAGTCTGGCCCTCCAACAGTCTGAGGGACAGTGAACTGGCCCCCTGTTTACAAAGTTTGAGGACCCCTGCTCTAGAGATTGTCAACTTGGGGCCTATACATTTATTTTAAAATTATGCACATAATTTTAAATTAAGTTAAAATATAGTTATGTACAACACATATTAATAATGTTTCATTAAATAATATATACTTTATATATGTGTGTATAATTATTTCAATACAATTGATTTTCTTTGTAAATTCTATGTGTTTTATGCACTTAAAAACATTATTAAAATAACACACGATTCTGGGAAAAAAATAAAAAAAGAAGTCATGGAGGGTCCAGAAAATTCAATGCTCTGAAACTCACACATCAAGCACAGCTTAACCTTAGGAAATGGAGGTCAGCTTAGAAACCCAAAATACTAAACTGAGACTACTCTCGGCAAACACCACATTCAAAAAGCATGAAAGAAAGAAGCTTGAACCTGGCATGAGCCCTACTTCAGAAGTTAACGCCAGAGAAATAAGTAAATCTAGTAACAACAATGACAACAGCAGCAGCAGCAAAAAGAACTAGCATTTGATAAGCACCTATGATGTGCCAGGATCTTGGTTAAATGTTTTATAAATATGATGTCATTTCATCTTCACAATATCCCTGAGGTATATGTGCTATGCTTTACCCATGAGAAAACTTAAGCACAGAAGTTAAATGACTTGCTCAAGGTCACACAGCTAGTGTCTGAAGGCAGATGTGAACTCAGACCTTGCTGACTCCATGCATAGCAATGCATTATTGTCACCAGCTGTTTCAAACAAGACACTAACCAGCACTGAAAAATGTTGTGGGGGCAGCTAGGTGATGCAGTGGACAGAGCACCAGCCCTGAAGTCAGGAGGACTTCCTGTGAACTCAGGCCTGAGTTCAAATCCGGCCGCAGACACCTAACACTTCCTAGCTGTGTGACCTTGAGCAAGTCACTTAACCCAAAATGCCCCAGCAAAAATACATTAAAAAATAATGTTGTGGATTTATCTCCTCCCCCAAAGAAAAAGATAGTAATAATTCTGAAACAACTATAAAAGGGGAAAAAAAGTATTTCCTATAAAGACTACATGAATACCTAGAAGAAACAAATGAAATAAAATAGGAGTTTTTGAAGAAAAAATTAGCAGCATAGAAGGAAAAAAGTTAAATTTGCCTAAATAAGAGATACTTTTAAAGTTTAAAAAAACCAAGCAGGAATCAATTCTATAAGACAGAAAGAAATATTAAAACAAAAGCACAAGATTAAAAAAATAGAATAAAATATTCGATACAAAAACAACTGACCTGAAAAACAGGCCTAGATCACATAAGAACTATTGTACTCCCTAAAAATGATTTTCTTAAAGCCTAAACTTCATTTCAAGAAATCACAACTATTCAAGTCTATCAGAGCCAAAGGACAAAACGAAGATAGAAGAAAAAGTATTAAGAATGACATAGATAATCCAAACTTCCCACATTAAAAAAAAATACTTCAAGATTTCATACAGGTACTATATGAATATGGCTATAAAACATTTATACAAATAAAGGCAAATGCAAATAACTGAAAATGAATTGCTTAGGAATAGCCCAAGTTAATATTATTAAAATGACAATGATAATTAAAGTATTGTGCTTATTCAATGCAATACTAATAAAACTATCAAAGCATTATTTTATAGAAAAATGAGAAAAATTCATTTGGAAGAACAAAATGTCAGGAATCTCTTTTTTTTTTTTTTTTTTTTTTTTTTTTAATTTAATAGCCTTTAATTTACAGGATATATACATGGGTAACTTTACAGCATTAACAATTGCCAAACCTCTTGTTCCAATTTTTCACCTCTTACCCCCCCCCCACCCCCTCCCCTAAATGGCAGGATGACCAGTAGATGTTAAATATATTAAAATATAGCTTAGATACACAATAAGTATACATGACCAAAACATTATTTTGCTGTAAAATGTCAGGAATCTCAAAGAAAATAATGAAAATATGGGAAGAGATTCTATTAGTAACATCACAAAAAACTATATTATAAAGAAATAATTAACAAAACAAGTTGGTATTGATTAGGAAAGATATCAATTGATCAGGAAAGATTAAGTACACAACATAAGGAGGCAAATAAACAAAGTAGCCTCATGTGTGAAATGTCCAAAGATGCCCAACAACTTGAGGTAAAAAAACTCAGTATTTGACAAAAACCACCAGGAAAAATGGAAAATAGTTCAGAAGAAATTAAGTACAGATCAATATCTCACACAGTACATCATATAGTAAGTTTTAAATGGATATATTATTTAGGTATTATAAGACATATATATATATACATATGATATATATGATATATTACTTATTAAAGAAGCCATTAAAAATAAATTTCCTGTCAAATCTAAGACAGAATTCATGACCCAAAAAGGAATAAACTATATCACAGAAAGAAAAATTTTAAGGTTTTTGTAGAAGCAAAACCAATGAAGCTAAAATTAGAGGGGAAAAGATAAATGTGGGGAAAATATTTGCAGCAAATATCTCTAAGAAGGATCCCATGTAAGAAGATACATTAGGAATTGACCAAAATTTGTTTTTAAAAAATTATGCCCCCTCTGATAAATTATCAAAAAATATCAATTGGCTGTTTTCTAAGGAAAAAATCTAAGTTATAGTCAAAAGAAAAGACATTCCAAACTACTTAAAGAAACACAAATTAAAACAACTTTGAGGTTCCATCTGATTAACAAATCTCCAAAGAAATAATGAAAAATATAGGAAGAGAACCTATTAGTACCATCACAAAAACTATTATTATAAAGAAATAATCATCAAAACAAGTTGGTATTCATTAAGAAATATAAAGAGAGAAATCAGTGAAAAAGATTAGATATATAACATAAGGAAGCAAAGTTGGCAAAAAAAAGAAAGTTACAAATATGGAAGTGATTACAGAGAAATAGGTATAGTAATGTACTACTGATGTAGAGCAGCAGTTTTTCAGCTGTTTTGGAAAACAATTAGGAACTATGTTCAAAAAAAGTTACTAAACAGCGCATACTTTTGACTCAGATACCATTCCTTAATGGTAGCTTATATCCAAAGATATCAAAGAAAAAAAGATAATTTTACTCAATATTTATAGCAGCTTTTTTTTTATGACAACAAAGAATTGGAAACTAAGAGGGTGTCCATCAACTGGGACAGCTAAATAAGAAATGGTAAAGGTGAATGGTTTCAGATAGTTTCAGAAAAATCAGGAAAGACTTTGTATGAATCAAAGCAGAATGAAGCTATTATAATCAGACAATGCATATAATAATAACACCATAAAGACAACTTAAACTGACAATAATTAATAATTAACAAATTTACTGAACTATTTCCTCTTCATAAAGCACTTCAAGTAGAGAAATCATAAATAAGGTCACACCTGACAGATTTTATGAAAAACAGAAGAAAATCTTGTAATATTACAACATTCCAAAAGAAACAAAAAATACAGGGTTATAACCAAGAATAATCTTCCCTATAATATGCATATAACTCTAGGGAAGCACAGGAGTAGAGATGGGGAGAGGGGAAGGAACTTTAATGGAATAAAAACTAAAGTATTTATGAGGAAATGACCAAAGTTTACTAGGAACTACAAAATAAAAAGCCTAAAAAAAGATAAATTTAATTGAAGAAATGAAAGCTATTAAGTATGATGAAATTCTAACATTCTAATAGAAGAAGAAACAAGTATTTAAAGTTTTTTAAGTATTTAAGAAAAAGAAAGGATGTAGGTTCAATTATGGAATTTCAAAAGGAGAAAGGAAAAGGAGGTTAAAAAGAATATATTAGTGTAGAATGGAGGAAGCAAGGAGTGACACTTGCTATTTCTTAAAATGGTATATAACAAGAATACACAAACATGGAGGAAAGAACGGGGAAGAAGCAGACACTGGATGAATCTCACTCGTTATCTGAAATGGACAAATAAAGGTCAAACACACATGTAGAGTTTGGTGTAGAAATAAATCCAACTCAAGAGGGAAACAACTGGGGATTAGGGCATAGCTAAAAAAGGAAAATTAGTCTTAAGCAAAACAAAGGGAAAAAAATTAATCTAAAGTAGATTGGTTCTCTAAAGGAGAATGACTAAACAAACTGTGATATGTCCCTTGCAGAGATGGGAGATCCACAAATGTTGCATATTATACATTAGGCTTTTTTGACATAGTAGATTACGGTGATTTTTTCCTCTAATTGCTTTTTGTCTTTAAAGAGAATATTTGTTATATGGGATGGCTATTTGAGAGGAAGGAAGGCAATCAAGGCAAAATAAGGTGATATTTAAAAAAAAAAGATAATAATGTATTTAACAATTTTTCTTAAAACTGTGGTATATAAATAAAATGGAACATTATTCTAACCTTGTTGTTCATCTTTCATGTTCTAAGAGGACTAATGACATCATGGTGTTGGGGTCAATGCACAATTTGTGCAACTGTGGTTGAGCAGTCTAATGTTAGTTTAGAAGGTTCCATCACCAGTTGGGCACAAATAGTCCATTTGAATATTTGGGATGGAGATGTCTCTAGAATTGCTCATCTTATAGTTTTTCTATGTGTTACTGTGATTCTACTTTGCTTATGGAATATAGAGCCTTCTTTGATACAAAAGCATGCCATGCTGGGTGATCTTATGCCACCATCTCCTAGATCTCATAAATGATACTAAAGCTGTTCAGACACACCTTGAGAAAGTCTTTGTATTGCTTATTCAGCCCTCTGTGTGAGTGCCTACCTTATGTGAACTCTGTAAAATAAGTCTTTAAATTTAAAAAGAGTTTATCTATTCTGACTTAAGAAATGAAAAAAAGATATGAATTCAGAGTATCCTGGGTAATCTGAACTGATACAGAATGAAGGGAGCAGAATCAGAAGAACAAATTACACAACAATAACATTATAATGAAAAACTGAAATGCTTAGTTTGATCACTGCAATGTACAATCCCCATCTCTAGGAGAATTATGATGAATGAAGCAATTTACCCACTTCCTGATAGAGAGGTAATACACTAAAAGTACAGATAAATATATAAAATTTTAGAATTAGCCACTGTATGCTTAGCTATGCATACTTAATATTTTTTGTTTTCTCTTTCAGCTTTTTAATTGGGAGAAAGGTCTCTTTTAGGGGAGAGAATGGCAATAGGGATTAAAAAAGAGAGACAAAAACAGATCATTAAAATTTCTTTTTAAATACATAGAAGCAAAAAGAAAGAAGTTCAGGAGGAAGCACAAAATAATACATAGAATTTACTATATGGCTTTTTAATTTAAAGTGTTTAAAATGCAATCCTCTTTTGCATTATGCTATATCTTTGGAAATACTCTTCTAGTATTCAAATTCAGATCAAACAATCAAATTAATTTTTAAAAATTCAAAAGAGGAAACATTTACTTACTTGTATATGCAATCGTTCATTCTCTTCTATCTTCTTTTGAAGGTCTTCATCAAAGACACTTTTCTGCTCTTGACTCAACTGAGAGGAAGATTCTCCACTTTTCTGATGGAAAGAATAAATCATGTTTATATAACATTCATCTTTTAGAGAAAAATCCTAGACAGTTCTTTGAGATGAGAAGTATTTGATTTGAATTGGTGAAAAGAATTTATACACCAACTTTCCTATGCCAATGAAATTACAGGTCTAGATAAGCAACAGCTTAGAGTTGTTTAGCACCTTAAAAGTTTAAAAAATGTTTTCCTCATAATTTTGGGAGACTGGCAATGAAAATATTAAAGGGACCCCATGACTTGTCCATGGCCACATACACGATAAATTCAGCATTGAGAAAGGAGCTTCCCCAAGAAACAAGTAACTCCCTTAATCACATTCTCAGAGATGAACTCATCCATCTGTCTTATTCTCATTTCTAAAGCTCTTCAATTCAAGGGAGTTGCAGGGTTCTGGCATAGCTCTTTTAAAAGCTCTACAATTAGTTTTTAGTTCCTTCTTGATTTTTTTTTTTTACTCAGCAAATGATCCAAAAATGAGCACTTGTTTCTCCTTAATACAAGGACCTGAGATACCAAAAGAGACTTGACCTAATAGTGATATTATCCTTTTGGCATCTACTCTGTACTTCTCTGTCTCTCACTTCATCTCATTTCCTCATCCTGTTTAAAATTAAAAATACTTAAAAAAAGCTAATAACACAAAAGTTCCTCAAAAGTAAAGATTAGATAGATATGAACAAAATCCATATTTTACATGGAATAAGGAGATGCTCAATAAACTGCCAGCCTATGATGCCACAACGAGTTTTGCCAAATGATTCATCTAAAGATTAGTGAGGGGTGAGATATAAAAAGAATTTTCATGGGAAAATTTAAGAATTACTACTCTGAATTTTTTGTCCAATAAGATATAACAGATTCAATTCTATTTTGTCTTCTCTGAAATTTCCAATCACAGCAGTCTCTTCTACAAAAACCACAAGAAATTCTCCCTTATACTTTATTAACAAAAGCAATCATGTACTTGTTAAATAACATTGACAAGAAAGACTTTCAGAAGTTTTTTCTCCCATATATGATATTTTAATTACAAATATAAACAGTCAAGTGAAGAAACATTGATAAACTACAAGTGATATCTTCTGCAAAAGCTAGTGCTATCAATCAATATTTTTTTTGCTTAATAATATTTTACTTTGTTCCAATTACATGTAAAAAGTTTTTAACATTCATTTTTGTAAAGTTTTGAGTTCCAGATTTTTCTCTCACTCCTTCTTCCCTGCCTCCTCCCCAAAATAACAATCTGTATACATATTTAATCATGTTAAATATATTTTCAAATTAGTCATGTTATGAAAGAAAGATCAGAACAAAAGAGAAAGCCATGAGAAAGAAAAAAAGTGAAAATAATATGCTTTGATTTGCATTCAGATTTCATAGTTCTTTCCTTGGATGTGGTTCATGGGTCTTTTTGAATTGTCTTGTATCATTGCATTGCTGAGAAAATCTAAGTCTACCATAACTGATCACTATATAATGTTGCTATTACTATGTACCATGTCCTCCTGGTTCTGCTTATTTCACTCAGCAACAGTTCATGTAAGTCTTGCCAAGTTTTTCTGAAATTTGCCTACTCACCATTTCTTACAGAATACTAGTATTTCATTACATTGATATATATCACGACTTATTCAGCCATTCCCCCAGTGATGGGCATCCCTTAAATTTCCAATTTTTTGGAAATATATTTGCTATATTTTTATACATATGGATCCTTTTCCCTTTTTTATGATTTCTTTCAGATACAGACATAGTGATGGTATTGTTATATCAAAGGGTATGCCCTTCTAACCCAGCAGCGCCATTACTGGGTCTGTTTCCTAGGGTAATCATAAAGGAGGGAAAAGGTCCCACGTGTGCAAAAATGTTTGGAGCAGCTCTTTTTATGGTAGCAAAGAATTGGAAAAAGAGTAGATGTCTCAATTGGGGAATGGCTGAACAAGTTGTGGTTCATGAAGGTAATAGAATATTATTGTTCTTTAAAAAAAATGATGAACAAGCTGATTATAGCAAGACCAGGAAAGATTTATATGAACTGACACTGAGCAAAATAAACAGAACCAGGAATACATTGTACACAATAACAGCAAGAATGTTCTATGATCAACTATGAAAGGCTTGGCTCTTCTCGTAGTTCAGTGATCTAAAGCAATCCCAATAGACTTTGGACAAAAAATGCCATCTGCAACCCAGAAAAACAACTAAGAAGACTAAATGTAAATCAACACATGCTATGTTTAATTCTTTTTTGTTTGATTTTTTTTTTTATCTCTCCCGTGGTTTTTCCCTTTTGCTCTGATTTTTCTCTCCCAACATAATTCATAAAACAATGTGCACTAAAAATAAATTTTAAAAAAAGTTATGCATCATGTTATAATCCTTTGACTAGAGTTCCAAAATGCTCTACAGAATAGTTATAGCGTTCACAACTCCACCAATAATACATTTGTATTCCAATTTTCCCACATCTCCAACATTTGTCATTTTCCTTTTCTGTGATATTAACCACTCCAACAGATGTAAGGTGATAACTCAGAGTTGTTTTCATTTACTTATCTCTAATCAATAGTGATTTTGAGCATTTTTTTACATGACTATAAATAGCTTTAATTTCTTCATCTGAAAACTGCCTGTTCATATCCTTTGATCATTTATTATTAACTGAAGAATGGTTTGTAGTCTTACAAATTCAATTTGGTTCTCAATATATTTTTAAAATAAGGCCTTTATCAAAACACTGGAAAAATTGTTTCCAACTTTCTGCTTTCCTGCTAATCTTGATTGCATTGGTTTTGTTTATGCAAAACTTTTTAATTTGATATAATCAAAACCATCCATTTTGAATTTCATAACGTTCTGCTGTTTGGTCATAAATTCTACCATTCTCCATAGAGAGATCTGACAGGTAAACTATTTCATGCCCTCTTAATTTGTTTATGGTAACACCCTTTATGTCTAAATCATGTACCCATTTCACACTAATTTTGGTATATGGTGTGAGTTGTTAGTCAATGCCTCGTTTCTGCCATACTATTTTCTAGTTTTCTCAGTTTTTGTCAAAAAGTGAGTTCTTACCCCAAAAGCCGGAGTCTTTGGGTTTATCAAATGATAGATTACTATAATCACTGACAACTGTGTCTTATGTACCTACCTATTCCACTGATCCAACAACTTATTTTTTAGCCAGTACCAAATAGTTCTGAAGATTACTGCTTTTTAATATAGTTTTAGATCTGATACAGCTAGGTATAGGAAATGTTTTTTTCAATAAACATTTATTATATTTAATTGTAAACTGCACTTTACAGACACTGTACTTAGCATTAGGATACAAAAAGAGGTAAAAGACAAGCCCTGGCTTTAAGGAATCCAAATTCTAATGGAGGACACTACCAACAGAAATGTACAAACAAGCTTTGTACAGAATGAATAAGAGATAATTAACAGAGGAAAGGTATTTGAACGAAAAGAGATGGAGAAGACTTCCTGTAGAATAGAGCTTCTTAAACTTTTTCTATTTGCAATCCCTTTTTTTACGTGACACCAGTTACAGTTATATAAAATAGATATACAAATCAAACATTTAATTATAATAAATCATAATTTTATAACCCCCACATTCAGTTATGAGGCCTGATAGTAGATCACAAACCGCAATTTAAGAAGCTGAACTGTAGAAGGTAGGATTATACATACTTAGGACTTAAAGGAAGCCAGAGAGATCAGTAAATGGACCAGAGGAAGGAGAACATTCTAGGCATGGGGTACAGTCAAAAGAAAATGCCTTGGCCTAGAGCCAAGAGTGCTTTGTTTGTGGAATAGCCAGGAGCTAGTGTCACTAGATCAAAGAATAAAAATTAGACTGGAAAGGTAGGAGGGGGTTGGGTTATAGAGAGTTTTGAATACAACATTTTATATTTGATCCTAGAGGCAAAAGAAGCCACTGAAGAAAACTGAGGAAGGTATGAGGGAGGTGACATGATCAGATCTGTACTTTAAGAAAATCACTTTGTGGTTTACTGGAGGATGGACTGTATATACCATTCTAAAAAGAGCTTCTAAAAAAAAAAAACAACTCTGAAGTTAAATGAAGTCAATACTTCTGAAACAAAGGGTAAAATGAATCCAAAAGGATATTTAATTTTAGTCCTTCCCAGTTTAGTCTTAGGCACTATAGTCCCAGAATCTTAAATGCTGGCCTTTAACCCATATAGAAGCTGATTACTGCTCTTCACATAACAGATTGTAATTATGATCAGAATTCAGAGCATCAAAAACTACCTCCAAAATAGCAAGTATTTACAGAATTCTTGTTCTCCTTCATCTGACTGAGAAATATAGCTATCAAGAAAAAAATATATATGTAGATAGCTACAATCCCCAAAAGAGCTACAAAGATAGATACCCTGGAACAACAACAACAACAAAAAAAGAAAAAACACTCCCAACTATCTAAGGCAAGAAGGGGATCTCAAAGTAGAGAAAGCCAAAATTCCTATTGCAAGGTAGACTCTGCTTCAGCTTCATACATAGACAAAAATTATTAAAAGCCTAAGCTAAAAAGTCCTTGAGTCCTCCCAAAAAAGGAACATACAAAGTCTGCTATCTTGCCTTATAAACAAAAAGCCTAAAAAGTAATTTCAAATGAACTAAAAAAAAGGGAAGAAATTGGTGATTAATTTCTATTTTTATAAATATTTAGAGATGAATTCAGAATTGAGTAGAGTTGGAGAGATGTGAGAAACCATTCAGTGGATGGCAGTCGAGACAAAATCCTTGAAGTACATGCAACATACAGGCAAGATCCAGAAGGAATTTGCCCAAAAATTCTGGGATATGTCATGTTTCTTGCCTAAAGCAAAGTGCATTACCCTGGGTATGACTTTTTCCCACATTCATCATAATAAAGTATTGATTTAATTGGTACTGCTTCTTCACACTGATATAAAATTTTACAGAGATTATGGAAGACTGATGACTTTGTAATCAGGGAACAAGGATTCCAATCCAAGAGACACAAAACTAGTCCCAACCTCTCTGTGCCTCAATTTTTTCATTTGTAAAATGAAGGGATTGGGTGGGATGACCTTCACTGAATCCAACAGATCTAAATGTGAAACTATGATACGACATACCACCTATACTTTGAAAATATCAAAATCATGATTTCATCAGCATATAATGCACCTGGTAAACACAATAGGTGATGATCCTTTCTTCCCTGTAAAAAGGTACCCAAGATGATGAACAGTTAGGCAGTTTGTCCAAGGTCCCACAGTTACCATGTCTCAGCATTGTCTTATGATTTACAAGGTGGCTTCCCATCTAATAGGCTCAGTCCCTCTCCAATTAAAAATTAGATTTGTAAAATAAGCAATTTCTGAATCATAAGATCTTTTAAGAATATTGGACTATCTACATAAAGCATCAAGAAAACTGTCATCCTGTATAAAACTTAAAAAGAAAAAACCACCAAAATTTTCAACTAAGGAAGAGTTCATTTGCAGTAAAGAAACCAAGCTGGTTTGCCAATGACTTGTTTAGGAATACATGTTTAAAAACTGTGTCAACATCTTTAAATATCTGTGGTAGGGGCATGGTCCAATTATTCCCTCCACTTAAACATAAGCAGTGGTGATACCTTTAAATGAGTTACAGAGTCAACACTGCTTTTTAATAGTAGCTATACACTGTTGCTATTAGTTACTATTAGGGATGGGATTGTAATTTCATTGATAAAGACAATTATCAGGTGAGGAAATTCCCTTTAGAAATTCTAATACTTTCCCTCACACATCAAATATGTGTCAAAACTTAGTTATTCCTGGCTTTAAAATTGGTTCTTTATCTACTATACCATACTATCTCTGTCAAATATTATTACCCATTGTTACTCCAGATAATATTCATAATAGCAAGAGTTGGGGCAGCTAGTTGGTGTAGTGGATAAAGTACCAGCCCTGAAATCAGGAGGACCTGAGTTCAAATCTAGCCAAAGACATTTATTATATCCTGGCTGAGTGACCCTGGACAAGTCACTTAACTCTAATTGCCTTAGCAAAAAAAACAACAGCAGCAGCAGCAGCAGCAAGAGCTGTTACTATTATTTAAAACTCTTGAATTATAAGGCCTATGAAGTACTTCCTTCATATCAACCCTTTGTAGAATGTAGTATAACATAGTATAAGTACCCCAATTTGATCAATGAGGAAACTGAGGCTCAGAAATATTGAGTCATTTGTTCAGCTTAACAACTAACAATTTTTGTATCAATAACCGTTAAAAAAATTGGTCTAGAATTTTCTTTGTTTTGTCTCTCCCTGGTTTGGGTATAAGCACCATATTTGTGTCGTAAAAGGAATAAATGATATGGATCATACACTATGACCAGGCAGAATTTATATCAGGAATGCAGGGCTGTTTCAATTATCACCATAATTGACCATATCAATAACAAAAACCAACAAAAATCATAAAATTATATCAATAGATGCAGAAAAAGTTTTTAGCAAAATATAACAATTTATGAAAAACATTATAGAGAACATAGGAATATATTGAGCTTACCTTAAAAGGTTAAGTAATATTTATCTAAATATTATCTACACCATCAATAAACATTACCTATAATGGAGACAAGCCTTTCCAATATACTCAAAAGAGAACATTCCCTGCCTCCAGGAAAAAAACTGATACTGACTGAATATAGATTGAAAAATACTGTTTTTCACTTTTTTTTTCTTTCATTTTTTATATGTGTGCCTGTACAAAATGACTAACATGGAAATGTTTCCCATAATTCTCATACTGTATACACCCTCCTGCATGAATACCCCCTCCTCATTCACATAAGACTCTAGATATTCCTAGAGCCTTTAGTTCTCTCTCAAATTCAAACAATATCTGATTGCTTACTGTCACAAAGGGATGAAGGAAAGAAAAGGACAGAATTTGCAACTCAAAACTTTACATAAAAATGCTAAAAAACTGGAGGGGGGGAATTTTTTTTAAAAAACAACTTACAAATAATTAGTATCAAAATAAGAAAAGGGTGAATTTACCATCAATGAAGAGGAAATTAAAGCAACAATTAGGAGTTATTTTGTCCAATTGTATGCCAATAAATCTGACAACCTAAGTAAAATGGATGAATATTTACAAAAATACAGATTGTCCAAATTAACAGGAGAGGAAATAAAAACAACTAACAAAAGTCAGATCCAGAATTCAAACCCAAATCTTCCTGTCTAGAAAGCTGATGGTCTTTTCATTATACTACATGATAAAATATCTATAGTTATAAGCAACATGAAATTATTTAGTTTTTCCCAGATACTAATGCAATTGTGGGTTTGACCATATACTTGGGGCCTAAGAAAAGCTCAAAATCTTGATTTTTTCCCACTTCTATAAACAAATATTGGTGCAAATGTATGTTCAGATGAACTCGAAGTACATCCATTTTTTGGTAAAAATTTGATTTATTGACCCAAGAATCCAAGAACAAATGGCACTTGTGTGGAAAGACTGATGAAGATTTTGTAGACTTCTACAATTTGATATCTAACTGGCAAGATGGTGTTCAGTTATTTTTATTTGAGCCTACCTTATTTTTCTTGCCTCGGAGTTCACTCAAAGCAAGTTCATCCTGAAGTAGTTCAACCCTCTTGGCAAGCTGCAGATTGCGAAATGTCAAACTATCCATTTCTTGCTGTAGTTTTCTCAATGACTGATCCTTCATTTTTAGTTGTTCCTGCATTAATATGAAAAATAGACCAATGCTCAGAATGCAGCCTTCAGGCTTAGAAATAATGAGTTTTTTTGTTGTTTGTGCTAAATTACATCAAAAACAAATGCAAGTCCTTACCTCTGGAAACTTTGAGATATATGTTAACTGAGTTAGGTTCTCAAATATAAAGCTCAAATACAGATAATACGTTATTTGATAGGCTAAAAACTAATTTCTAGTCAAATTGCATAAATCCTTTCATTAAATGCAAGCCACAATACTAGGAGAGATGCAAAAGATAAAGTAAAACATGATTTCTGCCTTAATGGAATTTACAGCCAATCAAATACTAAATAAAACATAAATACATAAGAGGGGTTCAAATTCTTATGAGTACACCAGCCCTGAAGTCAGGAGGACCTAAGTTCAAATCTGGGCTCAGACACTTAACACTTCCTGGTTGTGTGACCCTAACCAAATCACTTAATCCCAATTGCCTCAGCCAAAACAAAAAAAAAAACAAATTTACAAATTCTTATGAGAGATACAAGGGAGGAATAATTATTTAACAACTGGAAGTAAATGGGAAATATTTTATCCAAAATTTACTAGCTGCATGACTATGAAAAGTCCCTTTCACCCTCAGTTTGTTCCTCAGTAAAATGGGAAAAATACTAGTATCTACTTCATAAAGGTTTTTCAAGAAGTAAATGAGATAACATGTAAAACATTTTATAAAGTTAATTATTTTTATTACTAAGAAAGAAATGAATATGGGTAGACCAACTATAAGGACATTTCAGAAATAAAAAAATAGCATGACCAAAAACAAAGTGCAGAAAACCACAGGATTAAGGGTAGCCTAGTTTTGCTCAATGCAAATATACAGAGAACAGCAATGTCAAATAAAACCTAAGAATTGAGAATAGCATCAGGTAATGAACAATCTTGAAAGTTATACTAAGGAATCTGAACTTTATTAGGTAGCTATTAGAGAACCACTGAGAGAGATTTTTAAACAACATAAAATAACTAGATCTATACATATGAAAGGTTAATCTGAAAGGGAGAAAGGCCTCTGAGCAGCTTATTACAATAGTTGAAGCAAGTGGTAAAGATAGCCTAAACAACAGCAATGGCCATATGACTAGAATATAAAATAAACCTTTCCTAAAGAAAAAAAAAAGTGATGCATGAAGCTATGAGAATGAATGGGCATATAAAGAAAGACCACATAGAATAAAAGTTCTTAACTTGGAGTCAGTGACTTTGCTTTTCTTTTTTATTCTAATAATTGTTACAATACAACTGGTTTCCTATGAATCTTAAATATTTAAAGCATAATTTGGAGAAGCAGCTCATGGACTTCATCAGCCTGCCAACATGGTATATGACCTAGATTAGTACAGTACCTGGAACATGGTAGGTACTTAATAAATGTTTGGTGATTAACTGACTATAGAGAGAAGAAAGAACAGAGCCAGGAACAAAAACAGGGAACAAAACCAAACAGTATTCACAATCGAGAAAGGGGAATGAGCAAAAAAACAATGGTAATTAGAGGGAGGATTTTTAAAGAGAGATTCCTTCTTAACTATATTTAATGTCCCAGTAAGTTTTTAGAAGAACCTTACATTCTTTTAAGTTCAATGGTGGCTAATCACAGAAAAAGTTTCTTTGATATTTAAATACTTCATATATTCTTTTAAGGAAAATCAATCAAGTACCCTTAATTAAGACACAATTACACCTGAATTACAAAAAGAAAAAGTAATACTTTGAACAGAACTAAAATGAGGTACAATACCTTTATAATTAATAATGAAAGTGGGTTTTATTTAATTCATCAAAATACAGGGTTACCAGTAAACTCCACTGTTCATATCAGGACTCAAAATTTTGGAGGAATAAATTGTAATTAGCATATCAAATTGCCAGTCTAAGTATTATATGAAAAAAGTAACAGATTGACAATCAAGAAACCCAAGTTCTAGTTCTGACTATCTAGTCTGAACTAATAGAAACTTAAGCAAATAAGCCATCTTTTCTCCCCAAACAAGTTTCTTCATTGGTAAAAACACAGAGGTTACATTAAATAATTTCAAAGGCTATTTTCAGTTTTGGAATTCTTAAGGTACTAATTATGTTGTCTATATTTAAATTTTTCTTAAGTGACTGATTACAGAACTCTCCAATAGGTTAAACTATTCCCTTGAAAATTTTTTCCTACACCTGTATGTGCAAGAATGTTTGTGGCAGCCCTCTTTGTAGCGGCCAGAACCTGGAAACTGAGTAGATGCCCATCAACTGGAGAATGGTTGGGTAAACTGTGGTTTATGAATATTATGGAATATTATTCTTCTATAAGAAATGACCAGCAGGATGATTTCAGAAAAGCCTGGAGAGAGTTACATGAACTGATGCTAAGTGAAATGAGCAGGACCAGGAGATCATTTTATGCTTCAACAACAATACTATATGATGATCAATTCTGATGGACGTGGCCCTCTTCAACAATGAGATAAACCAAATCAGTTCCAATAGAGTAGTAATGAACTGAACCAGCTACACCCAGCAAAAGAATTCTGGGAGATGACTATGAACTACTACATAAAATTCCCAATCCCTCTATTTTTGTCTGCCTGCATTTTTGATTTTCTTCACAGGCTAATTGTACACTATTTCAAAGTTCAATTCTTTTTGTACAGCAAAATAAGTTTTTAGATATGTATACTTATATTGTATTTAACTTATACTGCAAGATATTTAACATGTATTGGTCAACCTGCCACCTGGGGGAAGGGGTGGGGGGAAGAAGGGGAAAAGTTGGAACAAAAGATTTTGCAATTGTCAATGCTGAAAAAATACCCATGCACATAATCTTGTATAATAATTTTTAAAAAAAGAAATTTTTTTCCTACTCATTTGCTTTTTTTTCACTAATAGTTACAAGACAAATTTTTGCTTGGTCCCAATAATCACCATTTGAATAATTTTACTAGTAAACTCTACTACTGTCTAAAGAAGCAAACCTATTCAAATAAAGTCTCTTGTGTAACCTTTCAAATAAGCTAAGATGACAGAAAAAGATGATAAATGTTATAGGGGATGTGGGAAAATTGGGACACTAATACATTGTTGCTGGAGTTGTGAACTGATCCAACCATTCTAAAGAGCAATTTGGAACGATGCTCAAAGAGTTATATAATTGTGCATACCCTTGGATCCTACTGGGCTTATATCACAAAGAGAACACAAAAGAGGGAAAAGGCCCCACATGTGCAAAAATGTTTGTGGCAGCCCTTTTTGTAATTGCAAAGAGCTGGAAATTAAGTGGATGCCCATCAATTGGAGAATGGCTGAATAAATTATGGCATATGAATGTGATGGAATATTATTGTTCTATAAGAAACGATCAGCAGGATGCTTTCAGAAAGTCCTGGAGAGACTTACATGAACTGATGCTGAGTGAAGTGAGTAGAACCAAGAGAACATTGTACACGGCAACAACAAAATTAAGTGATGATCAACTGGTTGGACTTGGCTCTTTTCAACAATGAAGTGATTCTATAGACTTGTAATGGAGAGAGTCATTTGTATCCAGAGAGAGGTCTATTGGAATGTGTATTACAACAGGATTTTCATCTTTCTTGTTTGCTTGCTTGTCTTTTCTTACTCATTTTTCCCCTTTTGATCTGATTTTTCATGTGCAGCATGACAAATGTAAAAATATATTTAGAAGAATTGTACATGTTTAACATATATCGGATTAGTTGATGTCTAGAGGAAAGGAAAGGTGGGGAAGGAGGGAGAAAAATATGAAACACAAGGTTTTGGAAGGATGAATGCTGAAAATTATCTTTGCATGTATTTTGAAAAATAAAAAGCCACCATTATTAAAAACAAAACAAAAACCCTTGTATAACAGAATAAGCCAAACTCTTGTTTTGAATCTTTTCCAAGAGGCTCTGCAATGTTCTGAAGTTTGATAAGTTTGATCTAACCATTCACAAGAAAAATCAAATGGATGAAGAATACCTATTCTCTAGATAACAAATTGCATTGAGATCAAAAGCCTGCAGAGTCTATCGAGATATGTAGATAAAAAGATAGACAGATATGTACATGTTAGACAGATACTGAAGAGAGAGAATGAGTCAGGATTAGAATTAAACATTAGGAAAATGGGCAAAAGCTCTTTTAATTATACCCAACTTTTCCATGAAACAAAAGCCCATCTTTTTAAACTAGCCAAGCACTTGACTGAACCTTATTGCATCCAGCCATCATGCCGCCAGTCCCCAAATAGGATATGAGGGCTTAGTAAATGTAAATATATTGCTAAATGCCCTTTTATCAATCTCATACTCTGCCACTATGGCAGCCACTAAAGTTAGTACAGTGGATAGAGTATAGGGCTCAGAGTTAGAAAGACTCATCTTGAATTCAAATCCAGCCTCAGACATAAAACCATGCATATTCCCCATTCCACTCTACTCTCCCCTTGTGTCCTCTAGAACATATATTTTTTTCCTAATAGTCCTTTACATCAAATCTTTTCTCACACTGTTCTTATTTCCTTGCAAACATGGAAAACCTGGCTCTTCCCAGAAATGACATCCCTAGCCATCTTCTCAAATCCCAGAGGTACTTTCACTTTTGCCCCTTACTGGGCCAACATGGGGAGTAACATGCTCTTTGCTTCTATTTTCTCATCTTCCAGTTACATCTCAGCTCCTTACAATATGAACTGTCTCCACCCCTTACCTAAAACAGTCTAAATTCAGTGTTTCCCAATGCTAAGTAGGGTCAAATCCAATGATCTTTTTTCTCAATACTTATTATTCTAGCTCTCTCTGCTACATCTGATACTGCTGACCACTTCCATCTGTTGTGCCCCCATCTGCTGTCTAATCTCCTCCATGAGTTTTGTGATGATGCTTTGCAAAAAAAGCATCTTCTACTCAATTTTCTCAGTATCCTTTGTAAGATCATCACCCATACCACTTTCTTTTCATGGATATATCCCAGAATTCTGAGCTCTTTCCTTTTCTCTCTTTATACTATTTTGGAGACCTCATCAGTTCCCTTAAAATCCATTAACCTCTCTATGCAAAAGACTCCCAAATCTATATACCCAGCCATCATTTTTTTTTCTTGAGCTCCAGTCTCACATTTCTAACAGCCTGCTGAGACACTACCTGAATGAGTCATAGGTTTCTCAAATTCAACATTTCCAGAACTAAGTTTACTGTGTTTTCCAACCTCTACCCCCAAAATCCATCTCCCTTCTTAATTTCCATATTTCTGAAAGGATTCCAACATTCTTTTAATCACCCTGGTTCACAACTCTAGGATTCCTCCTTAACTCTTCCCTCTCTTCATTTGCCATACCTTATTAAATCTACCTCTTCAGCCTCCATGCACTTCTTTCCATTCTTACTATAATCACCCTAATTCAGGACCTCATTATCTCTTGTCTGGTAACTTAGTATCACAGTAACTTAGTATTTGGTCTCCTTGCTTTGAGCTTTTCCTCTTTCCAATCTAACTGCCACAAGGCTGCTAAGCTGATTATCTTAAAGTGCAGGCATAATAATCATTCTCCTGCTCAAGAACCTTCTGTGGTTCTCTACTGCTTCTATAATAAAATACAAAATGGCATTTTGACAGTCTAGCACCAGTCTTTCCAGCCTTTTTTTATTCTCTGTGTATGACACTTCACCTCTTATCTCTGTCTTTGCACATATTGGCTCCCAAACTTAGAATGTTGTCCCTTTTCACCTTGGCCTCTTAAGAGATTTAGTTCTAGCACCACCTCCTTCAAGAAGGCTTTCTTTCCTAATTCCTACAGATGTTAATACCCACCTTCCCCAAATCCCCACATCAAAAATATTTGGTATTTATTTTGTATGTATCCTATCATTAACTGTGAGCACACTGTGTGACAAAAGGAAAACAAGCTCCTTGACTAAAGGAGCTATTTCATTTCCATCTCTGCAAATACTGCTAGCACAGTGCCTATCATAGTCAGTGCTTAATAAATACTGACTGACCTAAAGCTATAAAAAGTATCAATAAAAAAATACATAAAAATAAAGAAATGCTACAAAGAAGGACTGCAAATAAAAAATTTGTCCCAAAAAAGTGTCCGAAAAAAAATAATGTCTACAAGTGGATAACAAAAGGATAATGCAAAGACAGATCAGTTGCTACACCAGTTTAATAGCAATGTCAGGAGAAAGTGAGGAAAGTACCCAGTATGTAGATAAAATGGCCCTCCCCATTCCAGGGATAATTAAGAGAAGAAATAGACAAGAACCACACAATAAGAGGGGCCTGGATTTGTTTCAATCTATACGAATGATGGGTCCTTCCCTCCACAGTGATTTCAAAATCCATGAGTTTAAGAGGTAACATTGCAATTTTCCCAATCTGACAATTTTGTTAAGATGTCACCAGCTACAGTTACAAAGCTGTGCAATAAAAATTAATCTCCTTATAAGCCCGAAATTAAAATAGCTATCATTTCCAAGTGGCATACAAATTAGTCACATAATAGTGATAGAAGTAGAAGCTGCAAAAACAATTAACATTTATATGTCTACCATGTGTCAAGCACTGCACAATGTACTTTACTGTTATCTTATTTGATCCTCACAGCAACCCTGGGAGGGAAACACCATTATTATGCCCAATTTACAGTTGAGAAAACTGACACAAATAAGTTTAGATGACTTGCTTAGGGTAACACAACTGGTAAGTATCTGAGGCAGGATTTGGATTCAGGTTCTCCTGCCTCCAGGCTTGGCACTCTATCACTGAGCCACTTGCTACCTCAAATAAGTGATTAAAGTGATGACATAACTAAAGTTTAGCTCCTCCAACTAACCATTAACTATCAGAAGACAGGCACCTGGCTAATGAATATAATCAGTAACTTCTATTTAAAGATTCAAAAATAAATAAGCCCAGGTTAGATATTAAATATCAGAATAAGTAACACCACCACCAACCCCCCCCCCCAAAAAAAAAGGGAAGTTTCTTTCTTTAGAAGTTTTCACATTTGTTTAGAATACACAAGGGTGGCTTTCTATTGTTTAGGCTGAAAAACACTGACTAACATTTCTTCAGAAAAAAAGCCCATCTAAACTGTCTGTTACAGCACAGAAAGATCAAGAGAGGCCCCTCATCCCTGAAGACACAGGTAAGACTGGCAGTGTCACTCTCTACAGGTATAGGACTCTTCCTTTCTGACCAGAATTGGGATTCCTAGAGCAAACTAGAGCGAGGGAAGCACCATTTGGAATGTCGCACTGACAGAAAAGTCTTGAGAAAAGCTGGAGCATTCCTTGACAAGTTAATTGGGCAGAGGAGCTGAGAACTTTGCCCTGGAGACGACTAAGAAGAGTAAGTAAACTGAAAAATAATCTAAGAGATTCCAAAGAGGGAACTCATTTCTATCCCTTCTGTGTGTGTTCTATTTTTGTTCAGAAATAATGATAACAATTAACTAGCATACATACAGAGAGCCCAATATCACACAACTAGTAAGTATCAAAAGCAAAATTTGGATTCAAGCCTTCCTGACTCCAGCCCCAGCTCAGATCTCTACCTTCACTTAGCTACCCCCTGAAACAATATGCATTAGAGGCTTGAGAGTGACTCTAAATTCAGACATTTACCCATCAATCTGAACAAGTCATTTAAACTTCTGAGTCTCAGTTTCCTAATCTATAAAATTGATAAAATAATCTGGGGTTGCTCTGGGGAAAGCACTCTGTAAATCCAAAAATATCAATAAAAATAATTTAAGTGAAGAATTTCTCACATCTAAATGTGGTATTAGATTTTTGCATGATTCAATCTAAAGGCAAGAAAAGAGGTTATTGACTTACCAGATTTCTTTTTGCCATCTAAATATGTCTTGAATAGTTTGATAACAAAATCATGAAATTACTTTTGAATAAAAATTTGTTTCCTCTAAATACACCTACATGTGTAAATGTTTTAAGATATAGGAGAATAGTATTATATAAAAAAAAGCATTTTTAATCATTCTTAGTCAAAATAATCAAAGCATATAACACTCAAAAACCACATTGATTATCAAAGAGAAAATTAAAGCATAAAAGATTAAGGCCCTTGCTCATGTTTTGTTTTGAATCAGTGGCAAAGCTGGGCCTTTAACCTAGTAGCCCTTATTCAGTAGCCTAAATTAAATACTATCAAATTCTGTCTAACTTCAAATATAAAACACAAGTCTCTCATACCTTTAAAGCAGCAGAATTTGCTTGTTCATCCACAACACCCTTTTTTAGGACCTGGTTCTGTGCTCGAAGCTGAAAATATAAAAAGTATTCATTAATTTTCAATGCACATATGTACAAAAATAATTTATAATTTGTTTCGATAGTGTTTCTAAGAGAAACTAAATATTGGATCTTACAAAATGCAATACTTAATGCAAATATATATTACTGTAAAAAAACCTCAATGCATTTATTAGTTTCATTTTAATTCTGACAAACCAATTTTCATTTTCTTCAAAGTTCTTAGTTAACCAACTCTTCAATTTTATGCTTGGGGCTTCTATTGTACAGTGAACAAATTATGACATTGTAATAAAGCACCCCAAAGAAGATGTATTACTATATCCACAAATCTAATTGCCCATACACACTGATAAATATTTACTGAGTGTTTACTATTTCTAAGATAATAAGTTTGACTGGGCATCACAGGAGTTGGAAGGCACCTTAGAGATACCACAAATGCGGTAATTCAAGGAGTCAGGGAGACAGGATCTATACTGATAATTAACAACACACAACAGTACTTAAAAAAAAAAAAAAAAAAGTATTTACAATGAGTGCTCCAAGAGTTCAGAAGAAAAAGAAATCAATATAGACTGAATGGAATAGTCATGGAAAAGATAGAAATTGAGCTGACAATGTAAACAATAAGAGCGGCAATAGAAGGGCATTCACCACAATCAGAGAACATGAACAAAGACAATGTGTTTTATCTAGTTTAGCTGAGGCACAGAAATTAAGTACTTAGAACTGAGAAATGAATATTATTAGAATTCTGGGAAATCAAAGCAGGTCCTTTTCTGAGGAATTGAAAACTTAAAAGAATAGCCATTCATTCCTAAGTCAAACTGTCCAGTTTGACATCTGGAAAACAAAGAATAGAAATGCTTCTTTGTTGCCAAAAAGGACCAAAAAAATCTTAAAATGCTGAATACTGTAGTTGAAACTCCACAGAAAAATAGATAAAGTGATAGAATAAGGGGAATTAAGCAGGATCTTGAAAGAATAGACTAAAAGAATATAGTGACTTCTGGCTATTAAAAAAAAAATACATTTGTGTTGTGTCGTCCATGTTAGTTCAAGACTGAATGACTGCATCTGTATATAACTATCTGAGACTGAAAGAATATAAAGAAATAAAAATCTCCAGTAATCTAAGTGAAAGTCTAAACTGAAAAATCAAAATATAACTAGGTCTAAACTTCATATTCAAAAAGAACTGAAACTTGATTTTAAAAATACTTTTCCACTTGCCCAAAATTCAATCAACCAATCAGTATTTACTTAATATTTATTTTGTACAAAACACTTATAATACCTTTGAGAGAATACAAAGAAAAGTAAAACAGGGAACTTGCCCACAAGAAGTTTGTAAAGATGCATGGAGAAATGAGCCCAAGACAAGGAACTAGCTCTCAGAAATTAAAGTCTGAAGACATGCAAGAACAATTTTTTATTCCAATGGAATAGAAAAGAAGGTTAAAATGATCAATGCATATGGGATGTACATGGAAATCAACCGCCAAATTGGGCTTTTTAAAAAACATTTATAAAAGATGGGGCAAGTAACAAAAAGGGAATATAAAGCATGGCAAGGTCTAACAACAGCAACAATACTAATAGCAACTAGTACTTATATAGCATTTTAAGATGTACAAAGTGATTTACAAGTATTATCTCATTTGATACTCACAAAACCTCTAGAAAGTAGACGCTATTATTATTATGCCCATTTTATGCATAAGGGAATTGAGGCAGACTGAGATTAAGTGAGTGATTCAAGTTCACACAGCTAATAAGTATCTGAGGCTGAATTTGGAAGAGATATTCTTGACTCTAGGGCTTTGAATCTCAGCTGCCATGAGCAGCTGCAATTGAGAAAGTTCTGGGATTCAGAAATACTGAAGTTCAGAATGAATTAAGGCTGGCATTAAATTGTAAGGACAAAATATATATGAGGAAAAAATAAGGATCAAGAGAAATATAGGCCCACAACTCTTAAAATGAAAAAAAAAAAAAAATACAAATTTCTTAACTCTTAATTTGTTTTTTCTGCCACGAGGAATGATGACTATACCAGAAGAAATATAATGAAAGCTCGCAGGGACATGTAATCTAAGATAAAATAAGAAGATAATAAGGGCGATTTGCTGGCGTGGGTGATTTTAGATCATCAGGTTCAAATTAAAGACATCCTAACAGCCTAAAAACAATCTGACAAATGTGATTCCTGAACCACCATCAAGGGACATAAAGACATAGTGAACATAGGTCATAACACAGCACTAGAAAAGGATAAATATTGTTCTGATTTAAAGAGAGAGAGAGAAAAAGATGGAGGGGGGAAGGAGGAAAATAGGGGGAGGGAAGAAGGGAAGTAAACAGAGAGAGGAAAAAGAGGAAAGAAGGGAAGGAATAAGGGAGGGAGAGAGAAAAGAAATGGACAATGCAAAACTCAAGAGTGAGCTTAATTTTGTCACATTTTATGAAGAACCCTGACAAGCTGAAGAACACCCAAGAGGAAAATTTGGATGATAAACCATATTACATAAACAAGAATTAGCTGAAGAAATTAGGGATATTTAATCTAGAGGCGGGGAAAAAGGAGGGACATAATAACTATCTTCAAGTATCTAGAAAGATGTGTTGAGTATGAGAAGACAAACAGATTCAATGAGTGAAAGGTGAAAAGGAGATTTATATTTAATGTAAGGAAACCTTCCTATCAACAGTTATATAAATGTGGAATGAACTGCAATAGAAGGTGGTAAACCACACCTCATTCTCCATAATGTAGTTCTCCAAGAGAAGAATGGATAACAATTTGACAGGAATATATTAGAAGAAATTCTTGTTCATGTGTAGTTTCATATATAGTTCATATATAAGAAGCTTTCAAAGTTCTTTCCATAGATCCTAAGATTCTATGAGATAGCCTAATATCATAATCAGTGCAATAAAACATGATCATTTGTTACACAAGCAAACATTAAAAAAAAACAAAACTTTTTTTCAGTGTTTATGGATTCAATTTAACCATGTGATGCCCATTTATAATATACTACATCAAGAACTAACTATAGCTGGTGGGCCATATCCAGTCCACTGCCTGTTTTCCTACGGACTGTGAACTAAGATAAAGATAATTATTCTTAGTTCATTAGCTATACAAAAACAGAAAGCACAACAAATCTGGCCCATAAGCTATAGTTTATCAACCCCTGAATTAGAATTATATTACTATGGAAAATATAGAGAATAAAGTCCTTTAACATAAATTTCTTCTAAATAATGTCAGTGGGGCAACTAGATGGCACACTGGACAGAATACTGGCAATGAAATCAAGAGTTCAAATCCTGCCTCAGACACTTACTGTGTGATCCTGAGCATACTACTTAATCCTGTTGTCTCCAAAAAACAAAAACAAAAAAAACAAAAAATGTATCACCATTAACACTAGTCTGAGGTGCCTCCATTTCCTCATCTGTAAAATGAAGGACTTCAAGCATGATTTCTAGGAACCTTACAACTTTTCATCTTATGTTCACAATATGTTTTCTTGCTACCTTTCAATTCATTTTACTCCCTTCTAGAAATTCTACAATCTAGCTATCCTCTGCCTACTTGTCATTCCTCAAACATAACACTCCCATCTCCCAACTCAATACATTGGTACAGGCATTGTACTGTACAAAGAATACTTTCATCCTCTACTCCCGTTAACTTTGGCTTCCCTTAAAACTCAGCTGAAATTTCATATTCTACAAAGGCATTCTGTATCCCATCCTCCCTTCATCTCAATGCTAGTGCCTTCCCTCTGAGATTATCTTCTGATTACAATGTATAAATCTTGAATATACATAGTTATTCACACCTCCTCTTGCTCCAAGAGAGAGGAGGAACCCTGTTTTTGCCTTTCTTTGTAACTCTGGCACTTAGCAGAATGCCTGCCACAAAGAAGCACTTACCAATTTCTTGTTGACTGGAATGACCAACCAAACAAAGGTTCACACATCTCTATTACCCGTGCATCAAGAATATCACCAACTCTGAAAACCAAATCTGTAATATGCTTCTGGCTTTTCACCTGCTTCTTTTTGAAAAACTGATTAGTTCTGGTCCCATTATTTTCCTATCACTTTCCTCAAATGAGATAAATTGCATAATTCCAAATAGAAAGCAGGGATATTTCCAAACTATGCTGCTGCCTCTTCAGCAGAGAAATATTCCTTTACAAGTTTTTTGTTTGTTTCAGGACACTCATCATTGACCAGATGTCCGTGAGTTGTTTTTCCATGAACAGCAATGAACTATTATTCTGAGATATTCACTAACTCTCTCACAGACTTTCTTTCATCAACAAAATTCCAGAAAATCTCATCTTTAGAAGAAACCTGAGAAGTCACTTTGTACAATCTATGTTGGTAAAAGAATTCCCTCTTCCAACACCCATGAAAAATTTAAGCATCCAGCTTTCCCTTAAATATTTCGAATAAGTATGAACACAACTTATAGCACCCCTCAATTTCTATACAGTGCTAATTAAAAAAAAAAGATTCTCTCTCTAGTGAATTTCAATTTCTCTCATTTTAACTTCTACCCATTTCTCCTAGTTCTTCCCTTTGAGGAAAAGCAGAACAGAACAAGTCAATTCCCTCTTCCATATAATATTCCTTCAGATAGCTGAAGGCAACTTTCATGTACCGTCACAAATTTTTTTCTTGGGTAAAACATTCCCAGCCCTTCAATTCATGCTCATATGATATTTATGACAGGACCTATCAGGGAATTCATTATGAAGCAGTGACTTTTTTGACATCTTCTTCAACAAGCAAAGCCAGGCCCTCATCCATTTACCCCTACAGAAATTTAAGATATCATCCACTTGGTGTTTCTTTTAGGTAATCCTCATTTCTGAATTTTGAAGGTATCAGATGATATCATTGATGAAATATAAGTTATCAACCAACTCTGAACTCAGAAACAAGCAGTGTAAGGCACCTGCTAACATTTGAAAAAATTCAGATATTCTTTTTCCAATGAGTAGGGTCTGGGGAAACTCTCACCTTGTCTTCCAGTCTTAGCCACTGATGAAGATAGTCTATCCTTAACTTATCACTTCAGGGGATAAGATCGTCAACTGGGTAAAAGAAAATCAATTAAAATAATTTCAATAACCATATCTGAACTATGGAATAGGGTTCTAATGAATTCTGGCTTGATTACTTGGACTTGAAGTATTCTTACTTCAAGACTCTTAAAGAAATCAGAATATTCAAGGTAGTGATTAGAGGAACATCTAACTAACTCATTCAGTCTCAAACAGACCCAAGGCCAGAATGTAGGTTAGACTGGAGGCCACTTTAAGATATCAGGAAGGCTAGATATTACAGACCACTCCTTGTAGAAGAGTGGAAAAGGCAATAGAATAGGAGTCAGGAAATGTGGGGTTGGGCCCCAACTCTACTACATTTACCTGTGCAGCCTTGGGCAAATCATTTAACCTCGTGGGACCTCAGTTTCCTCATCTGTAAAAATGAAAAAGAGCATCATGTAGTGTAAAGAGCACTGAATCTGCCATCAAAAGACCTGGGTTTGGATCTTCTGGCTCTGCTTCTTACTATTTGTCTGACCTTTCTCAATCTCAGTTTCCTATTTGTAAAATGAAAGAAATAGATGAGACAATCTTTAAAAAAAAAAAAAAATCTTCTAAAAATATAATCCTATGAAAGTCATATCTCTCCCATAAACTAATTATATGTATCACTTAACCCTGTGCCTTCAATTCCTTCAGCTATAAAATTATGAAATGGATCAAATGGTCTCGAGTTGTTTATTCATTTGTTTTTCAACTGAAATTCTATTAAGTCTCTCAGTGTCTGGAAAGGAAAAAAAAAAAAAGTATCCTAACTCTAACTTTACTTCCCAAAGAGCAACTATCCTGTAAATCTTAAGTTAAAGGAAGTCTTCCCAAAGACAAATTTAAGAAACAATACTACAAAGTGGAAGAAAAATAAACTCTTGGAGAAAAACTGAAGTTCAAATTCCCTAATATTTTTCCCTGCTCTAAAGACTTTTTAAAAGAGGCACCTTATTCTAAATGCAAACATAATAGTGCCTATATACACCAGCTAGTCCTTAATCTAGGTACAAAACAATACATCCCAAAAACTTTTTGGAATAACACCAGTGGGTCCCAGTTGAAATCCAAAAATTCCAGCAAAAGAGTAGACTGAACTGAGGATCCACAACTGATTTAACAAAAAGAAAACGATAGAGGATTTCTGCTGCAATGGAAGTAGAAGAAATCAATGGACTGGACTACAAAACCAAGTGAAGCTAATAGTATTTATTCTTGGAACTACTACGAGAGTTTCCAATATTGAGCAAGGAATCTCCCGTTCTGGTGTCAGACCAGAAAACTCTTCTGAAATTATATTTTTGAAATTTATCAACTCTTTCCTAAATGGCCAAACAAATGACAGTTTCCTCAGTCATAATTTTCCCTGATCTCTCTTATAGCATAGGATTTTGACTACCCCTTTTCCTATAAACACTCCTTCCCTTGTCTTACAAGACACAACACTATACAGAGTTTCTTTTTAGTACTGTGATCAATTGTGTGTGTGTCTTCTTGGTTAGCTTATCCCCATACTATGGAATAACTCAAAGTTTAATCTTTGACCCCAATGGTCTGTTTTTATATTCTCTTTCCTGAGAAACTAATTATTCTCACAATTACAACTATTATCTTTACAAAGATGACACCCAAATTATTACCTTAGTTATGACTTTTTATTCCCAGACATATATCCAACTGCATACTGGATATTTTCACTTAGTTATCCTCCCCTCACTTCAAGTGACTTAAATGGTCTCAGAAATAGCAACACCTCAGATCACCAGTCCTACTTCTAACCTAGCTCTCAATACCATCAGGGGAAATAACTCCATTTCAACTATGACAAACACCAATCACTGCCACCAATGAACAAATAAGGCCAAGAGCCAGAGAAACAGTAGCCCTCTTGAGACCACTAGCCCTGCTTCCAGCGTAGACCCTCTAGTCATAGTCCAAGAAAGAAAGCTGACAGATGAGAAAGCCTGCCATCTCTGCTAACACCAACCTACAGTCAACTACCCAACCAACTACCACTGACATGCAGATTAAGTGCCAAAGCCACAGTCAGAGAATTACTCCCCATACCTCACACAAACCCCTACAGCCACAGGCTAGAAAAGTAATTATTTCTGTGGGTGCAGCAGCCCCAATCTACTGAAAAGTAAAGCTACTAATTGCCACTGTTGATTTTATTAGAAACCAATATGATTTTATCAAAAGAAGTGGCATTAAATAAGATGAATTGCCATCTGCTTTATTCATACATTCAAGGATCATAGGCCCTTTTATATGGTTTATATGCTTTATATGGATAAACCACAGCTGAAATCTCAGACTATGTTATCTCCATCATTAGAATATGAATTCCTCAAGACCAGTGACTATCTGACTTATCTGTATTCCTAGTACTTTACACATTGCTTTAGTGTTTATTTTTTTCCTTTTGTTCATGCATTCATCTTATGTGCTAGGAAACACTCAACATGTCAAACTCAACACCTTCCCCTTCCAAAAGTAGTTTCCCTTCTCCTCTCCTGACATCTCCAGATGTTAGTGCCCTATTTAACATAGTCTTGGGCATAGGAAATATTATAAATGCTTACAACCTTACCCTTCCTGCCCACATCAAAAATAAACTTGTATTTAATTTGTATATACTTATGTATAAAAATGTTGCCTCCCCTAAGAGAATGGAGGTTCCTTGAGGGGAGAGACAGTTTAATATTTGGCACATCCTCAGTGTCCAGCAACGCCTGGCACATAAGTACTTAAGAAATGCTTTCTGATCAACCTCCTTACTTTTTTCAGTATCACTATCAAACCTCAGGATCATCTCTGAATTCTCCCTTATCTCCAAAAATCTAATTAAATACACAGGCTTGTCTTTACTCCTACAATATCCCTTTGTTCTAATTCCCATTTACAACACCCTAGTCTAGGATGTTAGAAATGGGAATACCTTCTTATCCTCCTCCAGGATTATTCATGCAATACCCTTTTCTCACTGTTCTTTCTGCTTTCATTGTTCTCTATCTAATATATCTATATAACACATAACTATCAGTTTAACCTTTCTGAAATACCACTGTCATTATTGTCACTTTTCTGTTCCAAAACCTATTAATCCCCAAAGTCCATAGGCTAAAATTCAAACTCCTTAGACTTGAATAAAGTTTTGATAATCCTACATAATGCTAATAAGAGTAAATTTTGTAAAGTTTTGATCATATTGCTTTCCCATTCAAAACTTTCACTTGCTTATAGAATATAATCCAAACAACTCAAATGGTATTCCAGATTCTTTCTTACTTTTCTATTCTAGAAAAAGAAAAGTATGCAATTTCCTACAATTCCCTATCATATACTTTCCATTCAAGACATGCTAACCCTAAAATATGCCCTGTACTTTTCTCTGTTCCTTTGTTGCTCACTATTCCTTTCAACTTTTCCCTTCTTTCTCAAAATTCTATCCATTTTTCATGAGCCTGCCCAAATTCCATTTTCTCCATTATCTTCCCCATACTCACAACTGGAGTAAATTCTTCCTTTTCTAAATTCCCACAGGATTTTTGTAAATAACTCCTTCATGTCTCGTCACATCCTACAAAGTATTAGTTATGTACATTTATGTACATATATCATATCTCCATCAGGTTTTAATTAATGTGAGAAAGAGAGGGGGATAGTCTTCATTTTTGTAACCCCCAAAGGACAAGAGCAAAGCATGTGCAAAAAACAAGCATAAATTAAAGTTTGTTATATGACAGACCTTATTTTCCAATATTCCTCACCAGTCAGTCAACATTTATTAAGCACTTACTATGTTCCACACGCTGGGGATAAAAAGAAAGACACATACACAGTGCCAGCTATCTCAGTTCACATCCCAATAAAAAAGACAATATACAAATAACTATGTAAATATAAGATACATGCAGTGTAAATGAAAGCTAGTTTCAGAGAAAAGGCACTAGCAATGAAGGGAGAGGACTGGAAAACTTCTTTTGCAGGAGGTGAGATTTAAGCAAGGTGAATTTTAAAGCAATTCAGCAAAATCAAAAAACAGAAGGAAAAAAAGCATTTGGGGCATGAGGGACAGCCAGTGAAAAGAGTCACTGAGTTGGGCGATGGGGTGTCATGTGGTATAGGAGTAGCAAGGAGGCCAATGTATCCGAGGATCACAAAGTTCACGGAAAGGAATAAAGTTTAAAAATACCAGCAAAGTAGGAAGGCCAAATTGTGAATCTTCCTAATCTAATAAGGCTCAGACAATCATAATGTTCCAGTTCCTTACCCAAACAATATGCAATGTCATCTCCTCTAACAAATCCTATCCAACTTTTAAATTCAGCTATAAGATCCCATCATGACTTTCCCAAACTAATAAGCTTCACTCTTCCTCCTCTATATACCTAAGCAATTACCTTCTATGTTAGTATTAATCATCCCCTGCCTTGAAGTTTAACTTTTTAATGTACATGTTTTGTCTATTTGATGAGGCTGAAGCTCAAGGGACATGCCATGTATTTCTCTCTCGGTGTCTAGTACTGTACAAGCCAGAAAACGTTTTAATATAGTCAGTTTTGTACCAAGTAGAAATTCAATATATGTAAGTGGTGTGTCTATAAAGTAATGAAACTTTACTATGGTTGGTTGACTATGGATACTTTGTTTTTAAGATTCCAACCTTTAAACTTATTTTATATCTTTTCCTATGCACTTGTTCCATGACTGAAAAAGGGACTTTTGGAACTCCTTCAGAGCAAGTTTATCAACCCAAAAAGTTAAGTCAATCTCATGACTCTATGCAAGCCTTGGGAATTAATATTATTTCATTGTCATTTGCTTAAGTAATAAAAATGGAATTATCTAGTTTTGTAATGTGTCAGGTAATGATGTGAGAGGAATGCTGGACACGATGTCAGAAAGACGAGTTCAAATCCAGCCATATACAAGTTTCCCTCACATTTACAAGTTTCATGACCCTGGACAATTCACTTAATCACTGTTGTTTCCTCAGTTTTATATTGGGGACAAGAACAACACCTAACTCTCAGGGTAGTTCTGAAAATTAAATGAAATAATATTTGTAAAGTACCTGGCTCCACATAGAAGGCTTGTTCCCACTCACTTACACATGTTTTTCATTCAGGCCACAAAAAGTTTTTGAATTTCTCAAAAATACAAAACACAGAAATTTGCCACTATTTAAGATGCTATAAGATGCAGAATTGAAGGGGATGTTAAAAGAAAAATCATTTGTTCAAACTCCTTCATATTATTAAGAATCTGAAGCTCAGGACATGTGTAACTTGTCCTGGGGCACAAAGGTAGTTGAAAAACTAGAATTGGAATCTGGGTATTTTGACTAATCCAAATCCAGGGCGCCTCCACTATACTACAACTGTCTGGTATTCAAAAGAATTATGGCAGTTCCCAAAAATGTTTCAGCAATAACAGTATTACCCAAAAAAAAAAAAAAAAAAAAAAAAAAAAAAAAAGTAAGGCCCTTCGGGATTGATTACTTTGAAGGAGACAAAAATCAGACGAGTTCTGAAGTCTTAATTATAGAATGTCAAGAGCTAGAAGGTACCTTGGAGAACACCTCATCCAACCAGTAAGTATACTTTGTTTAAAAATGGGTTGCTTTGCCTTACGGCTTTTATAGTTATTAGACAACTGAATCAACCACAAGACAACCTTGGTCTCTAGTTTCTTGGGACTCCAAAAAAAGAAAGAAATGCCTCTGTGTCTCATTCCCAGCACAAATGGGAAAGCTCGAACCAGGGGAAGCTATAGTTTCAATCCCCCTTAGGTAGCCTCAAGGTTCCATTACACACACTCCTCTGAAATAATACAGATAAAGGTCTCTAGACATAAAAGGGAACACCCCTGCACTGCGCCCGTTAAAACAATTGGCGGGGCGGTGAGCAGGGCTCCCATTTAATTCATTCCACAAGTGTTCCGGCATCCCGGGGGATAAAAAGCTAGCTCCCGAGCCCCCGGGAGATTTCGGGACCCACGAGAAGATAAGGCCCGCATCTTCTCTCAATGTAGCCAGTACTTCCACGCCCAAGAAATTAAAAAGGTTTCTTGAGGGGAAAGGGATGACCACGAGCATCCGGATGTCAGGGCAAGCGCCGACTCATCCTTTTGGGAAGGGGAGGGCGATCCTCGCCAATGTCGGCCTGGGTAAACCGAGGCAAAGGGCAGGGAAAGGCAATCCACCCGTCCTCCACGCCAAACCCTCGGGGACAGAACCCAGGACCTGCGGACGAGGAGGCGCCAAACTCTGGCTCCATCCCAGCATCCCAAGGAGCCCCGGACCCCGCCCAGCACCCCTACTCTTAGCCCTAGACTGCAGGTGCACAGGGCGTCGCGGGGATGGGGGCCGCTGCGGGAGCATCAGCCCGCCCGCCCCTTCTCCCGGGAAGCAGCCCTCGCCGCTACCATGGCAACGGGAGGCAGCGGGGCCTTCCCCCACCCCACCCCCGGTCGCCGTCCCGGGGGGTTAGGGCGAGGGCTGGCTACCTTCGAGTACTCCTGAGCCAGCTTCTGGTACTTCCCCTGCAGGTCCGCCGTGGCCATCGCGCCCCCTGCACCGTCCAGGCCGGGCTGCCCGGCCGCAGTCCCGTCCCCTCCACCCCTAACCCCCGGAGGTTCTCGCCAGCTCGGCTCCGCCAGCGCCCTCCCTCGGCACCGGGCTGTGGGCAGGTACCCGCCGCCGCCTCAGCCGCTGCCGCCGCGGAACCTCCACTTCCGGGTTCGCCCGAAGGGAGAAAGGCGGGGAGAGAGCCACAGAGGGAAGGGAGGTGGAGAGAGGGCGGGCGAACGTCGAAGGGGCAGCCGCGGAGCCCCGCCCCTCCACGCTGGGGGACGCCAGTGCGCAGCCTCACCACCACTAGCTCCACGAGGCTCCTCCTTGGGAGACCCAGGGGGCGCCATTTTGACGCACGGCCCAAGATGGTGTCAAAGGCGATGGGGGGGAGAAGGGGGAGGCGTGGAGCTGGCAGAACCGGAAAAAGCGTATGGGGGAGAGGGGAGGGGAAAAGGAGGAGCGGAAGGAGGAGTAAGCGAGACACTGGGTGAACTCATCCATCCGCTCTGCGGTCTCCATGGCAACAGCCTGGTAACTCTAAGGACGCCTGTCCTCTCTAGAGACGGAGCTCTATGTCCCGCGATACATCCCGTCTCTGGCGCGGCTCTCCCCCGTCAGCCTTTCGAACCTCCACAACCAGAAACAGAGAACCTCGCCACCGTGCTCTTAGGGTCTCTGCCTGGCGTCTGTGCCCACGTACGTTACGCGTTGTCTCCCTCGTTAGACGGCGAGCTCCTGGGAGCTAACTGTTCTTGCGCAGAATGAGCGCGTAATGAATATGTATTAACTGCCTCCCTCCTCCCTCAGGACGTTTCTCCGAAAAGGAGCGGGGGAGGGGAGAGTATAATAGAATTAGGGGAAGAAGGGCAGATCCCATCCGAAGCCATCTCGCTTCGTTCGCAGCCGGAGGTGCCACTGCAGAACACGTAGGCGTAATGAAAGCAAAAACGGTCGTGTCTGAAATCTTTCGGGGTCTTTTTGCTGCAATTAATTACATCACCATCCATATCATTGCCTCGCACCCCCCCTCCCCCCACCGCGGTCGACCACTTCAGGGTAGAGGGAGAGAGTTGGTTAATATGGGCCAAGCATTGAAAAAGCAACTATAAAAAGAGATAGTGATTTCGAGGAGGTTGTAACCTAATGGAGGAAGATACATAAAAGCTTAAAAGGGGAAGGGGCGCTGCTGCAGCAGCGTAGGGCAGCCAGGGAGCGAAGGTACCCAGCGCAGGAAAACAAAGAAGTCCTGAAAAGTGCATTAGGGTTTCCAGATCTTCCTCCTGAAAAAGGAATCAAAGGAGGCTGATGTAGGTTCGTGGGCCGAAATGGTACCGCCAATGGAAGAGGTTTCTTGGGATGGGTTTGAGAACCCCAAGGATTGCATTTGGATGGGACATGACTGGTATATATTACCTTCCTTTCCTTCCTTCCTTGCCAAAAACAAAAATCAGGCCTCAATAAAGTCAACCTTTCTTTTTGGCAATCTGCTCCCAAAATTTTCAGTTTTCAATGTTTTTTTTTCTGTAGCAAAAAAATGTGGAGTTGAGATGGTGAGGTGAGCCCTACTATGGAGACAGTCCTGGATCTCACCAAAGGCATGTAATGTTAAAAGTCACTTTTAATGGGGTGACCAGTTCCTCCATTTGTCCTATTTCGTATTCTGCCTTAAGGTTATGACCATCCCCTCTTAATGGTTGAGATAAAGGTGTTATAGACATTCCTTAATGTCATTAGAATATCAGTAACCTCCATCTACGAGGCTATCCCCTCCTAGGTCTCTGCATTATGTCCTTGTTAATGTTATTCCATAAAAGGCTCCCTGCCCTGATACTCAAGGTTAGACCCTTTGAGATGATAGTCTGGTCTAGCCCTGGGATCCATTGGTCCCAGTGTTTCTCTCCATTTAATAAACTACTGAATTGGTCTCTAATCTCTGTCCTGCTCAGTTTCTTTTAACATTACAGGCAAAAGTTTCTGAAGTCTGTAGAGTAACAAGTTATATTGTTGGGATTCAAGAGGGACCCTCAAAATGTTGGGGTTCTATTCTTGTTGAGGTCTACATTTGGGGTACCTAAACGAAATTAGGGTTTAGTTAAGGTCTAGTGGCAGGTTTGGGGTACAGGGAGTCAAACAGAGCTACCCTGCAACCCCCTTGGATTCGGCGCAAGTACACAGTGGTAAATGAGGTCTAGTAGCAGAGAGTCCCGGATAAAAGCATTTCTTAGCCCGAGAGCTAGATTGATAAAAGAGGTTTATTACTGAGTTTAGAAGTAGGAGATAGGTGAAGGTAGAGATAAGGAGAGCACTGGACAGAGGGTCCAGTGGACAGAGGGTCCTCAAATGGCTGCAATGTTTGGAATCTCTGCCGAGAGAGGTTCCCAGCATGGCCCTTTTTATAGTAGAAGACTTAGCTCAAGGGGCTTTTGAGTGTAGCCCCAAAGTTGGCTCAGATCCTGATGGGGCTGGGACAGGTCCGGATCTTCTGTTGGAATTTAAAGGGACCAGGATTTGTGAGTCAAAGGGTAATTTACATTAACTAGGAGGGGGTAGGAATCTAGAAAGGAATCTTTCCCACATCATTCTGGTGTCACACAAGGGACCTCAAAAGCATTTGCAAGCTCAGATCCATCTCTAAATCAAGGGACAAGGTTTAATACAATTGTAATGCTAATTAAAACAGGCTAAATTCCAAAAGAAGGTAGTAAAAAGCTAAGATCAAGAAAGTAAATTTATAGGGAAAACTTAGAGAAATCAGGTGCTTCATGTCACTGACAGGCTAATTTTATAGCTCAGAAGTGTGTGTGGGGAGTCTGGTTCTGACTGTGCACAGATGCAGTACCCACAGTAGTCTGAGCAAAGTTTACAGGAGCCTTCCAGAGGTGTATTTTTAGGCCTGAAACACTGGGTCAAGTAGCAGCATCCAATTTTGTTCTGAACCTGCATTAACTTTAAGCATCTCGTTGTTGTTGCTCATCAATCTCAGAAACCCATTATTACTGACCAACAGGCTGGTATCAGACAGCCAGCAATATTTGTGGGCTCAGCATCCTGGCCATGTAAACTAAAACAAGATAGCCTAAGGAAAGAAATACATCATTTCTAATTACATCATTCTCAAGGCCTCGGGCTATTGCTACATGCTTCCTAGAGACTGTACCACACCAACATGATGGAAACTGCCAGCTCTTCTCACATCTTCCTAAAGTCTTTTCATTCAGCAACCTGAAATGGGGCTGCCTTCTTCCATCTTCTTTCCAAAGCTGGAAGCCAACTCAAGGCTTCAGGCCCACTTAGAAAATTCTAAAGGGGAATCTTACAAGGTGAACCCCAACTTGAAGAGACCCCTTCCAAAGGAGGACCAGCTAAGAACGAAGTTCTTGCCTCTCACCAACTCTACCCACCTTTTATGCAAATCAAGTCCTTCATCTCCATCAATAAGGAGAGAAATCTTATACCAATGGATTTGGAGATAGGGGTTATATTTTTAAGTGTTTAAGACTGATGCTGATAGTTGGTGTGGAAGCAAAAGCAAGGTTATTGATTGTTGAGTTACAGCAATGTCAAAAAGTAAGATTAGGGCGTAGTTTCTAGCAGAGTGTTTCAGAGATTTTTCTTCGGATTTCTTTGTACTAACTAGTCAAGATTTTTTTTTTTAATTCTCTTGGATGAAGGAATAAATGGCAATTAAATATGATTATTAATTTTGTAGGTGGCTCAAAACTAGGAGGTATAACCAAAAATCACAATAAGGTTACAAAAAATATCTCTACAGATTACAAGGATTGACCAAATCAAATAAGATGAAATTTAATAGAGATATACAGAAAGTTCTTTATTAGTGGTAAAGAAAATCATTGCATAAGTAATGTCATTTTTACAAAGTGATTCTCTAGACACAAAGCTTACTACAGAAAACTACCTATTAAAAAAGTCACATAATTTTTTGTTATGTACCATTTTAAAGGAGATGACATTTTCCAAAAAAAAAAAATCAAGTTACTTATTTTCTTATAAATCTTATAATATATAATATAATATAATATAATATAATATAATAAATCTTATGAATCTTGATCTTATAAATAAATGGGTAGTCATCAACAAAATCATCTTTGTGTTTCCAAATCCCTAAAGCTGGGACCTCTACAGAATTAGCATCTTCTGTGATTTCTAAACTCATCTTATAAACATATAAAACAACTACTCATTTTGTTTTTCATGGTTTAAGTGAAAAAAGATCTGAGGGTTTTAGTGGACTGAAAGTTCAACTGAAGAAAATAATCGACTGTTTTGAGGGGTTTTAACCCATGATTTCATTTGAGTGGAGACTTCAAATACACATTGACAACTACTCTATAATTCATATCATTAGAGAATTGTCTGGGACACTAAGAGTTCAAATCACTTGCCCAAGACATAGTATGTCTCAGAATTGGGACTTAAATCTAGTTCTTCCTAATTTAGGAGGCAACTCTCTACCCACCATACCTAATGCCAGTATGAAATGGTAGCCAAAAAAAAAAAAAAAAAAAAAAAAAACCCTAATGTAATATTACTCTTAATTAAATGAACCATAATGAAAAGTTTTAAGATTATGAAATATGATAATGGATGGAAGGAATTCTTATTGTCTTTGTAAGAGTAGAAGGTTTGAGGAAAATATGATAGGTATGTTCAAGTATCTAAAGAACTATTTCAGGAAAAAAGGTGTTAGAATTGTTCTGCTTGACGCCAAAGGATAGATCTAGGAACAACAAGTAGGGTTGTTTTTTTTTAATAGACTTTAATGAAAGAAAAACATTCTAACAATTAGAAATACCAAAACAAACAAACAAACAGGCTACTTCTGGAAAGCAATGGGTTTTCCTTCACTGGAGGAAAATTGTTAGTTATCATTAATATAACATTAATACATTTCTTTTACAGACTTAGATTTTACTAATACAATAATTGCCCCTTTTCACCTATATCTCTTAATATCCCTAATTTTCTTCAGATCTTCAAATAGTATCTTCCACATGGGGTTTTTCCTGATTTTTCACCCACAATCACTCCTCCAGCTGCTAATGCATATACATTTCTGTATAGATAGGTAGATATACATATATATATTCAATATTTTGCATATCAGTATTTTACATCTCCTTAAAATATGCATATGCTGTTTTTCTCTAGAAAATAGTACCTATAAATATTTTAAAACATTCATTTTATGTGATGCATTTAATCTATAGAGATTATATATTATATATTATAATCCTTTATAGAGGGTGTTAAATTCATATATTAAAGTACTACTACAGAAATAAATCTACCACAACACAAAAATTATAGAAGTAAAAATCTAGGTTTTATTTTGTTAAGCACAGGCTTAGGATTTTAAAATAATAATAATAATAATAATTCTAAACAAAGATGAGGATTCCAAAGAGGCTTTTTATAAACAAAATTATGTCAGAGTGCAGGAGAAATAATTTTTTTCATATTATAATTTTGTCCATTCTTTTCAGTTACAAAAGTTGCTTAAAAGACAAATTCATAATCCCATTCTTCCTTCAATGTCATAAAAGTTGAAAAAACTTAATTAAACAGAGTTATAATCTCATACATTTCCTAAGGAAACAAATCTAGTTAAACAGACTCTATTGGTAAACTGAGTCAGGTTGCAGATTAAACTTCATTTAGAGGTTTCACGATGGGCTGATTAAAAGGAAAAGTTTACATATCAGAGAATTCTTCTTAAAATAAGATTAAATCAAATTATTTCAGGAAGCCTTGGGTCTTTTGGCTTCTTATCTGAGGAATGTTGGAGACCTTAAGGAAATTTTCCAACCATGATTGGTTTCAGCCAGCTCAATAATCTTCTAACTAGGAGAAACAACTTTGGTCCCCCAACATCAAATAATAGAAATTACTAAAAGGAAATTAAGAACCCATAATTCTTATTACAAGGGTATATTTCTTTGTCTGGGAATTCAAGGATCTTTTGCAATAACTCTGTGGTCTAGTCCACAAATTGAGAACTACTTATCCTAGTCATTTTACAGATGTGGAAAATGAAGCATAGAAGTAGGATTCTTCTTTTTCTGCCACAACTCAGCCATCTCTTGCCCTGTAAAATTCATTCAGTCAAAAACTATTTAAATCATGGTGGCTATTTCTTAAAGAGTTCAGTCCCTGGCTTACTGTCTTCTTCTCTCCAACCCTTGCCTTTATAACAGGAGATTTCAAGGTCTATATTGATCCTCCCTTAAACACTAGAACCTTAATTCCTCAGCTTCCTGAATTCCGGAAACTTTATCTTTGCCATATACAGAGACAGTTACACCCATAATCTCACAATCATTCACATGTGTTCCAGTTCCACAATCCAAAATTCTGATATTCCTCAATCTGATAATATTTTATCATTCCTTATCCCTCTAAATCTAAGAGTTGAACCCCGTATACTAAACCATAGCCACCCCCTCCCTTCCTTGCCATTAGGACTGGAAGAAAATTGAGTTTAGAAAAGAGGCAAGGAAAAACCCTGAAGCTCTGACCATCGTGTCATAAACTCCAGGTGCATTATCTCAATCCTTGCTAGGATAATTCCCCCTCCTTTTGAGTATTGCCCCATACCTCAATGTCTCCTGTCCTGTCAGGATTAAATTGTGATCCTTTCTTGGAATTATGGCTTGTCCATCCTTCCAGTGTCCTTGTCCCCTTTATCTGCATTTGTTTCCCCTATAAGACTGTATACTCAGTTTGCAAACCCTAATTAGCTAAAACTTTATATAAACTCTCTGCCTCAGTTTACCTGTACTGAATGCTTTGGACAAGAAGATTAAAAAGAAAAACAATCTCGACTTGCCTCAGTTTCTCTGGTATTACACTAACCCCTCCTAAACTTATTTTCACCTTATCCTGACCTTCAATCTTTATTTCTCAGTACTTTCTCTCAAATTATTTCCCCAGTTCTGGCTTTACTTCCTTCCCTTATCAATATCTACCCTATAGTTAATTGGCCAGTGAATCATCAAACATTAAGTGTGTACTAGATATTAGACACTATACTAAACTCTGAGATACAAAAAAAGTCAAAAATAGTTCCTTTTCTCTTATGTGAGAACTGGATGGGAATTTATTTAGTTTCCACAGTTATGAAAATTAAATTGGAGAAATGAAACGTACATTGGAAAATTGAAACCCACAAGGACATTAAAGAATAATCAGGATTGGAGATATAAATTTGAATGGGAGTCCCCTAGACTCAGTCCTTCCCGTCTTCAAGTAATCATCCTTCATAAAAATGAAGAATGTGAGCTTCTTGGGGGCAGATACTGGCTTTTTGATAAGAAAAAGACAAGGAGGGATTAGAAAACTGAAGATGTGACTAACAGGAAGAGCTGAAAGAATCAAAGTAAGAACTGCTGTAGTTACATTTTTCTTAAAATTGTGTATATTATATGACTTATAAGAAAAAATGGTAACCTGGAAAGGATCTTGATTGATCAAGATTTAGAAGGAAGAAATAGGGCTAACTAAAACCCCATAAAAAGGCTTGACCTAGCTTCTGTAGGTGTATTCCTATTCTACAGAATTGGGGTGTACCCATTCTTGCAAGAATGTAAAAGAAATCTTTCCTGTATATATCAGTGTCTTTCTTACAGAAGGAAATCACATTCTAATGAAAGAAGCAATATGTAAATATCTAGGGATTACTAAACAAACAATAAGCATCCCTATGGCAGCATATCGACTTAGAAAACTATACATATATTATATATATTAATATTGTCTATGTTATAATTATGTTATCCAATATTTTTATTTATTTTGTTAAATATTCCCCAATTACATTTTAATCTGGTTCTTATGCATTTAATACTTCCGTTGTAGACAACTCTCTTAGACCATAAATTACTGAGAAATTGTTGACCTTCATTAGCATATGGACTTTCCTCCTCTGGGTGTTCCTTACATAAAAGAAATATCAGATACAGTCCTTATGCCTATATTTTAGAGCAATAAGTATTCCTTGATTCCCATTTATACAATATTGCATTTCCTCCTGACTTCAAAATTGAATAAAATAGTTATATAATATTTAATATTGTATGTAATATATATGTAATATAATGTTGTATGTAAATATATGTATTTAATATGTAGTTGACTTCTCACTTTTTCATTTCAGTCTTAAAGATAAATTAGTATGGTTCTGTTATGGAATAATTTCATGGTATAAAGAGAAAAACAACAATAGGGAGTCGGAAGACTTGGATTTGAGGGTTGCTCTGCTATCATAGGAAATAAATATTTTTGAGATGTCATTTTTACCTTTTGATCCCATTTTCCTCATCTTTAAATGGGGTGGTTGGAGTAGATGTTCTCTCAGATCTCGAGAATGAAATCTTTCCTTTTATGAATATCAACCATTTTCAATTGGGAATAGGTAACAACAAGTGTTAAGCAAGAGAGAAAAATGTTGAGTTTGATTATAACATGTTTTTTTTCTATAATGATTTCAATCATGCTGCAGAATTTGTAGCACTCAACCATGAAATGAAAAAAGTTGCCAAACATAACCTTCCTCATCATAATTTCAAAGGCCAGATATAGGAATGATATCATCAGCACAATGCCTAATGGTGCATAACTTTAACAGTACCAGAGGGTTTTCAATTTTGAGGGTTCTAACTCTATAAAAAGAAAAAAAAATGACTATAGATTACTATTAGTAATCTCATACATTTGTATCAGGATGTCTGTAAAGGTTGGTTATAAGGTGAAAAGAAAGTTAACCACTCTCTTTTGAGTGTTTCTATCCCTCTTGGAATGTAGATGGCCCTGGTATTTTCCAGCCACATTATTACTCCTCTTATTGTCTACCCCCTAATCTTTATGCACTGCCCATTAGCTCTACCGTATAAGAGGAACTCTTGTGGAAGAATACCGTAGGGAGCCAGGCAGTTTACCTTCTGCAGTAAATTTTCTCATAGGGGAAAATGCAACTAATCCCTTGCCTCAGCCCTAGCTATGTCCCATGTTACCATAAAGGATGGAGATGGTTCCCTAGGGCACTGGACATGGTTTAATACTGGTCAAAGTGTCTCTGCCTTTCTCCCATCTATTATAGTCTCTTAATCTGCCATCGTTTGAATTTCCCATCTATCTTCCTTGCTCAAAGCAAAGCCCAAACTGCCTGGCCTGTTATGGAAGTACTTAGAGCAATACCCACAAGGTCACAGAGCCAGTATATGTAAGAGACAGCAATTAAATCCAGGGCTTCCTAATTCCAAGGCTGTCTTATTATCCAGAGGATGACTCTATGATATTCAAAATTTAAAAGGCCAGACTACTCACTGCAATAAGCTTTCTCATTTCTCCTCCTCAAACAATTTTATCCTCTCCCTCTCCTTTAAAACAAGAGGAAAATAAACTAGTACTTTCTAGAGATAAGTAGTTAAGTGGAGCAGTTGGTAAAAAAAAAAAAAAAAAAAGCTAGACTGAATCTAGAAGTCCTGAATTCTAATTTCCTCAGATGCTTTCAACCTGTGTGACTCACTTATCTCTGTTTCCTCATATATAAAATGAAGCCAATAATAATGTCTAATTTACAGGCTATTGTAAAGCTTGAATAAAATAACTTATTACATTACTTCATAAATCATAAAGGCATTTTTATTTTTATTTATTTACCAGAGGCAATTATGGCCCGTTTTTTAGTCCATATATAGCCCTAAAAATATTTCTTTTGTCCACAGAAACTCGTCTCCAAATGCTCCACTGCACTATATATTGGTATGGCCTAATTATGAGCAATTGTCTTTATTTCTATACAAAGAATTTTATAGTTGAATTATATATATAATATAGTTGAATATAGTTTCTATGTATATTTTGGTAGGTAAATATCTAAGTATTTTATATCTTCTGCAGTTATTTTGAATATAATTTTTTTTTTCTATCTCTTCCTTCTTGGTTTTTTGGGCAGCAGGCAGCAAGATAAAACAATATACAGAATGTTGAATCTGGAGTCAGGAAAACCTGAGGTCAAACCACATAATCCTAAATAGGTTATTTATCCACTGCCTGCCTCAGGTTCTTCATCTATAAGATGATGATAATAAAAGCATCTACCTCAGGGGTGCTATGAGGATCAAATGATATAATATATATGAAACACTTTATAACTATATATACCTATGCATACATATAGATATACTACCTATTGTTATTATATAAAATGCTGATGATTTATGTGAGTTTATTTCATATTTTTTGCAATTTTACTGGTTATTGTTTCAAATACTTTTTAGTTTACTCTTTAGAGTTCTCTAGATTATATGTCATCTGCTAAAAATTAAGTTTTGTTTCTTCCTTTGATATGCTTATTCTTTCAATTTCTTTTTCATGTCTGACTGCTATAGCTAGCATTTCTAAAATTAGATCAAACAAGAGGGGTGATAGTGGACATCCTTATTTTAACCTTGATTTCATTGAAAAGTTCTTTAGCCTTTCTCCATTATATATAATATTGACTCTTATTTTTGGTTAAATACCACTCAACATAGAAAAGCAAAATATATTCAGTTCCATGCTTATTAGCATTTTTAACAGAAGTGAGTGTAAAATTTTGTCAAAAAGCTTTTTCTGGAATATTAGTATAATTACTTTTGTTATTAACATCAGTTATTATGTTTAAAGTGTTTCTTATGTTGAATATCCTGTATTCTAAATTTAAATCCAACCTGGCCATGATATACAATCTCTTAAATATGTTGTTGTTAACATTTTATTTAAAAGGTTTTTATAAATGTTCATTAGGAATAGTGGACTATAGCTTTCTTTTTCAGCTTTGTCTCTCCTGGTTTAGGCTATCTCGGGGCCATATTTGTAAGGAGTTTGGTAAGATGCCTTCTTTTCTTATTTTTGCAATTTATATAATATTAGAATTAGTTATTCTTTGAATGATTGATAGAATTTAGTTATAAATCCACTTGGTCTGGGGGTTATTTTCTTTGGGAGTTCATTTATGGCTTGTTCAATTTCTTTTTCTAATAGTGGGTTATTTAAATAATCTATTTCTATTCAGAGTTTTTTATATTTTTTGTAAATACATATCTATTTAACATGTTAACAGTTTTGTTATCATATAATTGGCCAAAAAAAATTTTGGGGTTTCATTTATTTCCTCTCCAGCATAATGTGAATTCTCCTCTTTTCACTTTTATGCCAACAATTTGGTTTTCTACTATCTTTTTAAAAATCAGACTAGTTATTTTTCTATTGTATATTTTGTTTAATCTCAAAATCTTGTCAGGTCAATCAGCCAGTCCATAAAGATTTATTAAGCTTCTATTATGTACTGTGCTAAACATTGAAGATATAGAAAAAGACAAAAAAAAAAAAAAAATCTTCCATGGAGCACACAGTCTAATAAAGGAAACAATTTAAGGACAAATGTACAAACAAGATATATGGATATAGATGGATATAGGCAGAGAGCTAGATACCTAGACAGATAGATATAGGTATAGATGATAAATTGGAAATAGTCAACAGAACAAAAAAACTGTTTCATTTTTATCATTGTATCTCTGAGGACTGGCATAACATCTGATACCCAGTAGATGGTAAATATTCACAAACATGAACTGTTGATTTCCTATTTCTTATATTAGTATAATAATTAGAGATGTTTTGTGAAACATAATTATTATGAAACTTCAGAGTAAAATGATACTTCTGTGGGTTTAAATTCCAACCCTCTGCCTAATACATGTATCTTTCTTTCCACTCTAATAAGTAATCAACTGCTCTGCTTACAACTCTTATATTATGGAACTCTTTTTTTTTTTTTTTTTTGAAGGATAGTAACACTAAGATAGTAACTTATTATTGTACATAAGGATAGTAACTTTATTATAAAGTTTTCCTTTTTATTAAGAACTACTTATACTTTCTACTGATTAGTTCCAGATCTTCTCTCTGAAGCCACATAGAAGAAATCTAATTTTTCTTCCTAATATCTGAAAATATCTGAGTATTTTCAAATATCTGAAAATTTCTATCTGGAATGAGAGAACAGGATGTAGATGATAATTTAGCCACTTTTTTTGCCATTTACTTGACAAATCTCTGAATCTCTCTAGTCTTCAGCTCTTCCTCCTACATGTAAAATGTAAGAGTTGGACTAAAGGATCAAGATTTTTTTTTTCATCTTCGATCATCATTATTTTTACTTGTGAAAAATATCTGAATCCCTGCAAAAATAAGACATATAATAATTTTGCACTTCCCTTTTGCAAAGAGGAACTAAGTAGAGTGAGTATTTAAAAAAAACAAACAGCTTTTACATTCAAACATTTTATGGTGATGATATTTCCTAATCCTAACTGCTTTTTAGATTTTTTTTTCATCATCAGTAAAACAAAAGAAAATCCTGACTTAAGGAACTGACGAGCTAATTTAATGCATACCACAATACAGAAAGCATTTAGAGTTTTTAAAACTAGCCTCTCTTTTCTTATCAGTCAAGAAACCATCTCTGACTGCTGTTTTTCTTTCCAAACTGGGTTATCTTATTTTTTTGTTCATCAAAAATTTCACATGCCCTAGGCTTAGACCAACAACTCACAACCTATCCCAAGATATGGTCAAAATGGGTACATGATTTAGATATAAAAGGAGATACTATAAGCCAAGTAGGAGAACAAGGAATAGTTTATCTGTCATATTTATGAGAAGGGAAGAGTTATAGCCAAATAAGAAAACATTATGAAATGCAAAATGGATAATTTTGATTATATTAAATTAAAGAAGTTTTGCACAAAGTCAATGCAGCCAAGATGAGAATGGAAGCAGAAAACTGGGAAACAATTTTTATAGCCAGGATTTCTGATAAAGACCTCATTTCTAAAATATATTGAGAACTGAATCAAATTTATAAAAATACAAGTCATTCCCTCCAATTGATAAATAGTTAAAGGATATGAACAGACAATTTTTCAGGTGAAGAAATTTAAAGCCATTTATAGTCATATGAAAAAAATATTCTAAATCATTATTGATTAGAGATCAACTTTTGAGGAATCACCTCATACCTATCAAAGTGGCTAAGATGACTGAAAAAGATAATGATAAATATTAAAGTGGATGTGGGAAAACTGGGACACTAATGCATCGTTAGTGCATTGTGAAGTGATCTAGCCATTCTGAAGAGCAATTTGGTACTATGTCCAAAGGTGTAAAGGACTGTGTATACCACTTTGATCTAGTTGTGTCACTACTAGGTCTGTATCCCAAAGAGATCATAAAAGAAAGGAAAGGACCCACATGTGCAAAAATGTTTATAGTAGTTCCTTTTGTAGTGGTAAGAAATTGGAAATTGTGTGGAAGCCCATCCATCAATAAAGAAATGGCTGAATAAATTATAGTATATGAATGTAATGAAATATTATCATTCTATAAGAAATGATGAACAGGTTAATTTCAGAAAAGCCTAAGACTTACATGAGTACAACCAAGAGAATATTGCACACAGTAATAGCAAGATTATGTTGTAATGTTCTTCTCTAAAATATAATGTTCTCTGGGAGCAGGTTTCTTGGGGCGCTTCTGGAGGCAGCCTTCCTTTCAGTTCAGTGTAATAACCACCCCAAATGTAACCAGGAGTTAAAGTCCATATCCTTTATTGTCTCTTTCCTTGGGCCCGGTTAGGTTTCTTAGAGGCCTATCTCTCTCCTTGGTTCCAACAGCTATTGCCACTAGTTCTTTGCCTCTGCCAGCTTCAGCTTCCAGCCAGCCCAAATGTGGAAGATGGAATGAATCTGTCTCCGCCTCCGAGAGTGGGCTTGTATTCTCTGACTTGTGAATCTCCTCAACTGAATCCTGGCTTGTGAATCTCCTGGAATCCATCCTGGTTAAGGCTCCTAGCTTATATATGCTTTCTTAAAGGTGTGAATCTTGTGGAACTGTAGTAAGTACTAAGTACATCTAGAGAACTGTTAAGCATCCTGCTAAACAACCATTGTCTCTATCAATTCCACTAACTTAGCACCTTGTAAGAATTCTAACATTATGTGATGATCAACTATGATAGACTTAGTTCTCAGCAATACAGGGATCCAAAACAATTCCCATAGATTTAGCATGGAAAATGTCATCCACATCCAGAGGGAGAATTACGGAGACTAAATGGGGATCAAAACATACTATTTTCACCTCTCTTTTTTGCCTTTTCTTTTTTTATTATAGCTTTTTATTGACACAACATATGCATGGGTAATTTTTCAACATTGACCCTTGCAAGAACTTCTGTTTCAACTTTTCCCCTCCTTCCCTCCACCACCTCCCCTAGATGGCAGGTAGTCCCATACATGTTAAATATGTTAAAGTATATATTAAATACAATATATGTATATATATTTATACAGTTATTTTGCTGCACAAGAAAGAATGGATTTAGAAAGAAGGTAAAAAATAACCTGAGAAGAAAAAACAAAAATGCAAGCAAAAAATAACAGAAAGTGGAAATGTTATGTTGTGGTACATACTCATTTCCCTCTCTGGGTGTAGCTGGTTCTGTTCATTACAGATCAATTGGAATTGATTTGGATTCTCTCATTCTTGAAGAGTTACGTTCATCAAAATTGATCATCATACAGTATTGTTGTTGAAGTGTATAATCTCCTATTTCTGCTCATTTTACTCAGCATCAGTTTAGTAAGTCTCTTCAAGTCTCTCTGTATTCATCTGCTGGTCATTTCTTACAGAACAATAATATTCCATAACATTCATATACCACAATTTATTCAGTCATTCTCCAATTGATGGGCATCTATTCAATTCCCAGTTTTTATCCACTACGAAAAGGACTGCCTCAAACATTTTTGCACATACGGGTCCCTTTCCCTTCTTCAATATCTCTTTGGGATATAATCCCAGTAGAAACACTGCTGGATCAAAGAGTATGCACAGTTTGATAGCTTTTTGTGCATAGCTCCAAATTGCTCTCCAGAATGATTAAATCCGTTCACAACTCCATCAACAATGCATCAGTGTCTGCCTTTTCTTTTTCATGCTTTTTTCCTTTTGTTTTGATTTTTCTTTCACAATATGACAAATATATAAATATATTTTAAATGATTATTTATGTATAATCTATATCAGATTGCTGTCTTGGGGAGGAGGGAAAAGAGGAAGGAAAAAAAACTGGAACTCAAATTCTTACAAAAATGAATGTTGAAAATGATCTTTACTTGCAATTGGAAATTCCAATTGGAAAATTAATTGGAAAATTAAAATATTCTTAATTGAGTTTTTAAAAAATCCTACAAAGATTAAAATAACATGTAGAAAGTAGTATTGGGTCAATCTTTTCATTCCTTCATTTTTTTTCAAGAGATATGCATTGGTTGCCTATTATGAACCTCTAAAAATGTTCCAGCATACCTATACCCCACGAAGTCAATAACGCTTCAGTTCACTAGAGAGAACTTGGGACTTTACATTTTCTGTTGGACATTTTCTCTTTCTGCCTGGTTTCTTTCTATTGACCACTAGGGGGAGCCTCCTCATTGGATTTTCTCTTTTGCTGGAGGGCTTTCAGTGATTAAATCAAATTCTATTGGCATTGGAGAGATGAGCATTTGCCAGCGGTAGCTACAGTTGTTTATGTATTCTCAGGTGACCTTCTCTTACTACACCTGAGTCTTTTAGGGGAAACAATTAGCCTGTTTGAACAGAACAGGTAAGGCAAATTAATAAGTGGAAAATTACTAAGTCATTCAGCAGGACATGTTGAAACATCTCATATTCTATGAAGCTTGGATTTCAGGCGGATTTAGGGGTGTGGCCACCTCACCTACTGGGCATTTAAAAAAGTGAATGTAATGGAATATTATTGTTCCATAAGAACTTTGTAAGGCAGTTCTACCTGAGGGAAAAAATGAAGGTTATGCTTTCAGAAATCACGTCGGCAAGCTACCTGTGGAAAGAGCCCTATTCTCTGTGCCACAGGATCATGAATTTAGAGCTTATTGGGACCTTAATAGCCATCAAGTCTGGTCCACTTTTTATAAATTTTATATTTTATAAATGAGGAAACTGATGTCCAAAGAGATTAAATGACTTGCACACAGATGATAAGGATTCAAATTCCAGTCTTCTGGAAATTTTCCTCAGTATCTAGGAATTTCTTATCCTAGAACATTCCTCCTTCCTCCTTCATGCCAGCCTTCTCCTAGTGGTGAGGAAGGAGGCCCAGCCAACTATCCTTAGTTTCCCTAGGCAGTGTTTCTGTCAAAGTAGATATTTTCTCCTTTCCCCACCTTTTGTGTGTTGTCTTCTTTCATTAAACTCTTAGCTCCTTGGGGGCAGGAGCTAACTTTTTGCTCATTTTTCTATCTGTAAAGCCTAGCACCTTGTTAGGATCATAGTAAGCACTTAATCAATGTTTGTTGCCTTGCCATGATATTGCCTGCTTAACTGAAATCTAGCACTTTCTGTTATAATTCATGGCTCCCAGTTATATATTTTCTAAACTTAGAAGATGAAAACAATCCCATTTTTCTTAGATTATCAACAGGTCTAGAATTAGGACTTCAAGCCAACAAAGTTATTTATTTCCCTTTCAGAAGATGAAGGAATCAGGTGTTAAGCAGTAATAGCAAATCACCATAGAAGTGTCTGGACCATATGAGTAGGGTGGTGTCATATAACTCAGGGGGCTAATTAATAAATATTCCACCTCTATATTTAAGAGTTCAGCATTCAGGGTAAGACAACAAAAACAAGAGTCTAGTGTTTATCTATAGGCTCTTATTTCAGTGACTTTCAGGAAATAAATACAATGGTCAATTCTGTGATTGCTACAGGAAAAACCATAGCACTTTTGAATTATTCTGATGGCCTCTTCCCCTCCCAAAGTCAAGCTACCTTATGGAATCAGTTTCATAGAAAGCTCCTCATTGTTTTAGGAAAGCCTTACCCTGAAACTTAACTTTCCTAGATTATCCTGATTGTAAGGAATTCTATATCAACCCTTATTATCCATTCCCCAATCTCTGAGTATCTTCAAACAATTTTGGGGGATATTGATTAGCAACAATCTTTAGGCAGAGCTGGGACCAGTCTGCCAGGTCTGGCTTCTGACCCCTCCCTTTGAGTTCCCTTCTTTACTGCTATTCTCCCCAAAATCCCCAAGCATAAATTTCCCCTATAAAAGGTCTGATTATGATGATCATCTTTGCTAAGTTCCCTTCAGGACTAAGCCCACTATGAGTGAAGAAGGGACCCCGAAACTCGAAAACTCTTTGAAGGAGAAAATCTTCAACTTTGCCTCAGTGAGGGACCCCGCCCAAGGGAAACAAGATAAACAGCTTCATTCTGTTATCTAGGTGGGGTTGATTCAGTCCTGAGCTAAAAGAATTCCAACCCTATTCAATTAAAGAAATTCATTCAATTCTACTCAAATTCTAACTCAAGCTGAAACTCAGTTTGTAGATAGAGCCAACTTGGGACTCCACCCACTAGCCCCCTTCAGCTTGTAACCAAAGCTCCTATTATAAAAGAGCCAAACTAAAATCCTCTCTTTGCAGAGGTTCTAAAATGCCATGCTATGCCAAGGAGGCCTCTATCCACTGGAATAATATTCTTTTCCAGTGTTATCTTCTCTTTACCCTCACCTATTTCCCTAACTAGACTTTATGCCTCTCTGTCAGGATTTCTAACCTTACTTCCCAATCCCTATAATAAACTTCTTTTATCAATCTAGGTTTTCAGGTTTGTTAATTCCTTTACAAAGAATCCCTGCACTTCCAGAAGAGGGTTCCCCAAAACTCCCTACCCTTGTGCTGAATCCCAAGGGGCATAGGGGAGCCAAAGCTCTCCATTTGGTTCCCTGAATCCCAAACTTGCCACTAGACCTTATCATTTAACTCCCTGACCATCAGAAACCCTAATCTCATTTTGGTTCCCTAAATCTAGATCTTATCATTTGGTTTCCTACTAAAGGGAACCCCAAAACCTAAATCTCATCATATTTTTGGTTCCCATATCAGAAGCCCCCAAAACTAGACTTCATCTCCTCATGAGGTACTCTCTTTCTCTCCCTTAATGATGCTTTTCTCCTTAGTCTGCTGAACTCCTCTATAGATCTAAGTTGCCAGTCAATGGCATGCTTAGGCATCATGGCATATTCTTTTAATGGATTCTTTCAAATTCTTTTCCTTTCTAACTATAAGCTCTCCCAACTCTATTTCATATTTACCATTTCTGGTGTCTATCAAATCCCTTCATTTTGCCTTTATCCTACCCCAAATAAATCTACCTTTTGCCGAAGAGAATGGCCATTGTGAAGTTGTCACATGTTTATTTCGAACTAAGTATTGCTGTCGTGACCACATCACTTCACAGAAAGCGGCAGGTACTGGGAGTGGTTCCATGTAGTACTGAGAGAGGGCAAAAAAATGAAGGCACCAAAGATAAATAATTTTCTGACTCAATTTTATCATCAAGGGCCAACCCTAAATACACTGCTGAAAAGCTGCTTCTAGCCAGAAGATTCTGAAACCTGGAAAAGTCTTAAACGTTCTAAACAAAAGCAGAAGTATAAATTTTATCCCTTCTAATGAGAACATCTAACAGAAAGATACTGAGATTCTTATCTCATCTCTGGCCCCCTGTCCTCAGCATATAATACACCAACTCAGAATGAACTTCCTTTCCCAATTCTCATCACCTAGCAACCACAGAAGTCCATCTCAATATTCCCTTGATCCTTCCCAGCTCTAGCCAATGTCAGGAAGATTTGCATTCACCTATTGTTACAGTTTGTCCTTCTTTCTTGAAAAGGACCAGTGACATTAGGAAAGTGATGCCTCTCCTTTTAATTTGAAAAAAGAGTAAGAAAAAAAAAAGAAAAACAGAAAAGGAATACAAAACAAAATAAGGCAAAACAAAAGAGAACATTGTCATGTGCCCACCAGATCAGGGAGGATTCAAAATATATAACAACAAATTACCAGATCGAGAAAGTATATGTAGTAGTAGAAGAAATTATTTTCATAAATGGCCATTTTTCTTTACTTCCTAGTAAATTGTTCTTTTGTTCTCTGCTGTGCACATTATTTATTTTATTCTTTTTTCTCCCTTTCATCCTCCCCTCACCCCAAGTGAACTACAATTAAGAAAAGATATATTTATGTATACACACATACACATACACATACACAAATGTCTTTCCTATCCCTGCTGATTCTTTAATTGAATTCTGCCCCATAACTTGCTTTGCCATTACTTAACCCCACCCAAGGATCCCTCCATTGTCTTCTTCCCTTACTCTTTGCTTCCCCATCTGCTCATCACTTCCCCCTTATTTCTTTATAGATTTTGGAGGGTGTTATACCCTTCAAGGAATATATGTAGTGTTAGCTATTGAATCCATTCCTGATGTGAGTAGATTTTCAGAAATACAAGCCCTCCTCTCCCCTCTAATGCCTCTGTGACTAGTCTTTCTCTGCACCTCATTTGTATAACATGATTACTATTTTTACCTTAACTCTGCCAGTCTTTTTTTTTTGAGGTACCCTATTGTTGATGTGAACCTTAAACATACAGTATACATTTCCCATGTAAAAAAAATAAATAAACATTTGTCATGTTTAAACAGTTTCTCCATGTTGAGTTCCTTAAAACTGAGCTTTGATATTATCTCTTATATGTAGAGGGCTAGGAGGTAAGAATCCATTCCCGGTTTTGAATCACCCAAAACTCCCTTTTTGAAATAGCAGAGACTGCTTGCCAATATAATAAATTAATAATCTAGTGACTGAAGCAAAATGCAAACATTACTCTTTGGATTAAAGGCAAATCTTTGAACTCAGGACAGGAAAAAGAGCCCACAATAGAAATTAAAGAAAGGCATTTGGGAGAAAGATACTTGAGACAATGGTATGATAAACTTTACCCTCATGTATATCTCAACTATTTGCATCTCTGTCTAATTAACCAAGATAGGGGGCTTAATCATTTACATTTCTGTAAATCTTTTTTGTTAGAGAAAACTATAGGAACTTTAAAGAATATACTTTGTATCAAGTCTATGAGCATTTGAGGTATATATTTGTCTCTCTGATCAATAAACTTTGAAGAGTCCATAATTGAGACTCTCTCCACCTGGCCCTGGTAAAAGTCACACCCTTCATCTCTACAGGAGCTGGACTCCAACACTTAACATGTAAACTTTTCTGTTAAGTTCTGGCTTGATTGACAGAAAATCCTGAAAATCTGCAAGTTCGTTGAAGGTCTGTTTTTCCTCATTGAAAATTATAGATAATTTTGCTGAATATGATATTTTTGGTCACAGGCCTAGTTCTTTTGATTCTTAGTAGATATGATTCCAGGACCTGTGATCTTTTATTGTAGGTGCTGCTAAATCTTGTACAATTCTAATTGTAGCTCCATTGAATTTTTTTTTCTTGTTTCTTGCAAAATTTTCTGTTTGATCTGGGGATTTCAAAATTTGGCAATAATATTCCTGTGTTTTTTCCCACAACAGATCTCTTTGAGATGGTGATCAGTGGATTTTTTTTCTATTTCTACTTTCCCCTCATGTTCTATCATTATAGGACAATTTTTTTGGATGATTTCCTGCATTTTTGTGTCAAGGTTCTGGCAGTCCAATTATTCTTTTATTTTCTCTTCTTGATCTGTTTTCCAGATCTGTCATTTTTCTTATAAGAGCTGTTCTATTTTCTCATTCTTTATGATCTATTTTGTTATTTCTTGGTCTCTCATAGCTTCACTACTTCCCCTTGCCCAATTCTAATTTTCAAAGAATTATTTTCATCTTTGAATCTCTGTACCTCCTTTTCTAGTTGGTTAACTTTTTTTTCATAATCTTGTTTTTTTGAGATGATTTCTTTTTCTTCCTTAATGTCTTTCATTTGATTTTTAAATTCTTTTGAGTTCTATAAATTCTCTCTGGACAGCGAGTCATTTCATGTTACTTTTGGGGTAAAAATTTTATTTCAGTGTCCTCCTCTGAAGATGAAGCCTGGTCTTTCCTGCTCCCATAATATGTTTCAGTTGTGGGGTTTTTTCCTCTCTGTGGTTCATTTTTTTAAAGATACGCACCTATAATGGTAAGGTGGGGAGATGGTGCCTCAAGCTTCCCTTCACCTCTCTATTCTGGCCAGGAACCCCAAACCAAGAACTTCACCTTCCTGTAAGTGCCCACAGCCAGCCTTGCCTGACTGCTTCTGCACTCACCAGGTGCTGGTTCCTTCTTCCCCAGGGCAGCATCTCTGCCACACAATTGGGCCTGGCATTCCCTATCAGTTGAGGTTCACTCCATCCCCCACTCTACAAATACTGGGAGGTAAAAGTCTTTGTGGTTCCTGCTGAGGCTCCAGCCACTCCCAGCTAGCCTGAGAGGATCCCACTTGATGTTTCTATGGAGCCAGCTGGAGGTGTTTGCACTTCAGGCTGATTAATCTCCAGCCTGGGGTCTTCAGATCTTCTTGAGTTCTATCCAAAAGACCTGGTTCTGCTCCAATTCTTTTTGATTTTTCACCAGTCTATATTTTCGTTAAGGCACAAATTTGTTCTATTTGTGGGGGAAATCAGGAGAGTCTGAATTTTACTAATCTACTCTGCTATCTTCCCAGAATCCTTCAGGAAGGTGATGTCGGCTTTGCAAGTGAATTGGATTTTAGACAGGTAGGTCTGTGTGGTCACTAGCCTCACTCTCTCCCAGTCTCTAAACAGAGATCTATAACTAGAGACGGCCCCCAGATATAGTGGGGGACTTTGACTGTTTTTCAGCATTCACCTAGAAGTAAATGAAGAAAGAATAAGCCTGAAAAGGAAAAGGTTCCCAACTAATGCTGGAGCAGCCAAGTGATATAATGGACATTCTGCTAAACCTAAAGTCAAGAAAATCTGAAAAAAAAAATCTGGCCTCAGATATTTATTAGCTGTATGACTTTAGGCAAGTTACTCTGATTGCCTCAGTTTCCTCAACTATGAAAGAGGGATAATAATAGTTCCTCCCAGGGTTGTTGTGAAGATCAAATGAAATAATTTTTATAGTGTCTGGCACATAATAGACTCCTAATAATGCCCTCATTAAAAACCTGAAATAGTTCAGATGTCTAAAAATCTCATTCTCCCTCTCTATCTCCCCTTCATATCTTCATTTTAGGAAACTTATAACCTTGGAAACTCAAGCTGCTTGCAATTTGGCCAATAGCATCTATTATGCCAGAAAGAAATAGGTCACCATTTGCATTTATACAGTCCCTGAAAGTTTATAAAACTCTATCAACAACCTCTTGGTTGTTGATATTATAACTATTATTGACCCTATTTAACAGACAAAGAAACTGAGGTGTTTCAGCAATATTAGGTGACTATCCAAGGTCCAGTCCAGTATAGCACTTTTTTTGACTTACCATTCTGTCTTCCCCATAAAAATCCGTATGTGTTACATCTTCAAATGCTATTCTCAAGGTGCCTGGCCTATGAATAAACAGGGTCCTGAAATTTAGGCACAGATATATCCACAGGACTGGGGAGAAAATCAGAGACAGTGTTTTCAAGATGCAGCGTGTACTGATCCTTGGCCATATTTTATTATCACTGTCCTCTCCAAAAGAAACTTTCCAGCTTGTAGGCAATAGGCAACAGAACATCTCAAAGCTGCATATGCCACAGCTTCTTGGAACCATTCCTGAGGGGGACAACTAGGAAAGTACATGCAGCACCTGGCAAAATGGATAGATCCAAGATCTGCTGCTCCCCCCCACCCCTGCCTCTGCCCATCCTATACACTCTCTCCATACCCCATCTCATGTAGGTCCATTTGATGAATGTAATGCAACTTCTATTCCTTCTGACTCCCTTAAAAGCCCTAGGTGACAATAAGACTTGGTCCCTGAAACTCCATAAATAGAAACCTCTCCTGACATCCATGTCAACCATAAAGCCAGAGTTTTGGCCGTTGGCATGGAGCTCCAGTGCTAGGAACTGTGGATGAGTGTTCTTGACCAATTCTCTGACATCCCTGAGCCTCTGTGTCCCATCTATTAAAGGAAATAATAATGCTTGTGCTGCCTCTTTTAAGATTATAAGAAGAGTATTCAAGAAATACAGTGCCAGACTTTTGGATTGAATCATTCAATTAAGAAGAATAAACTGGATGTGAACAAGGCTAGATATCTCTACTGAATCAATCAATAAGACCCAACTAGAGGCGAAAAAAGATTAGACATCTGTATGAATCAATCAAACACAAAAACTAGTTTCTTATAGTCAATCAGAAGGAGTGAGCATTGGATGAAAGCAAATGAGGACACACAGGAAAGGTGGTGTGACTGATGGAGGAGAATTTGTCACGTCCAGTGGGCCTTGGATAAAAACCAGCAAGCCTCAGAAAACAGGATTTTGTAGCAGATAAAACTAATTTTGCCACACTGTTATCCAAGCCTCTGAAAATAAATCACTTTTGGGGGAAATAATGAAATCAAAAGATGACCTTTTGAACTTTGAAAACCTTGGATTTTCCATCATAACCTAGCTGTATTTATTGAATTTGAAGACAAACTAAAGACATTTTTTAAAAAATAACTTCAAGATTATATAAAGACCAGAAAAAAAGCAATACCAAAGAAGAACTTCATGAGGATTCCACAGAAAAAAGGACTTCATTTTGCCAGTATAATTTCCCATTTGCCCCACGTGTTCTCTAGAAGTGAGCCTCCTTTTTCCTGTATTCTATGGAAATTTGTGGGAAAGTATGTCCTAGACTTTTGGGGGCAATTGGTTTTATAACAATTATTCTTATTATGACTCTTTAGTAAATGCCTATAACAACAAACTAGTTAACTTTGGCTGTCAATTATATAGGTAATAATTAATGGGGATACACTGGTGGGGACTTGTGAGTAATACTATAAGACATCTCCAGACTACTTTTGAACCCTAATAAAAGAAGTAATCAGTTTTCTATTGGAGACTTTACTTTCCAGTGTAAATAGGAATTGAGAAATAATTCAGACCCTGTACTACAAGAAGAAAATGTTTTATAAACAGTAAAATATTTTATAGTTAATCTCTCAGAAATACAGACAAATCTCTTAAGATTGTAAGTTATAAAGTAGGGACTGATCTAAGTTGGTGGAAGAACTGTCCTTACTGAAAGCTCTATATATCAATGAAAACAGTTCCCCACACAAGTGAGACATAAATGTAAGTTTTTATTATAGTACTTTGTCTGGACCACTTTGCCCTTTTTAAATACTCCTTCATATCAGTTATTTCTGCACATTTCTTAGTTCTTCTCAATGTAAGCTTCTTAAGGACACAAACTATACAGTTTTTGATTTTGTATTCCCAGCACTTAGCACAATATCTTACAAGGCATTTCACAGCCATGTGTTAAACTGAATAAAATATTATAGATTAGAAACGGATAAGACTGTATGAGGATGCATTCTGATGGAAGTGGATTTCTTCAACAAAGACAAGATCTAACTTAGTTTCTTTTTTTTTTTTTTTTTTATTTAATAGCCTTTTATTTACAGGATATATGCATAGGTAACTTTACAGCATTAACAATTGCCAAACCTCTTGTTCCAATTTTTCACCTCTTACCCCACCACCCCCTCCCCTAGATGGCAGGATGACCAGTAGATGTTAAATATATTAAAATATAAAGGGATCTAACTTAGTTTCAATTGATCAAGGATGGAAAGAATCAGCTACACCAAAAGAAAGAACACTAGGAAATGAATGTAAACTGCTTGCATTTTTGTTCTTCTTCCCAGGTTATTTATACCTTCTAAATCCAATTCTCCCTGAGCAACAAGAAAACTGTTCGGTTCTGCACACATATATTGTATCCAAGATCTACTGTAATCTATTTAACATGTATAGGACTGCTTGCCATCTTGAGGAGAGGGTGGAGGGAGAGAGGGGAAAAATTGGAACAGAAGTGAGTGCAAGGGATAATGTTGTTTTTTTTATTTTTATTTTTTTATTTAATAGCCTTTTATTTACAGGTTATATGCATGGGTAACTTTACAGCATTAACAATTGCCAAACCTCTTGTTCCAATTTTTCACTCTTACCCCCCACCCCCTCCCCTAGATGGCAGGATGACCAGTAGATGTTAAATACATTAAAATATAAATTAGATACATAATAAGTATACATGACCAAAACATTATTTTGCTGTATAAAAAGAATCAGACTCTGAAATATTGTACAATTAGCTTGTGAAGGAAATCAAAAATGCAGGTGGGCATAAATATAGGGATTGGGAATTCAATGTAATGGTTTTTAGTTATCTCCCAAAGTTCTTTCTCTGGGCATAGTTGGTTCAGTTCATTACTGCTCCATTGGAAATGATTTGGTTGATCTCGTTGCTGAGGATGGCCAGGTCCATCAGAACTGGTCATCATATAGTATTGTTGTTGAAGTATATAATGATCTCCTGGTCCTGCTCATTTCACTCAGCATCAGTTCGTGTAAGTCTCTCCAGGCCTTTCTGAAATCATCCTGTTGGTCATTTCTTACAGAACAGTAATATTCCATAATATTCATATACCACAATTTATTCAGCCATTCTCCAACTGATGGACATCCATTCAGTTTCCAGTTTCTAGCCACTACAAAAAGGGCTGCCACAAACATTCGTGCACATACAGGTCCCTTTCCCTTCTTTATAATCTCTTTGGGATATAAGCCCAGTAGTAACACTGCTGGATCAAAGGGTATGCACAGTTTGATAACTTTTTGAGCATAGTTCCAAACTACTCTCCAAAATGGTTGGATTCGTTCACAACTCCACCAACAATGCATCAATGTCCCAGTTTTCCCACATCCCCTCCAACAATCATCATTATTTTTTCCTGTCATCTTAGCCAATCTGACAGGTGTGTAGTGGTATCTTAGAGTTGTCTTAATTTGCATTTCTCTGATTAATAATGACTTGGAGCATCTTTTCATATGACTAGAAATAGTTTCAATTTCTTCATCTGAGAATTGTCTGTTCATATCCTTTGACCATTTTTCAATTGGAGAATGGCTTGATTTTTTATAAATTAGAGTTAATTCTCTATATATTTTGGAAATGAGGCCTTTATCAGAACCTTTGACTGTAAAAATATTTTCCCAGTTTATTGCTTCCCTTCTAATCTTGTCTGCATTAGTTTTGTTTGTACAAAAACTTTTCAGTTTGGTATAATCGAAATTTTCTATTTTGTGATCAGTAATGATCTCTAGTTCTGCTTTGGTCATAAAGTCCTTCCCCTTCCACAGGTCTGAGAGGTAAACTATCCTGTGTTCCTCTAATTTATTAATAATTTTATTCTTTATGCCTAGGTCATGAACCCATTTTGACCTTATCTTGGTGTACGGTGTTAAGTGTGGATCAATGCCTAGTTTCTGCCATATTAGTTTCCAATTTTCCCAGCAATTTTATCAAACAGTAAGTTCTTATCCCAAAAGCTGGGGTCTTTGGGTTTGTCAAAGACTAGGTTGCTATATTTGTTGACTGTTTTATCCCTTGAACCTAACCTATTCCACTGATCAACTAATCTATTCCTTAGCCAATACCAAATGGTTTTGGTAACTGCTGCTCTATAATATAGTTTTAGATCTGGTACAGCTAAGCCACCTTCATTTGATTTTTTTTTCATTAATCAAGGGATAATGTTGTAAAAAATTACCCTGGCATGGGTTCTGTCAATAAAAAGTTATTAAAAAAAAACAGATAAGGTTAAAAAGGCAAAAGACAGGTATATTCTGATAGAAAGATTTAAAACTATATTACATAAGTTATAGCAGTCCTTTTTGTGGTGGCAAAATACTGGAAATTGAGGGGATGCCCATTGATTGGAGAATGGCTGAACCAACTGTGATTCATGAATGTTGTGGAATACTACTTTGTAATAAGAAATGATGAACAGGCAGATTTTAGAAAAACCTAGAAATATTTCCATGAATTGAGGCAAAATGAAATTAGAAGAACCAGGAAAACATTGTACACAGTGATGATCAACTGTGAATGATTCAACTCTATTCAGCAACACAATGATCCAAACAAGTACAAAGGATTCATGAAGGAAAATGCTATCCATAACCAGATAAAGAACTAATGGATTTAGAATGCAGATTTTTTTTCCTACTTACTTTAATATTTCTAGCATTTTTTTCTTTTGATCTGTTTCTTCTTTCATAATTGTGACTAATATGGAAATAAGTTATAACACATGTATAAACTATATCAAACTGCTTACCATCTTTTGAAGAGGGGAGGGGAAAAGTAAAGAGAGAGGGAGTGAGAAAAATTTGGAGTTCAAAATCTTGTGAAAATGAATGCTAAAATTTTTCTTGACATATAACTGGGGGAAAATGCTTTAAAAAAGGAATTATATCAAATAATAGTGAGGAAAGTGGGCATTCTTGTTTTATTCCTATATTCCTTTATTTATTAGAATAAAAGATCCTAATATATGCCCATTGAATATAAAGCATACTTTTGATTTTAGATAGATGCTTTTGGTGAAATTTTTTTAAAATTTTAAAATTTTAAAATTTTTTAAAATTCCATCATGCAGATACTTTGTAGAATTTTTAGCATTAAAAAAAGTATTGTATCTTTTTCAAAAAGCCTTTTCTGCAGCTATTGAGATTATCATATTTTTATTTTTAACATTAATCATTAATTACATTGACTGTTTCCCTAATGTTGAACTATCATTGCATTTCTAGTATAAATACCACTTAGTCATAAAGAATAATTTCTTAAATAAATCACTGTAGTCTGATTGATAGGATTTTGCTTAAAATTTTTGAGTCAATAATTATTAACAATATTGTAATATGGTTTTCATCTTTCCTTGGCTTAGGTATTAGAGCTACATTTGTCGGACAAAAGAGTTAGGGTACTTTTATTTTTTTTAAATTTTTTATTAAAACTTTTTATTTTCAAAACATATGCAAGGATAATTTTTCAACATTAACCCTTGCAAAATCTTGTGTTCCAATTTTCCTTTCCCTTTTCCCACCCGCTCTCCTAAATGGCAAGTAATCCAATATATGTTAAAAAAAAAAAAAAAAAGAATAGAAATAGATGCTAAATTCAATATATGCATACATATTTATGTAATTATCTTGCTACACAAGAAAAATCAAATCAAACAGGAAAAAATGGGAAAGAAATAAAATGCAAGCAAACAACAAAAGGAGTGAAAATGCTATGTTGTGAACCACACTCAATTCCTACACTTCTCTCTCTGGATGTAGATGGGTCTCTTCATCACAAGAGAGTCACATCCATCAGAATTGATCATTGTATAATCTTGTTGTTACTGTGTACAATGTTCTCCTGCCTCTCTGCAATCATCCTGCTGGTTGTTTCTTACAGAACAATAATATTCTATAACATTCATATACCATAATTTATTCAGCCATTCTCAGATGGGCGTCCACTTGTTTCCATTTTCTTGCCACTACAAAAAGGGCTCCTACAAACATTTTTGCACATGTCAGTCCCTTTCCTTCCTTTAAGATCTCTTTGGGATATAAGCCCAGTAGAAACACTGCTGGATCAGAGTGCACAGTTTGATAACTCTTTGGGCATGGTTCCAAATTACTCTCCAGAATGGTTGGATCAGTTCACAATTCCACTAACAATGTATTAGTGTCCCACTCACATACCCTCCAACATTCATCATTATCTTTTCCTGTCATTTTAGCCAATCTGAGAGATTTATAGTAGTATTTCAGAATTGTCTTAATTTGCATTTTTCTGATCAATAATGATTTAGAGCACCTTTTCATATGACTAGAAATGGTTTCAATTTCTTCATCTGAAAATTGTCTATTCATATCCTTTGACCATTTATCAATTGGAGAATGGCTTGAATTCTTATAAATTTGAGTCAATTAAATATTTTAGAAATAAGGTCTTAATCAGAACACTTAAATATAAAAATGTTTTCCCACTTTATTGCTTTTCTTCTAATCTTGTCTGCATTAGTTTTGTTTGTGCAAAAACTTTTTAACTTAACATTGTAATCCCAGATAAACTGAGGCAAGATAGAAATTAGAGAGTTTTTAATATTTTATTTGAGAGGGAGAGATTGTGCTGGGGGCATGTTGCCCCCAGGGCTGATGTCTCAAAGCATCCAAGGGCTATGTGAGTTTCCCATGAAATATATATACACATAGCTCTTTTTTTTTTTTTAAATATAACTTTTTATTGACAGAACCCATGCCTGGGTAATTTTTTACAACATTATCCCTTGCACTCACTTCTGTTCCAACTTTTCCCCTCCCTTTCTCCACCCCTTCCCCTAGATGGCAAGCAGTCCTATACATACACATAGCTCTTAAGCTATCAGGGTAAAGTCCAAGGCAGGAAGATGGAGTCCAAACTCTGGTGAACAGGAATCTCCAAGAAGGGACCATCAATGTAGTTCTGATAGGTTGGAGGTAGGACCATAAATTCTTATAAATTGGGAGTAAAGGAGATAGTCAAACTAGAGTCAGGCAGTCTGAAGAGATAGAGGTAGACAATACCAATTAGGTATCTGAGATAGGACATCTGGAGTTTTATCTTTTGGAATTCCAGAGTGGCCACAGTCCTAATGAGCAAGAGGGGGAGGTGTTGCAAACAGGGGAATTTAGGCAGAATGATAAAAGGAAGTGAGGCAGAACAGTTCAGGGAAACTGAGGCAAAACAATTTAGGGAAACTGAGGCAGGACAATTAAGGTATAATCAGAATTATCTATTTGGTGTTCAATAATGAGTTCCAATTCTTCTTTGGTCACAAATTCCTTCCTTTTCCACAGATTTGAGAGGTAAAATATACTAGGTTCCTCTAATTTGCTTATAATATCACTCTTTATGTCTAAATCATGAACCTATTTTGACTTTATCTTGATATATGGTGCTAGGTGTGGATCAATGCCTAGTTTCTGCCATATTAGTTTCCAATTTTCCCAGCAGTTTTTGTCAAATAGTGAGTTCTTAGCCCCAAAGCTTGGGTCTTTGGGTTTGTTAAACACTATATTGCTATGGTTATTGATTATTTTGTTCTGTTTACCTAACTTATTCCACTGATTGACTATTGTATTTCTTAGCCAATACCAAATGGTTTTTATGACCACTGCTTTAGAATATACTTTTAGGTCTGGCAGGTAATTTCTTAATTTTTGGAAATAATTTGTCAAATATGGGTACTATTCTTTACAAGGTTGATAAGATTCTCTTGTGAATCCATCAGGAGCAGAAGTTTACCCCTTCACCATCCCTTCCACAGCTAGATCTATTTTCTTTTCTGAGACTGAGTTATTTAGGATCTCTATTTCATATTCTCTTCTAATTTATATTTTTGAAGAGATTTTATTTTGTATGTGTAGAAGACAGTTCTACTGAGGAACTCTGAGAAAAGTATACTTGAAGCAAAGATACTTAACAGCAGGGTATTTACTCAGTGGGATTGATGAGATAATGGTTCTCTAGTTTACATATACTCAGTACTTAGTGATGTAATGGTTCTACAATTAACACATGCTCAGTGTGTTGTATTGATGTAATTGTGCTAAGGTATATAAGGGCTGAGAGGACTTGAAATAAGCAGACTCGAGAGAGACTCCAATGAGAGTATACTCGAGTTTGATGTCAGACTCCAGACTCCAGAGAGATCCTTAAAAAAGCTAGCCTGGACATTACATTTGTGTATCCTCAGTTTTTTAGATTAACTAAAAGTTTATCAATTTTATTACTTTTTTAAGAGCCAGCTTTTAGTTTTATTTATCACTTCTGTGGTTTTTTGTTTATAACTTATTGGAGGAATTTGAAAATCAGGCAAAAGAATTTATGGACAAGGGGGTCCTACTGAAAATTAGACTGTGTTCTAACTTAAAGTCCTTCTCTTGTTTTGTCTGTGAAAATGAAGATACATTTACGAAGTAAGCTAACAAGTCAAAGATGTGATTTCATCAGTATCCCCACTGACCTTTTTCCTCAAACGTAGATCATAACTCCTCTCCTCCTTAGTAGATCCTTTCATAAGTTGCTCTGGCTAAAAATAAATCATCTCATCATTTCAGTCTTAAAAAAATAAACCTCTTTGTATTCAGGTAAGCTGGTCCTCAAATGACAGACATGTAGTCCTTTCCTGGGCTCATATTCAAGTTTTCGGTTTTTTTCTGGCATCACTTTTAAGAACTCAAAGTTACCTCTAAGTTACAATGAGGAATTGGAATACAATTTATGTGAAGGAATTACTAAATTCTTCGATTGAATAACAACTTCTCCAGCAGTTATAAAAAAATAACAAGAATGAATATTTCTCCTCAGAAATTCCAATAGATCTGGTATTTCAATTCATTAAATCATTCTTTCTAATCATGCTGAGTCATGACCCATCAAAACTCATCTATAACTTTGTGCCTCCAGTCTCTACTGATTCATAACTTTAGCTTAGTTTCTATTGGCACAGAGTAAATATTTAACAAATGTTTGTATTATTTCATATTGTATAGGGGGTATACCATAAAGAATTTCCTCAATTTCTCCTGACATTTCAAGGATATCAATGGAACACAAAGGGTGTCCACCTATCTATCATCTTTCATTCTTTCCAAGTGATCCACCCATTTTTTCCTGTCCTATATTTCCCTAATTTCATCTTTTACTCCTGCTCTTCTGTGAAGTTCCTCATTTGTTTTATGTTGCAGACTGTTCATCGTCTATCACAGTGTAACCCTCCATTCTCTTTGTGTGATAATTCATTTCCACTTCTGAGAAAGCTGGGTTTCATATCTCATAGTCCTATAATACCACAAGCAACGTATTGATATTCAAAAGATTATTTGTTGATTATGAAAAAGCACTTGACAGAGCAAGGTTCTTTTCCAACAGTATATCTTGTATTCATACATCAAAATCATTCAGGATTCTTTGAAAGATAAAACAGTGATAACATTACTCAATGATCTAATTATAAATGACTGAAGAAGTATAAATAAGGGATATATGTTTGCCAAAGATATTTGCCACTGTGGTCCAGCAAAATCCAAGTTGAAGAGGTACTCCGCTCTTCTTAGCAAAGTTCTCTAGATGTTTGTGAATTATATCTTGTTGGTTGCACAAAGCCCCCAGAATTTCAGATCCTTTCATAAGTGATCTATAGACATGCAAAGTAATTTGGCCTGAATTCCAGAAAGGGATATATGAGGATGAAAAAAATGTTTTTTGCTCACATTTTGACATAAAGTAAACTGAATCACTTCCATTTGAATTTTCTCAGGAAGATTCTGAATATCACCTACAAGTAAAGATACCAGACATTGAGGTCCTTTCTCAAACTAAACTGTCAAGCATTCCAACTCTACTGCAGAGAGCACAACTCTGTTGGGCTGGCCATATTGTTCAAATACCAAATGAATACTTGCTAAAAAGAATATTTTATGGAGAACTTGGACAGAGTAAGCATTCACAAGATAGTCAAAAAAAGAGCTATAAGGACACTCTAAATTTCTCTTAAGAAGTTTAGAATTTATTGTATGACACTGGAGACACTGGCACAGAATCACCCAGCACAGTACACCCTCATCAGAGAAGGTGCTGTGCTCTATGAGAATTGAATTAGCCCAGGAGAAATTCAAGCTGTACAAAGATAACTCACCCCAAAATGTTCATAGGGAACATTTGTGACTAATCGTGGTAGAGCACTCTGAACTCATGATCCAATCAGACACAATCAGACACACTAACTTGCCTCTAACATAATGATGTCATTTTGGTCCTTTTTGAGAATGAAGGACAAATGACATAAAGTTAAAGAGGCAACCTATACAGCTTAAGAATCAGTATGCATTTCTAGGTTAGAACAAATGGGCAATAAATTTAGCCCAGAATAAAATAGAAATAGGAGATGACTATAAGAGGGTGATGATGTTAGGAAAGTTTCAGAACTCTTTTAATTACCTCAAATTCCTCTTAGAAACTGATAATTTATATAGTTTATATAGAAGATATGTAATTTCCAACTTGCAAAGTATTTTATAAACTTTATCTCATTTGATCCTTATATCTGTTAGGTGAGTTCTATAGTTATATGATTATTTGCAGTTGAAAGATGAAACAATCCTAGAGAGATAGTTATGAGGATAAAACAGTATGACACTATTTGGATCTCATTTTAGGTATTCTAACTCCAAGTTTCTACCCATTTATACCTTCCTGACTCTCATGGTAATTAATACCTCATGGTTTTTATCAAAGAGAATATAAATCATGAATAAATGTCCACTTTGTTTTTTTCAGAAGTCATACAAGACCTAAGACACAAGACCATATAAAATCCCTCTATGGCCAGCTCTAAATTCTTTCCAACCTAGGAGTCCTGGATGAAAGGGAATTAGAGGGACATATGTAGTAGGCTACAATCACCGTCTATGATAATATCTTTAGTCATTTCCAAATGCCATTAATAACTCATTCTTGATCTAGAATCCATTTATTTAATTTAACCCAATGAAACCTATTTACACATGTAAGAGGGTGGGATTTGATTAATGGATCCATGATCAACTGAGACCCCAATTCATTTAACAAGATTACGAGGTGTCAGACTTCAAGTAGTTCATTTGCATTTGTAAGGGCATGGGCAAAAAGCCCTTTCAGAAGTGAATGGTCAATTTGCATATGAAAGGGTCAGAAAGGGGCTAAAGATTGTCAGAGACAATAGGTTTGCCTTTGGTCTTGAACTGCAGTTCAAGTTTCTACAATGAATAGGAAAAGACTGAGAGTTTAGAAATGAAAAAGTTGACCTCTGCCATAGGATCATAGAGTTAGAGGTGGAAGGGGCCAATTAGACTATGGAGACTTCTTTAGAGGAAATTATCTTAGGAAGATTCTGAAGATCACCTGGCAGAAGAAGATAGCAGACACTGAGGTCCTTTCTCAAACTCAACTGCCAAGTGTTCCAACTCCCCATGGTCATACAATGGAGAGCATAATTCTGTTGCGCTGGCTACATTATTCAAATGTCAAATATATACTTGCCAAAAAAATTATTTTATGGAGAACTGTTTGGGACAAAAAGATCTACCCAAATTGACTACTCAGAGATCACTCATAGAAAACAGAATTATTTATTAGATTCTTGAGAAGCAGATGCCACCCTGATCTGTAAGCAAAATTTCACAGCAGGATAGGGCCAGAGCCTTGAAAATGCTTACAGCTTTTTACATTTCAGACACTTCCAAAATTCCACCCTCTATATGTTGTGATTGGTCACATAAGTCTAGTGTTCCCTTAGCTGGTCAGTGGAATGTAGTAGACAAGGTGATATATACCTTCTTCAGCCACGTAATCCCTTCTTTGGACAATGGAATGCAGTCCAGGCCTTATCTAAAATCACATGACTGGGGCTCTATAGGCTTGATCTACTTTAGCTAATAGTTTCTGATCAATATGTGCTTAATCTGTAAGTTCTTCACCTTTTCCCACACAGAACTCACACAGGAAAGGCACTCAAAAGGTGGTCAGAAAAAGCAATACAAGGACACTCTCAAGGTATCTCTTAAAAACTTTAGAATCTATTGTATGACTTGGGAAAACAATTGGCACAGCTCCACCCAGCTGTGCCCTCATCAAAAAAGGTTCTGTGGTCTTTGAGCAAAGCAGAATTGAATTAGTTCAGAAGAAACATGAGATGCACAAATCTAGAGAAGTCACCCCAAATGTTCCCAGGTACTATTTGTGTCCAACCTGTGGCAGAGCATTTGGAGCTTCTAATGGTCTGATCAGCCACAGTTGGACACACTGTAAACTTGACTCTAACATGGTGATGTCATTTTGGTCTTCTTCAAGAACTAAGGACAAAAACCAACCAACCAGTAGGAAATTAAAAGACAGAAAGCTTAGTGACTTGTTAGTCCAACAACTAATAAGTAATAAATAATTTTAAGTAGTATTTGAACTCAGGTCTTTCTGACTCCCAGTTTAGCAGTATACACTATTTCCATCTTACTTTTTAGTGCCTCTCCATCTTCTTTGTCCTTCATTATAGAAAAGGACCATGACATCAGGAAAGTGATGTCATGACATACTAGTGTATGGGATAGATTGAGTGAAGAACTCTCATGAGAATATGGCCTTGAGACTTTGCAATTATAAGTTAAACTATAACTAAAAAGTTGCAAATGTTCAATTGTCTTGGATGAACATTTTCTCTGCTGTTTTTCCCCACCTCTTAATTAGCATTTAAATACTTCTTTTAAAGGTGATGATGAAAGCATTCATGTAACAGAATTCTCTCATCCAAGAATATTTGCTTATTTAGCAGTTCTCTAGAGAAATTTAAAATAAGAGTTTGTTATATACTAATATTCTTTTGTTTCTGGGATAGACTCCCATGTTTAGAGTGTTGGGAAGAGAGGCTTCTAATCTATTTAATCTTGTGTTTTGCAGTTTGTGCTTTGCTCTTCTTTACTGACAACACCTTGTCTGTTGGGAGTTGCCCTTTGTTGTGAGATCATAATAAAACCCTTTTTGTCTTTTTCTTACCTCAAGAGTCTCTGATTGTTTTGTGGTCATTATTGTCGCACACAGTTTGGGGGTTTGTTCCAAAGTATTTCCTGCTCATGAGGGATCTCTTTAACACTGAATCCTTGAGCAGGTGTCTTCTGAAGAGTTCTCCAGGGGTCCTTGGACTTAGCTTGGTGAACTCCCACTCTGATGGGATGAATTCCTAAAAACAAACACAAAGAAAGCAAAAATAGAAGTGGGTTAGCAAAGATAGAGGACTAATTCAGCTCAGGAGACAAGGCAATGGAAAAAGTTTGTAATCAGTCATTTAAATTGTAACTAGCTCAGGTAGGTGAGCAGCTGGTGAGTGGTAGGAGAGAAAAGGAGGATAAGATACTTTGAACCTTGGGAAAAGCCCATTTCCCTTGGTAAGATCAGATGAGTCCTCCATACTTTCCCTCTGCCAAGAACTCTTCAGCCAACTGGGTGACTAGAATTGGGAATGAGAGAATTTACGGCTTCCAACTTCCTTTGAAATTGGGAAAATTCAGCAGAGCCAAGATGGCAGAGAGGACAGATGCTTCATTCTGTGCTCCCTTCTACCTTCACTTACTAATTACCAAATTCAGCCTCAAAAATAGTTCTTGACTGGTAAAATCAATCAATATTGGGAGTACAACAAATTACCAGCCAAAGATAACTTGGAAAATTGCCAGAAAAGGTCAGTCTTGATGGGTGGGAGGAGGCCAGCACAGGCAGAGAGGCAGAAGCCGGAGGCCAGTGCACACTGAGTGGACGGGGGCAGGGTGCAGTCTTCACGAGCTGAGAATTTGCAGGGAGGACTCTACCACAGGTTGGCTGCTCTGCTTTGGTTGCAAAGCAGTAGGTCAGCGGAGAAGTTACACAAACACCAAAGGTAGAGTGTACCCCAAAACACCAGAGTTTCACAGGATCTGGCCACACCCAGCCAGCACCGGGAGTAACTCAGCACAACCACAGCGTGGTCACATTCCGCAGTGCGGGGTTCTGCCTAGGGCAGTCACACTTCTGTGCTGCTGCTCTTCACAGCCCATTTGCAGGACAGCCACTGTCTATCTGTCCCTGTTCTGTAAAAGAAGCTGAGAACCTCCTTGCACTGAAGGCAGACCCTAAGGTCTTTTTAAAAAATTAATAAAAAAAGCCAAGTGAGTTCTAATTAGATAGCTTCTATAAAGAAAGAGAGCATATTTCTAACCCCAAGGAGACTAATAGCAGACAGTCTGTAGACAAAACTCCAAAGGGTGATATAACCTGATCCCCTTCACACAAGGCTTTCCCAGAAGAAATTATAAAAGATCTTAAAAGACAGCTAAAAATAAAATGGGGAAAGGAAAGAGAAGCTCTGCAAGAGAGTATGGAAAAGGCATATAACTCACTAAAAGAAAAATTTGAAAAAGAAAACAATTTCCTGAACTGTGAAATGGAAAAGGTAAAAAACTCCCAGGGAAACAGAATTTGTGAATTGGAAAAGATAAAGAACTCCCAAGAAAATAGGATTTGTGAATTGGAAAAAGAAAATAACTAATTTTTAAAAATTGTGAAATGGAAAAAAATTCCATAGAGCAAAACAACTCATTTAAAAACTCAATTGAACGTGCACAAAACAAAGTAAAAAAAAATTAATGAGGAAAATAACTCATTAAAAATCAGAACTGAACAACTGGAAATGAATGATTTGTTGAGACATCAAGAATAAGTCAAACAAAACCTAAAAAAGAAAAATTAGAAAAAATGTTAAATATCTACTTGGAAAAACAACAGACCTGGAAAATAGATCTAGGATAGATAATCTAAGGATTATTGGGCTCCCTGAAAACAATGATAAAAAAAGAGCCTGGACACTATTTTTCAGGAAATCATCAAAGAGAACTGCCCAGATGTATTAGAATCAGAAGTCAAAATAGCCATTGAAAGAGTTCATCAAACATCTGAAAGAGACCCCAAAACTGTTCTTTAAATGTTCAGTAGAATTCACAGGTAAATCCATCTGATCCTGGGATTTTTTTCTTAGAGACTTGATTAATAGCTTGTTCTATTTCTTTTTCTAAAATGGGACTATTTAAACAATTTACTTCTTCCTCTGTTAATCTGGAAAGCCTATATTTTTGAAGGTAGTCATCCATTTCATTTAGGTTATCAAATTTATTGGCATAAAGTTAGGCAAAGTAACTCCTAATTATTGCTCTAATTTCCTCTTCATTGGTGAAAAGTTCTCTCTTTTCATTTTTAAGACTAACAATTTGATTTTCCTTTTTCTAATCAAATTTTCCAAAGATTTATCTATTTTGTTGGTTTTTTCATAAAACCAACTCTTATTTTTATGTATTAATTCAATAGGATTTTTTACTTTCAATTTTATTAATTTCTCCTTTTAATTTTAGAATTTCAAGTTTAATATTTGATTGGGGCTTTTTAATTTGCTCTTTTTCTAGCTTTTTAAGTTGCAAGCCCAATTCATTGATCTTCTCTTTTTCTATTTTATTCAAGTAAGCCTCTAGAGATATAAAATATCCCCTTATTACTGCTTTGGCTGTATCCCACAAATTTTGGTACGTTGTCTCATTGTTGTCATTCTCTTGGGTGAAATTATTAATTGTGTCTATGATTTGCTGTTTCACCCATTCATTCTTTTTTTTTTTGGTAAGTTGTCCAGTTTTATTTTTTTTTTTAATTCCTTACATATGAACCTTTACTATTGTACAGAATTGATGCCCCTCATTCTCTATATAATTATGGGAAAATTTACTCCTGGTTTATAGGGGAATATTTGTTCTTATGTCATTTTAGTCAATACTTTTACATTTTCCTGTTTTGTATACTGTCTGAACCCCATGGGGCTCCAAACTGTGAATTAGAGTTGTTCTAGAAGAGCTATGTCAAGCTGATGGGATCTGGCTTCTGGGGGATGGCTGGAGCTGCCATTCATTCTTTAGGATGAGATTATTTAGTTTCCAATTACTTTTGGGTAATGTTGAATTTTGTCTGCTTGCATTAGATTATTTTTACCTTATTTCTAAATCCAATTTTTCTTGTGCATCAAAAAAACTGTATGGATATGTACACATATATTGTGTTTAACATATACTTTAACATATTTAACATATATTGGTCTACCTGCCATCTGGGGGAGGAGTGGGGAAGGGGAAAAATTGGAACATAAGGTTTTGCAAGAGTCAATGCTGAAAAAATTACCCATGCATATATCTTGTAAATAAAAAGCTATAATAATAAAAAAAAATTTTTTTAAAAAGAAGTTGGGAAAATTCTAAGCAGTTCAAGTCCAGAAGATTATCCTATTTTCCTTTGATAAAATTGGGTAAGTCCTCCATAAAGAGAATAAAATGCTGTGAACCTTGAAAAATGAAGATATCTGGCTCTTGAAAAACCACCAACAACAAACTAATGTCCCAGAAAGACAGCTCTTTCGAAAGAATTGGGATGAAATACCCAAATGTATAGGGATACTGTTGTTTTGTTTGGGCAGGTGCCCTAATTAGCTAGCTTGGAGGAACTGATTCCCCAAGAACTGGGTGTAAATTCAAGGGACCCTTCAATACCTAGCCCACAGGGCTCCTGAGGCTTCAGATCCAGAACTCCTCTAGATGGGGCTGGGAACAGGAGCTTGAATGATTTAGAAAAACAGTTTGTGTTCTGAGATGGGAAAAGTTTTTAACTTCCATAACAAAAAGAAAAAAAACTGACCTTTCTGTGGACCTTTAAGACTGGCCAATTTGAGTCTGCAGCAATAGTTAAAGTTATAGAACTGCTTCAAAACATTTTGACAGATTTTAGGGGTTTTGAGACTAAGTTTTAAGTTGCTTGGCACTATCTCTCAGTCAGCTAAATTGAGTTAGTCTATTGTATTTTTAAGTAGGCCTAATTTAAAAGCCTTCTTAAGGCAAAATGAACTTAAGGACTATAGAAAAACTGCAAAAGGAAAAATCACCTTCTATGGGATTTTCCAAGTTTCTCAGGCTTGTGGAATCTGTCCTGAGTAGGCTGGTGTCCCTGGCAGGCCAGAATTCTTCTGAGGTTTTGCACTGGTGCCCCAACATCTTCAACATGGTCCCCTAGCATTTTTGGTCTAGTCACTGGGCCACAGGCCTGCAGCCAGACATCTAGGTCCAAATTTCTCTGACCCTCTCCCCCGCCAATTTCTTAAAGCTCTGGAGACAGACTTGAAAGGACAGTTTTCTGCCACCTTAAATTCTGGGACTGTGTTTGCATTTTTAAATTGGAATTCTGATTCTGAAAATTGTATGAAATAATTACTATTAACTAGTGCGTGCTAAGATTGTGATTTTGTTTATTCTGGCATAAGATTTTAGAAAAATATGTACACTATTATATATATGCACACTAGAAATTTAAATCTGTATTTGATTTGATTTTAAGTTAAAATTTTTGGTTCTCGGGTAACTTAATTAAAGAAATCACATGTTTGTATCTCCTAATTAGATAAAATATATTTAAACTACTATGTTGCTTGCTAAATTGTATGTTTTAATTTGTACATTGCATGTTGTAATTTGTAAAAATTGTATGAACTGTGCTTTAACAATTTATCAGTCCAGCTGGATATGTGGTTTGAATTTTATGAAATCTGGTCTAAAGTTATTTAGATATTACTTATATTCTGAATCTTAAGGTTTGTCTTGCTTTCTCCCTTTAACAAAGAAGTAAAAACAAGAAAATCTGGTATATAGGGATATATGTAATTGCAAAATAAATTTTATCTGAAAGGTGTGTAATATGTCTAAAGATTAAGGTATTGAGGATGTGTCCCCATGAGGAGCAGGAGCCTGATTCCAAAATATTCAAGTTAGAATTTAATGAAATGATACCAGTGGGGATGGATGGTAGCTTTCCCCTGACCTCTGCTGCTTTAAGAGGGGTTAGTAGAATAACATTGGAACAAATTGTATCTAAATATGGATTGGTAGAGACTATTGATTCTGATAAAGGATCATATTTTACTTCTGAGATTTTATAAGAAACAATGGGGAAAAATTGCAATTTGAGTGGCAATTACACACACCAGCACATCTGCCCTTATCAGGGAAAGTGGAAAGAATGAATCAGATTTTAAGAAATGAATTACTAAAATGATGTTAGAGACTAAATTGCCTTACACCAAATGTTTGCTTATTTCTTTGTTAAAGAATCAGAACTGTTCCCAAAAGTGATATGGGACTTTCCCCATTTGAGATTGGTTTATTTGGGAAGAAAGAAAGACATTGAAATCCAGGATAAGTTTTTAAGAAATTATATACTAACAGTTTTAGCCCTTAGGACTGCTGACTCAGTCAACATCTCTAGAGTTTGCAGTTCAAGGAGAGTGAGCTCTTACTAAATCCTGGAAAAAGCAGAGTGGGAAGGACCTTACCAGATGTTACAGATAACTGGGACTGCAGTCTGGAGGCTGAGAATACCAGATTTAAAGGACCTGTGGAAGAACCTCAAAAATGGACTATTAAGGACAATTTATAACTTCTAAAATTGACTTTGCAATTAGGAATGTTTTGATGGGAGAGGAGATTAATTGTGCTTAGAGGAATTTTTAATACCAGTTATTTATATTTCTAGAATAGGGACTTCTTGATTGGAGGAATTTGAATTAACATTTTTTAGGATAAAGAAATTATTAATGTTAATTCTGATAGGGTTCTTTAATGTGAAATTAGGGTAGTGTATTCTGTATTCTATGTAAGATGTAATTGGTTGTATTAAGTCATTTTAAAGTTGTTCCCATTGTTTGGGGAGATTCTGAGAACAGTGGTCTATGTCTTTGTCCCTTTGAACACGGTTAACACCTGAACATGTTTTGATATAGATTGGTTATTGAGCATCTTAAAGCAAAATGATTTGTGTGAATTTAAAACCTGTCTACTTAGATATGTAGGTAGGCTGTGAACTTTCTAGGATGAATCTCTTACTGTTATAGTTGATATTTATTTAGGATATGTGATCCTTGAGAGTTAAAATCACCTGAAGCTTTGAGTAAGGAGACTTCTTTTTTAAGATAAAATTTCTTTGGACTGTAGGTAACATTATTTGGAGTTCTGAATTCAGAAATGATTGTCAGATGAATTATCAAGCCAGTAATCCATCATCTGAAAGGAATATGTCACAAATAACTCAGAGAAATGTGATCCTGAATTACAGATGGGAGTTAGTATTTGGGCAAGAGTTGGGAGGACAACCTTGGCCCCTGCTTAAGATGGGATCCTTCTGACTCAGTTTCCTAATGGTGTTCCTTTGAATAAGAAACCACCTGACTTCCTGAGTCTAGATATAATGTAGAATTGTTACTGCATACAATTAGCTAAGGATGCTTTATCCTTTCATGGATGTGCTCTCAGGCTGAGGCCTGAAGGACCAGTTATTGATTATAATCATATCCCTACTTTTTCCTCTTATGGCCAATTTCTATAATGAGGGCAAGTGTTCAGAAGGAGCTTTGAGCACAATTCAAGTAAGTAAGATCTTGCAGTTTCCTATCTGATAATATGTGGTCATTATATCCTAAATAAGTAATTGAATATTTGGCCTAGTCTTTTATCTGTTTCTAACTGCATATATCTGTTTCTTTTAGCATTTCTGTTGTTGCTGGGGCATCTTTATTTGTGAAGTTACTCTTATTAGTGGGGACACAAATGGCTCTCGATGGGAGTTGGATACAGAACCCCAATTTTTATGCTGAATAGGCTCATTAGACTTCAAACCATGGCTGAAACAATTATTAACCAGGCAACAAAGACAGGGCCATTGTTAGCAGACAGGGCCATTTAAACTAGAGAAGCAGCACTCCAGCATAGATTAGTATTAGACTACTTTTTGGCTGAAGAAGATAGAGTTTGTGGGAAATGAAATTTTTGCTATGTGAAAATTGATATTAATGGATAGGTAGTAAAGGAAATTGCCAAAACCATCAGAAAATTGGCCCATGTCCCATTCCAGACATGTCCTCACTGATGTGAGCTATGGTGTGGGGTCTGTCACCAAATGATGACAGGCACCAAAAGTTGGGGTTCGGTCATGTGAATAATTCACAATGGCCCTTTTCTATGACAAAAGGTAGATAATTTATTTAGGGGAATAGGTTACAAACAAAATGAAGGGATGGTAAATATGAAATAGAGATGGGAGAATATATGAAAGATAACTTACCCAGTGGAACTCACAGTTTTCCACTAGAAAGGGAGTAATACCCCCAGGAGATTGGAGCATGCCCTTAGTTGGCAGGTTAAATCCTGAAAGGCACTTAGTACCCTAAAAATGTTAGCTGTAAGGAGGAGAAGTGGAGCTGCGAAGCAAAGCAGAGTTAGGGGAGATACCATGTGGCAAGGGGGAAGAAAAAAATTCCACAGGGCAGAGTGCTGAGTGGACTGACCCAAGGGAAGGTAGCAGCTAAAAATAAGTAGGTTTTGTACCTCCAGGACATTACTAGGATTTTCAGAGGAAAGACTGAACAAACTTGAAGGGGTGGTCCAGTTAGACTTGGATCTTTAGAGGGTAGGACCAAGGAATCAAACTGAAACTCATTCTTTGGTTCCTGATGAGGATGGACCCCAGGAGAGAAAAAGGACAAACCAGACCCAGGGGATTTGGAGACTGAGAACAAGGTGTTTGGGTAAATGTATCAAGAATGGTGTGAGAAGTATTCAAAAGATAATATTTATTTTCCTTTATTATACTCCTCTTTATTTAAAGAGGAGGATTGTATGAGATAAACTGAATAAAGATCTCTCATGGGAATATAGCCTTAAGACTTTGCAATAACAAGTTGAAATATAGCTAAAAAACTGCAGATGTTCGATTATCTTAGATGAACATTTCTCTTCCTGTTTCCCCCACACACACACCAACACCTCTTAATTAGCATTTAAGTATTTCTTTTAAAGGTGATGATGGCTTTGGGAATTCATGTAAAAGAATTCTTTCATCCAAGATTATCTACTTATAGCAGTTCTCTAGGGAAATTTAAATTAAGAGTTTGTTATTTACTAATATTCTTTTGCTTGTTTTGGGAATAGACTTCCATGTTTAGAGTGTTTAGGGGTGTAGTGTGGACTTCTGGTCTATTTAATCTTGTGTTTTGCAGTTTGTGCTTTGCATTCTTTTGTTGACAACATAATCTGTTGGAAGTTGCCCTTTCTTGTGAGATCATAATAAATCCTTTTTTGCTTTTGTCTTATCTTGAGAATCTCTGATTTTTTTTTTTTTTTTTTTTTGGTCTTTACAATCTTATACACAAGTGAATTGGATTAAAGTGAGGTTAAGCTGTGCAAAGTCACCAGCCTCACTTTCTCCAGAACCATCTGGGTCCACTGGCCAGATCTATATCTGGATGACTGAAGTTCGCCCCAATGAAGTGAGAGACATTGGCCTTTTTAAGCTGACTTTAAGAAGTCTCAGACTGATTGAGGCAATGCCCAACCAATGAGGCTTTTACCTAGTCAATAAATAAATAAATAAATCTGGGAGGGGAGGACCCTCCGGGTTTCTGACCAAAACAGAAACAATTGCTATTTACATTCACTTTGAGAAAATCAGGATAAAAATAATGATCAAAAGTGGCTTGGCCTGGAGCCTATTGCTGGTCAATCAATGAGAGAGAGCCTGTGTGATTGGGATTTAAAGCAGTAAATCCCAAGATATCTTGTTAGATTTCAAGAGTGAAATTTTACTTTCTTTTAGGCAGAGAACCCGGGGTAAGGGTATAATACCTTATGTGGACAGAGAAATGGGAAAGGAAAGAGGAAAGAGAAGAGAAGAGAGGGATACAACATACACCAGAAATGGTAAAAATGAAATAGAGTGGGAGGGCATATATTAGCAAGTAAGTGAAATGGGAAACTGAGGACTTCTCAGAACAATAACCTTGGGTAGTGTATAAACTCAGCATTTGATTTGATTAATTATTAAGGCTCTGGGAGAAGAACAAAGGTTTACTCTTCCAGCAGAAAATACTGCTAGAAATACAGCAGAAAATACAAAAGGTAATCCTTTTGACCTTTGTTTAACTGCTTAGAGAAAAAAACCTGACCAATTGTTTAATGGCCTGGAGATATCTAAAAAGTCTCCAAACTATCTCTATCTGATTGATTGAAATTTGAAACAGACCAAATCCCCTTAGTTACTAGTTCAGTCATTTAGAAACCTTTAATACCTCTTGCTTAATTGATTACTAACCTTTGAAGCAAAACAGATCACTTTTTCTTAATAACATTTTGAAACATTTATTGTTTAACCAAGAACCCCCTACCACAAAAAGCCCATCTGTATTCCAAAGAAAAATAAGGAATAAAGATTGAGTTGGCCAATGATTTTAAAGGGATTAATACGAGATGGGTGGGTGAATAGTTTCTGTAAATCTTGACTATATAACTATACTCCTTAGTTCTGTAAAATTGGCTTTCCTTGCTCCAGACTTTCTGGTGAATCAAAATAAAGAAATTGTTATTCCATGCCTTTGAGCAGTCAATTTGAGTTAAAATCTTTGCATCCCACACACAATGAAGGGGTTTTAATAATTAATGATAGAAAGGGCAAGTTCCCTAGTAGAGGGAGTAGACAGGAGAAAGACAGGTTGGGGTCTGCTCTTAATGGCAGGCTAAATCCTAAAAGCACCCTAAAAGAGTTAGTTAGCTAGAAGGAAAGGCATGGTGGGAGGATGAGAGGGACATAAGGCAGAATATTATGGTGGACTGACCCAAAAATCATTTCCCAGAATCCAAACAGGAGACCCAGGGGCACAATACTTTGGAGTAAAGCAAGGCAGGTGGTGAAATAAGACCCAGAAAGATTCTAGGCGCTTATATCACTTAGCAGCTAGTGTAGTTACTAGCTCCTGACTTCTGAGTGTGTCTCTGGAGATATCCAAGCACCTGATAATCTTCTCAATGTGCAAGGCAAATTCTAGTAAAGAAGAGGGTCTGTCATCTACTCCATTTATTTGTCAGCTGCCATATGTCTATGCTGCTTCCCAGTAAAGAAAGCAATAGATATCTATTCCCCTGGTACTTTCCTCACTTGTTCAACAGACTGTTTACACTTTGAAGACAAAGAAATGGAATTGTATCTTTCTTTGATTGAGGGAAAGGGGAGCAGATTTTGAAAAATAAATGTTTCTATCATAGCTATTTATTTTGCTCTCACAACCATAATTTGCAAGACTGTCAAATAATCTTCTTAATGTACAGGTCTGATCATGCTGTTTTACTGCTTAAAAAACACTAGTGGGTAGCTATTATCTCTATGATAAAATAAAAATTCCTTTTCCTTGTATTTAGGCACCTTCACATCTGACAATGTATGACCTACTTTTCACATTATTTCCCTTCATGCACTCATAGTCTACATTCTAGTCAAACTGGATGAGGAGCTGCTTCCAGAATCTTGTTCTTGTTCTGCACTGCAATGACCTTTGGGTAGACTTTACCTCATGCTTTAAAACTATTTCCTCATTTCTGCCTGTTGAAATTATTCGTATTTTGTCTCAGCCATATTTAGTGTACTTTTTCTTCATAAAGCCTGTCCTTGATAAGGCAGTAATATGGTTTGGTGGAGAGAACACTGGACTTGGAATAAGAAAGAGCTGGTTTTAAATATTCCCTCTACAAGTTTGTGGCTATAAGATCACTGAGGCTCAGTGACTTAAATTATTTTTAGAGCATTTTGAATCTCACTTTTATCTTGATTACATTTTACCTTACATTATATTTATGTATATGTCATAATTTCTTGACTGCAGGTAATAACATTTTTCATCTTTGGAACCCTAAAGTATCTAGTATGGTGCCTTATTCATGACAAGAACTTGATAAACAGTTGATTTAAAAAACAGAAAAATCTAATTATAGGATTTATTGATAATATACAAATCAACAGTGACATAAGAAATATAGACAAGGATACATTACTAACTAGATTTACCAATTATTCAGAGGTCTCTGTAAAAGCAATACAAAACAATAGTCACAGGAAAACAATTATGTTCAGAGCTACAGGCTAGGTCTAAGAGACCATACATACCAATGGTAGAATAATCTTGTTTTATTTTAAGAAAACATGAAGTGAACTGGAGCCTTTTTCAAGTGTACCACTCTAGGTTAAACAGATGCCAGTCACCTTTTGAATGAGCTAGTTTAGTTTACAGTATATTCATAGGATTAGTGGAATTTCATTTCACATCAGAAATCATACTTTGTGGATTCATCAGTTATTCTAGCAGTTTCTATTTGTTCCCATGCCCATGTCTTCAGCTCAGAGAAGTATCTGGCCAGTATTTAAGTTTCCTTCAAGTATATCCAGGGGGTGTGTTGGAGCCAGCTCAAATCAATTCAAAGAAGCTGATTTTTAAAAGTTCAATGAGAGCATTTACACCTCAGAAACTAGCAAATGCTACAAACTAGGATTTAATTTATTGTTTTATTGACTTTCTAGACTTAATAAAGTGATGGAGAAAATGTTGATAATGCAGGTTAAATTTAAAATTTGTTAATTAAATTAACACAATTAAAATTTGTGTTCTTCATAATTTTATTTTTAAAGATTTAACATTTTGTTAACATTTTACCAGCACACTGATAACTATAATATTCTATGATCTATGAGTAACAACTATTAATAAATATTATACCTATTCATAAGAGGAAGAGAGGAAGATGTCAATGTATATTATAAAAGCCAATGTATATTATAAAAATGAATGGAAGAAGTAGGACTTGGGGTGTTTGTGGAAAGATAATTGGATTCAAAGAGAAGAATGAAGGATATTACAGGTGTTGGAAGTGAGCAAAGAAAGTCATAAGAGTAACAATTTTAAAGGTCTGAATCAAGTGTCCACTCCCAGCTCTATTCTTCACAATCTTCCCAATTTTTGGGAAAACCTGGAGAAGCTTCTGTCCTGGGCCCCTACCTTTCCTTATGGCCACAAGATTAAGAAAGACTCATCTAGGCTTTCTGTCCATCTTTTGAAAAATCTCAACAATTACCTTACCAAAAAAAAAAAAAAAAAGAAGAGGAGCCAAGATGACAGATGACACACATTTCTTTCTGACCTCTTCCCGCAATCCTCACACTGATTACCAAATCTAGCCTCTGAACCAGCTCTGGACCAGCAGAACCCACAAATATTGGGAGTGCAACAAATTATCAGCAGAAGATAATTTCTAAGCTCATCAGAAAAGGTCTGTTTCAATTGGGCATAGAGGGAGACAGGCTAAGTGCAAGCAGGCCTAACACCAGTGGAGGCAGCACAGACCCCGGGCAATGGGGGCTCCACAGAGCTGAGAGTCTTCAGGGAGGACTCTACCACAGTGCTGGCTATTCTGCCCTGGCTGCAAGTTTAGTAGATCAGCAGAGAAGTTATAAAACATCCAACACAGACACAAAAAGTAAAGAGTGAACTCCAAAACACCAGAATATCATGGGACCTGGCTATGACCAGTCAGCATCTGAAGTAAGTCAATGCAACCACTGCTGCTTGTAGAGGAAGCTTGGACAACCCCCCTTGCCCTAAAAGCAGATCTCAACTTTAAAAAAAATGAATGAAAATTTAAAAAGAATTCTGACCATAGATAGTTTTTATGGTGAAAGAAAAAAACAGATTTCAGACCCTGAGGAGACTAAAAGCAGATCATCTCCAGATGAAGCCCCAGAGAGTGATATAAATTGATCCCCATCACACAACACTCTCCTCAAAGAAATTAAAAAGGATCTCAAAAGAGAGCTGGAAGAAAAATGGGGAAAGGAAATGAGAACTTTACAAGAGAGTTTAGAAACACAGAAATTATCTGAAGAAAATTCACTTCAAAATAGATTTAGTAAAAGAAACATATAACCCCTTAAAAAATAGAATAGACAAAATGGAAAAAGAAAACAAATCCCTGAAAAACAGAATTTGTGGAATGGTGTAAGAGTCCTTTAAATGGGCGACCACAGTGCAACAGGAGGTTTGAGTGGTCCTAAAGTAATTTCTGTGGTTAAGAACTACCTCATAGCAGGATCCTGGCCATATCAAGATAGCTGCGTAATGGGTGATGGCTCTTTCTCACTGATTGGCTGTGTGTGTGACCTCACAGACCCTTTTTAAGCCCACTGCAAGCAGCAGGTCACTCTCTTTATCTAGAGGTGGCTAAGCTGAGTGGATGGATAGCCAAGAGAGGTAAGGAGCTTGATAGTGAACACATGGGTCTTCAGACCAGGTGTTCACTAGGGACATAACAAGTCAGGGCCTTATATCAGCAAGTTTAATAAAGGCTTTAAGTTTGCACATGGCTGTTCGTGAGTGAGCGCGCTATTGATTATTAAACTATGATTCAAGAAATCATGGCCAGAGATCTCTGAAGGCCTCAGAGGAGGCGAGCCAGGTAGAATTAGTTGACGCTGCAAAGATCAGTGGCCAGAGATACTCTGGAGCCCTGGGAATCAGGAGAGACTGGCAGTGTGAAATATCAGGTAACACTGGAGCTTTCACAGATGAAGTGATTGCTCAGGGTTAAATAATGTAATGATATTTTACAAAATGGAAAAGGAAAATAACTCCTTAAAAAACAGAATTTGTGAAATGGGAAAAAAAATCCATATAGCAAAACAACTCATTTTAAAATACAACTGGACAAATACAAAACAAAGTAAAAAAAGTAAATGAAAATAATTCACTAAAAATCAGAACTAAACAAATGGAAATAAATGACTTCATGAGACATCAAGAATCAGTCAAGCAAAAAAAAAAAAGTCAACTCCCAAATAATTACAACAACAAAAACAATTATCTTGCTATAATGTATTAACTTCTTTCTTTCCCATCCTTTTTCTCTCCAGTTCTGCTATTATTAACTATGCTCATATCAGCTTTGTTATTTTTCCTATCAATCCACTTCCCCACCAAAGCCCTAATTACTATCCTTATAGCTTTTAGTATCCAAGTGACCTATCCTGGCCACTATTATGGGGAGGAAGTAGAAAATTGTCTCCTACTTTAGAATTTATGCTCCTTGAGCAAGGAATATATTTCATTTTGTTTTTATATCCCTAATGATTAGCACAGTATTGGACACATAGTAAGTTTTTTTTCATTCATTCATTTAAGTGTTAGCCTCCCCACCCCCACCCCCCCAAGCTATTGGTCTTTATTATAGAAAGCATCAGACCAAAAGTTAATAGGGCACTACCTTTATCTAAATTTGTGTGACATTGAGCTAAGTACTTCACCCATTAGGCCTCAGTTTCCTCACTTCTGAAATAAGACAATTAGGCAAGATAATTTCTAAGATCCTTTCTAGCTCTAGAATTTGTCTATGAATTCACAAGGACCAGAAAAAATAGAGACTAAATAATTCAACTTTTGAAAGCTTGGATTCCAAATGTGCTGGATGTCTCTATCTCTTATAGCTGAGAGATGTCCCCTGATATTTGTAAAGTAGCTCCAGTTCATTTTTTATTTCATTTAACCTAGTCTGATTCTATTTAACATCTATCAACATGCATTCTCTTCATTTTATATATTGAGCCTCTACTTCATGCCTGTCTAGTATCCAGAGAAGAAGAAGGTATCATCTCTATAATAAATTGATAACTTAAATGCCTCTATAAGTTTGGATAAATGACTTAACCTCCTTGAGTTAATTAAAAAAATAAGGCTCAAACCAGGTCCTCTAAGGTCACTTCAAGCTCTAGATATTTAGGGTTAAGAAGGACTTTTAAGGAATAGCCACTAATCAAATAAAAGAGTGGCCAGAGTCTGGAGGAGATTACAATCCCCTCAGTTTATAGAAAAGAAAACCAAGGTTCAGAGAGGTTAATTGGTTTGGGGGTCACTCTTGAATAGGTTAGTAAGCTTCAGTCAATTTTTAAAAATAAATTTTTATTGATTTTTTTTTTTTTGTTTCTTACATCGTTACTGTATCCCATATATCTTTTGTCCTCCCACTCCCAGAAACTCATCTCATATGATAAATAGTATTTTTTGGAGAAGGGAAAAAAGTCAGCACAACTAATCAATTCATTGAAAAAAAATTTTTTAATTGGGTTTTAAATGACATTCATTTTTTTTAATTGTAACTTTTTATTGACAGATCATATGCCTGCGTAATATTTTTTACATTATCCCTTGCACTCACTTCTGTTCTGACTTTTCCCTTCCCTCCCTCCACCCCCTCCCCTAGATGGCAAGCAGTCTTATACATGTTAATATGTCTATATAGTATATACTAGATACAATATAGTATATAGTACTAGATACTATATAGTATATACTAGATACAATATGTGTGCAGAACTGAACAGTTTTCTTGTTGCCCAGGAAGAATTGGATTCAGAAAGTAAAAATAACCCGGGAAGAAAAACAAAAATGCAAACAGTTTACATTCATTTCCCAGTGTTCTTTCTTTGAGTGTAGCTGCTTCTGTCAATCATTGATCAATTGAAACTGAGATAGATCTTCTCTTTGTTGAAGAAATCCACTTCCATCAGAATATATACTTATACAGTATCATTGTTGAAGTATATAATGATCTTCTGGTCCTGCTCATTTCACTTAGCATCAGTTCATGTAAGTCTCTCCAAGCCTCTCTGTATTCATTCTACTGGAATGACATTCATTTCTAAACACATCTCTTCCCACCTCTAGTGGGCCTAATCTTGTAATAAAGATTTTTTGTGAGGGGGGAGGCAATTGGGGTTAAATGACTTGCCAAGGGTCACACTGCTAGTAACTGTTAAGTGCCTAAATCCAGATTTGAACTCAGGTCCAAGGCTATCCATTGCACCACTAAACCATCTCAAAGATTTTAAAGTAAAGAGAAAAAAATGCTTGGTCAATTTTAAGGGAGAAAAAATGCTTTTCATTTAAGAATTCATGGTGTTTTTATTGTACTCTATACTCTCCAAAGTGATTTTTACATCAGTGAGCTCCTTTTATCCTCATAGCAACTCTGTGAGGTAAATTTGTGGAAGATATTATTATTTTCGTTTTACAGATGAAGAAACTCAAGCAATGATAGATAAAGGAATTTGTCCCAGATTATACAATTAGTTGGTAACAGAGAAAAGACTAAACTGTGCACAGAGAAATTAAAAGAAAACAAAGACTGTCCACTGAACACATTTTGTTTGAGGACCATAATTCCTCCTGGCTGGAAAGCTCCAGGAGAGGTAGCTAGAACCCAGCTCAGCCAAATGAACAAGACTATTTCTGAAAACTCTGCTGATCCCCCAGCTCCTCATTACATTCTAGTGTTTAGGTGTTGATGAAATGCAATGACAGCACTTCCAGTCCTGAACATTTTTTTACATCAAAAGGGTTTCTAAGAAATGGATTAAGTCCAAAACAAAATATTTGGAAAAAAGCCATTGACAGTCATTGGACAGTCATTGGGGAGAACAATACATAAACCACATCCTCAGAAATAGTATAATTCTCAGTTCATGTTTTCTTTTATTTTCTTTTTTCTTAAAATCATAGCAACAGCCATATCCTAGCAGCTCTTTTCCTGATGCTCCCTGATGCATCTCTAAAAGATGCTGAGTGGGGGGGTGGACTGGCCTGACAGGGCATCTGATGATTCCAAATCTGATTTTTCTACTTCTATGAAAGAAACCTTGGAGAGAAGGGTAAGATAAAAAATTATACAAGACTTCTCAGAGTCTGAATAAAACCGATTGTGCAATCATACCTTCTCCTTCATACATAGTAGCACTCAATATTCTTGGGGGTACTTATCCTTATGCTCTTCAAATAGTTTTCATAGATATTTGATCCTCAAAATGGCCCTCTGTGATTAAGAATATTCTAGCAGCCTTATTGGTGAGAAAACTCAAGAAAAGAGAGACTATCCAAGCTTCCATGACAATTTAGCAACAGTCAAAACTTTAACAATAGCTATAATTTATATATATAACTTCTAATCCAGTGTTCTTTCTGTCCTTCCTAAGACAAGTAGATTCTAGAGAAAGAAGGTTGTCAATATTCTTGAAATATTCTTATAGTTTTGCTGTTGACCAACCTCTCTTAGATATTTTTATGTTCCTTTCATGTCTAAATTGGCTCATGTATTTTCAAAATGTGGCTCATGGGGAGGCATATAGATACCTATCTCCAGAATCTGACCTACCTCTCTACAAGGGAAACTTTGACTTCACCCTGGAGTGGAGCAGGAGTAGGAATCTAATACTGGTTTATCTGTTCTCTCAGAGGGATTACTGACTAGAATTATATATATATATATATATATATATATATCAGGGCACTCTCCTAATATTAATGGTTTAGGGATATGGTACTGTAAAATAAACTACTATCTTCCATGGTTGCTATCCCTTAAAAAGAAAGTGTATCATAAGTTTACAATTATCTGGCTCCTTCTAAATGTTGTTACACAAAAGACTATCACAATGAACAGCAAGTAAACTTATTTATCCAACCAGATAACAAAGAAAAATCCAAACAAAGAAAAAGTGAAAGAGTTCTTAGATTGTGGCAAACTGATATCTTGTTCAATAAAGACAGAGGCTGAATCTTACTCAAGAAGAAAATGACCAAAATCTCTAAGAAAGTGAGTTGGAAATCTGCAGTGCCTTAAGGAACTGCATTTCTCTTTTATACCTGCCTTCCAAAGTCTCTTTCCATCCATATTCCTGGAACTTTTCCTCAAGAAAGCCAGAACTATATGTATCCTTTAAAAACCAGAAATGAAGAAAATGCTCTCCAAAGTTTGCACATTAACTTTTCTTCTCATGTAGGTACACAAGACAAGGCAACAAACTATCAGAGTGTAGCACTGAGTCATAATTTTGTCCACTACTTAGTAGTCTCTTATGTAGTAATAATAAAAATAATGTCAACAAGCATTTACATAACATGTTAAAGTTCACAAAGTGCCTTACAAGTATCATGTTATTTTATTCCCACAATAACACTACACCTCAAAATTAATACTTAAATGGAATTTTGATTTATTCATTTGGTCTTTTCTATAAAGAATGCCACCTATCCCTAGTTGTTCATCTTTTTCCCCCATACATTCATCATAAAGGGTCCTACCAATGTCTCATAATACCTCTTTTCATTCTCTGACATCTTGAGAAACTAGTAGAACACTGTGGGTGATAACCTTATCTTTCTTGCCATGTAACCAACCCATCTTTTCCTACCAAACATTTTTCTGATGATCTCTTTTATTTCCTCTTCTTCTTTTAAAGTTCCTCATTGGTTTTTATTTAGCATTCATAGTTACCATTCCTCTCCATTGTCCTCTGTATGACTCTAATTTTCACTTCTTTGGAGACTATTATATTCCATATTTTATTGACCACTGAAATATAAGAAGGAACCTTCCTTCCATCTTTAAAGTAGCAGAGGGCTTTGGTATAGAATACTATAAAATAGTACCAGTCTATTTCAATGTGTTGAATAGTTTTACTGTTCTTTTTTTCACCTTTTTTTCTTTTTGGCTATAAAGGATGTCACTCTGGGAGAAAAATGATATATTATTAAATATAGGTTATTGTGAAAACAAAAAATATTAATAAAAAATATTTAAAATTTAGTGGCTCCCCATTACTGACCAAATATAAGCAGGAGCTCAAGGACATTTGCAAAAGACTTTCTTCATTGATGGAACTGATTGCTCAGTGCTCCATGCCTGAGTAAAGAGTAGAGTTGACAGAAGCTTGAGAGAGAGAAATCTTTATTTTGCTTCCAGCTTTGAGAGAACTATAGTTCTGAACTTTCCAGGAAGAAGTCCACAAAGGGAGAAGAAGACTTGGGGGAAGAGCTGTCATGCAAGAGAGATAGCACTTGGATCATGCTTTTTTTTCATGCTATGCTAATTCCCCTCCGCCATACTTAGAATAAACTTCATAGCCTAGTTATTGAAATTCCTCTTTTTCTTCAAGGCCTAACCTGAATATCACTTCCTCCATGAAGACTTTCTCCTTCAGCTGGAATCCACATCTGTCTCTCATCAAGTTTCTCCTACTATCTTTTTTGCATTTATCCATTTCTTCAGGAAGCTTTTCCAGCCCCATTCCCTCCTCATCCTTCCCCTCTCAAATTGTCTTTCATCTTTTCTGCATATATCTTGTACCTACCTATTTAGGTACATGTTACAAGAACCTTTAGAATGAAAGGTTCTTGAGTACAAAAGTTATTTTTTTAGCCCCAGGATTTAGCACCATGCCTAATACATAGTAATCTTCTAATTAATGCTGCTGATTGACTTCAAGTGCTATGCAAATGTGAGTTGTAATTATTGTGTAGTTGGTTATTCATAGATGTTTATTGAATACTGGATCATTTTTATTGGAACCAATTTCCCTGTTAGTGTGGCTTTTATTCTGTAATCCTGACAAAAAAAAAAAAATGAAGTAGCTTTCATTTCATTTTCTCTCACACAAACCAGCCAGCTCTGCCAAAACACTTGCTTTAACTATTGCCTGCATACAAAGACACCATGATCAATTCTCAATTGTTTGATTTATTACAAAACAATTGATGGAGGCAGTCCAAGTAACCATGAGTAAAGCATAGTCTGTTTTCAGCATCACATAGTGGAAAGATCACTGACGCTGGAATCAGAATTTGATTTTTTTCTAGGTTGAATTCTAGCTCTTCTATCTGTTTGACCTAAGGCAAGTCAATTCACTTATTTGAAGAAGTTGATTTTGGCTCTAAATTTTATGAATCTATCTAGTGATCTCTCAAATAGCCTGATTCAGTCTTCTGTTACCCCCAAGACAACTTTGGAAAATTGCAAACATATCTTAAGCATGTTTAACTCTGTTATTATATGGTTTTGACTAATTCTATCTTTTCCTAAGAAGAATGAATTGGGAAATAATTGAGGCATCAGACCAGTGGCCTGAAAGGTGAAGATGGAAAGATGCCCGATAATAATATCAAATAATAAGGATATAAAAGTTGAGTTCTAGCTTTAGTAACTTATGTGAAATAGGGTTTATGTTGATCACTTCTGTGTGGCTAAGAAATTAAGCATCTGTATACAGAGGCTTCATTACAAGTCCTTGCCCTGTGTTTGGAAATAATTGCCAAAAAGGAAAAATTCCAGGTTTGCTACTTCATTGCTAGAGCTATAAGCTCTTCATAAGAGAGCTTAACTCCATCATTCACTCACCTTACACAATCAACAGAATCAAGAATTTCAGATTTGAAAGAGATTTTTCAAGAATTTTTCACTTTGAGTGCAAGGGATAATGTTGTAAAAAATTATTCTGGCAAGGGTTCTGTCAATAAAAAGTTATTATAATAAAAAAAAAAGAATTTTTCACTTTTTTTAAAGTCATAGATCCCCTTAGCTGGGGAAGCCTCTGGATTTGTCCTCAGAATAAAATTTTTAAATGTATAAAATAAATATATAGGATTATAAATTAAACCAATTATATTGAAGTATAATTATCAAAAGATTTTTTTAAAAAAACAAGTTCATAAACCTCAGCCTAAGAATCTCTGAACTAGTCCATTTTACAGATTGAGAAAGGAAAGTCTTCTTGTTCTTTTCCTTTTCCTCTTTCTCCTCCTTCTTCCAACTGCTATCACTACTATCCAACTACTATCTTCCAACTACTATCAATATTACCAATTGCTGCTATTACTGTTACTACTATTCAAAGACTGGTGAGGTTAAATAACAAGAAGACAGCTTAAATGTTGAGAATGAGGATGAGCAGAGAACTACAAAGTATTACAGAGAGTCTCTAAGAATTGCAAAGAGCTGTAGTTCAAAGAAGTTAGTATATCATTTGTGGAGTAGGAAAGAATAACAAAAAGATCAATTTGTGCTTTTGGTAGATAATGGTCTTAATAGATAATGGTTTTAACATGTTAACTTTCTTTCACTTCAATACATCTGCTTTGTAAGAATAATGTTAATATTTTCTTTTGGACTGATTTGTTGATATTTTTTCATTCATCTTTGTGCTCCTGGGTTTTAATATAATTGTATAACCCTATTTCTTCAAAAAACTAGTAAAAAAAAAAGTCAGAAATAAAGGAAGAAATTAACTGTTGAATGGTCTTGAAAAATGCTGCTTGTTAAAGGAAAAAAGACTCGTTTGTACAAAAATATTATAGCAGTTCTTTTTATGGTGACTAAGAGTTGGGAAAGGAGGGAATATCCATCAATTGGGGAATGATTGAACAAGTTGTATATATTTGTCATGGATTGTACTATATATTTATAATGGAATACTATTGTTCTAGAAGAAATGACAAGCAGAATGATTTCAGAAAAACATGAAAAGAATTACACAAACTGATACAAAATAGAGAAGAACTAGGAGAACATTGTACACAATAACAATAATACTGTACAATGATCAGTTGTAAATGGACAGTTCTAAAGGACTCGTGATGAAAAATGCTATCCAGAGAAAGAACTGATGGAATCTGAATGCAAATTGGAATATATCATTTTTCACTTTCTTTTTTTGTTGCTGTTGTTCTGTCTTCTTTCATAATATGACTAATGTGGAAATATATTTTGTATGATAATCTAAATCAAATTGCTTACTATCAGGGAGAGAGGAAGGGAGGAGAGAAAGAATTGGAACTCAAATTTTATTTTCTAAATTGAATATTTAAAATTGTTTTTACATGTAATTGGGAGAAAAACAAAATATTTTTAAAAGAATTGCTGCTTGTTAATTGTTGCTGTGCATGGTGTTTTCTGAGTGTTAGTTTTTAACTTTCAAATACATATATTAATGAGAACTAGGATAAGGATGGCCTCATAAAGGCCCTTCAAAACCCTATGAATCAAGTAACAAATTACTGACAATTAGAAAAGCCAGAGGAGTGCTCAGCAACCAAATGTTCTCTTAAGTACTTCACACTTTCTCTCTACAGAAATTGTTTACCATATCAATATCAGACTCTATTTTTAAGAAAATAGGAAAAGTAAATTTCACCGGTGCCTTTAAGGTTCTTAAAAATTGAGTTAATGAAGTAGGGACTAATGATTCTTAGCAGGGTCCACTTCAAAAGGGACTGATATACTGTAGATTGTAAGTACCTAGAAGGCAAGGACCATTTCCCCGCCACTGTCAAATGATTCCATCTTTATATGTGGGTACTTCATTCAACAGTATTCAGCAACAAATATTTAATAAAATCTCCTTATGTACTGCGTTGGGAGCAGACAGAGAGATAAGGTGCAAACTAAACTATTTTAACTAAATAATATAAGTAACTAAATAATAACTATATTAATTAAAATATAAGGTAGAACATAACAGAGAAATAACACAAGCAAATAGGGCTATGGAAAATTCAAGCATGAATGGAGAAATCTTTACTGACTGAAGAAATGGGATTATAAAAATTCCTAATGAAAGAGATGGTGTGGTACAGGAATCTGATATTGGATTTGTCTAAAACTCTGAGTTCAAATTCTGTCTGCCACCTGTGTAGGCTCCATTAAGTCATTTGACTACTTTAGGTACTCAATTTTTTCATGAATGAAATAAGAATAAATAAATAAATAATGTTATTTTAATTATGTAATTTCTATTATATAACTATAATAAATCATATATATTATATATAAGAATAAATAAAATTAGAATAGATAATCCATAAGGTCTCTTGTAGCTCGATAATCTTATGTGTGTTAGTTCCATCTCTCCAACTAGACAGAAGGTCATTATTTTCAGACACTTATTTCCATCTCTTTCAGTCATTTGGGGTCATAAGAAAAATTTTACAGAAAAATAGAGCTGGTAAATCCTTAAAGCAATAGGTTTTTATTATAAGACATTTTAATATATTCAAAAGAGAGTACAAGGAGATGCTCAGTAGTGGGAACACAGAAGCAATATGGGAAAGCAAAAACCACAGCAGCATATAGATTTCCAGGATTGCTCACCAGCTAACACCTATATAGCTAGGCAAGAACAACTTGATGAAGCAGCCAGGTGCCATGAATTTCAGTAGATTTGTTTCCCATTTCAAGAAAATTGCAAGAGTTGGTCAGTAAGGTCTTACTGGGATTAGCATGAAAGTAACAAAAGTCAGACTGACGTAAATGACTAGAAAAGCCACACTAAACCAGAATTTTGGACTATGAACCTTCTGTTTAGTTCTTTAAAAAAATAGTGGTATCTTGTTTGTATGTAGAGAGAGTTTTGTAAACTCTAGTTATCAGCATAATCATCATCATTCTATCCCTTCTTCCTCTGTGAGAACCATCTCTCATAATAAAGTCTAAAAAAAAAAAAAAAAAGAATAAGAAAAAGTTAAACAATACTTACCAACATATTGAAAAAGTTTGACATTATAAGCAGGTCACATTTATGGCTTCCCACCTCTGCAAAGAATGGGAGGAAAAGTGGCTTCTCATATTTCTTTTAAAGCCTGGCTTTCATCATTATAATTATATAATATTCAATTTGTATTGTTTTGTTATTTTGCTCGTTACCATTTTCATTTCTCTAGTCATTATATATTATATTCCTGATTTAGCTTACTTCACTTTGTAACAGTTCAGATAAATTTTTCCACAAGTCTTCGTATTCATCATGTTATCATTACAGATAGGCATATTTTTTATGTTACTATACTGTCACAATTTGTTTAATCATTCCTTTATTGGTGAATATCTACTTTGCTTTTGGTTCTTTGTTGCCACAAAGATGCTGCTATGGCTATTTTCATCACTTTATGACATAATTTCAAATTGCTTCTCAGAATAGTTGTACTTAGTCACAGTTCCACCAAGAAATGACATGAGTATGCTTATCTCCACAACCTTTTTCCAAAAATGGCCATCCCTAGCTTTTGTCATCTTTGTCAAGTTTGTGGAATATGAAAAGAAATATCAGGATTGTTTTCATTAGCATTTATCTTATTATGAGTGAATTGGAGCATTCTTTCAATTGGTTTCCAAAAACCTGCAATTCATTTTAGTACTGTTTCCTTCATATTCCCTTATCACTTATCTACTAGGCAATGACTATTGCTTTGATATTTTTTGGTTTTCTTATCTTAGAGATGAGACTCTTGTATCAAAGATATTTGATACAAATTTTTTTTCCCAGCCAACCTCTTCCTCAGCCTATTTGTATTCATTTTGTCCATGTAAAAGCTTTATAGTTTCACATAATTGAAATTATCTTTTATCTTTATTCATTCCTTATACTGACAGTGGACATAGATTGATCTGCATACAATGAACATGGATTGTTCATATTCTCCTTCAAAAAGGAAAATCTTATGAAAAGGAAAATTCAGGCTTAGACCCAGATTATATTTGCATAGATTGGGGCAGATTAAATTGAGCAGAACCAAAACAATCTATACAGTTACAATCACATTGTATAGACATACAACTTTGAAAAACCGAAGAACTCTGTCAATGCAATGACCAGCCAAGATTCTAGAGGAATAGACAAAACATATTCTGCTCTAGGATATGCTCTCAAGAAACTTATATTCTATTAGGAAAATACAACACATACATAGAAAAGTAATTAGAAGATATTAGTAACTGAAGGATCAAGATAGGTTTCTTATAGGGAGTGGAACATGAACTGAGCTTAGAAAGAAGCTAGAGATTCAATGAAGCAGAGGTAAATTGGGTGTATATTAATATAGTGCCTGTCACATATCCAAGTGCATAATACATGTTTTATCTATATATCTTTTCCAGGTATCTTGGATTGCCGGTGGAAGGCATGGTGATAGCTGACATCCCACTCCCTGATATGATTAAATTACAGGCTGTAAAAACCAGGTTAACAAAAAACATGTCCCTTTCACACTTGTAGTGGAAATAATCAAATTTGTCAACTTGATAGGTCTACAAAGAAGAGATCTTTGAAACTAAGATAAATGCTCATTATAAACTGAGAAAGATATTTTCTTCTTTTGACTGATCTTTTGTGTTGGTCTTAAAAGGTCACAAAATTTACTCCCCATATCATGTTATCAACAAGACTTGATAACTTAGACTGTTTGCAACAAAGTTTCATTGTCTAATTTGAAATGTAAATTCTCAGAATAGTGGAGATGCCTAAATTCAAGTGCAAGAAAAAAAACTTTAATTTAAAGTTCTTTAATATTTTTATTTTCCCCGGTTATATGTAAAACAACTTTAACATTTGTTTTTAAAATTTTGAGTTCCAAATTTTCTCCCTTTCTCCCCATCCCCACTCCCCCACACTCTGCTAAGAAGACACATGTGAAGTTATGCAAAACATTTCCCTGAAACTCATGTTGCAAAAGAAAACATAGTTCTCTCTGTTATGGGCCATAAGTCTGAACTTGAAACAAGGATTCTTACAAGGTACTAATTCAGTGGAATTGATGAGACAATGGTTATCTAGTTTAGCATGGTGCTTAATAGTTCTCTAAGCTCAATATCATTGATTTAATCTTACCACAAATAATGGTTTCCTAGTGATATAATGATTGGTTTATACTCAATGTAGATCATATAAGCTGGGAGCTTCAACTAGATTCATTCAGAGAGGCAGAGAAGACAAGGGAACTGGAGGCAGGAGCTTAAGCTCTCAGAACCAAGGAGAGAGATTCATTCGATCTTCAGGCTCCTGGGGGACTGAGGCTTAGAGAGAGAGCTATAGAAGCAAGCAGACTGGAGGCTGAAGCACAAGCCCTTGGACTCAGATTCATTCATCCCATCTCACACCACCTTAGTGGCAGGTTCTCCTCCTGCATTTCTCCACTGAGATCAAGGCCAGACTGAAAGGCTCTCCAGAAAGATGCCCAGCCCCAGGAAGGAGATAATAAAGAATCTGGACTTTAACACCTGGCTACTCTTGTGGTGATTACTCAGACTGAAAAGAAGTCTGCTCTCAGAGATCCCAAGAAAACAGAACCAGAGAACATCTCTCCCCGCTCCAAAAAAAAAGCCCTCAAGAAAAATAAAGTTAAAAAAAGAATATGTAAAAAAAAGTATGAACAAACAACTTTAAAAAACCAAATGTTTCACTTTTTCATTATCTACCAGTCTTCTCTTCTTCAATCATATAGTAAAACATTACTAATTAAGATATGGAGAGATGATGTCTGAATTCCAATATGAAGAAATGAACTCTCAAACAGTGCCTGATACATTTGCTGTTGTTTAGTTATTCAGTAATGTCTGACTGTTTGTGATTTCCATGGACTATAATTCTGGGCCCTTCTATCTTTTACCTTTCACTGAATAACATGAATTAATTTTTTAAAGTATTGGCTGATTTGATCTCCTTGTTCACTAAAAAGCTCTTAAAATTCTCCAGGACCACAATTCTAAAATGTTGATTCTGAAATGCACATCTTCCCTTATATCCAATTCTCACAGTCACATTGCTACTGGAAAAAAAAACAACAACAACAAAAAAAAACAACTATAGCTTTGACTATAAAGACCTTTGTTGGCAAAGTGATGTCTCTGCCTTTTAGTATACTGTCCATTTTTGCCATAGCTTTCTTTCCAAGGAGCAAGAATCTTTTAATTTCATGGCTGCAATCATCATCTGCAGTGAATATAAAATCTGACACTGCTTCCATTTCTTCTCCCCTTTTTTATCAGGAAGTGATAGGACCAGTTGTCAAAGTCTTTAAGGTTTTTCTTTTTTTTTTAATGTTAAGCTTCAAGCCAGCTTTTATAATCTCCTTATTCACCTTCATAAAAAGATTTTTTAGTTCTATCAGAGTGGTATCATTTACATATCTGAGATTGTTGATATTTCTTCCAGAAACCTTAATTCCAGCTTTTGATTCATCCAGCTTGGCATTTCATATGTTGTACTCTGCATATAAGTTAAATAAATAGTGTGACAATATACAGCTTTGTTGTATTCCTTTTAATCTTAAATTAATCAGTAGTTCCCATGTTTGGTTCTAACTGTTGTTTCTTGGCCTGAATACGGGTTCCTTAGAAGATAAGTAAGATGATATGATAGTTCCAGCTCTTTGAGGACTTGCCACATTTGATTATGATTCACACATTCAGAGGCTGTAGTATAGGCAATGAAGTAGAAGTAAATGTTTTTCTGGAACTCCTTTCCTTTCTTCATAATCTAGTGAATGCTCTTCTGGTAATTTTTAGTTCACATATTGTTAAAGCCTACCTTGCAGAATCTAAACATTATCTTGCTAACAGTAAAATGAACACAATTGTTCAGTAATTCAAACATTCCTTGATATTTCTCTTCTTTAGAATTGTTAGAACTCTCCATTACAATCCAACATAATTCATAGTTTCATTGATCTATGTCAAATCCTCCAATAGTGATGGGGTGAGGTAGGAGGAACATAGTAGACAGTCATAAATGCTTGTTGACTAATTCTAAATAAAACTGAAACTAAGGCAAACAGTGAATATGTGGAATGAGTTGTAATGAGTATGTGTGAAATATAGCCTAAAACTTTCTTTTATGATATTGTTTCTATTGTCAATTTATTTTACCAATTCTGTCCTATACAGGGCAAAGATAAACTTTAGGTAAATTCATGCTTAAAGGACTACATATTCCAAACTATAGACATGCAGATTAATGAGGTGTGTTTACTTTCAATGAGGCAAACAATGAACATTTATTTAGTGCCTACTTAAGTACCTGGTACTTCCTAAACACTTCTTGAAATAACTCCTCTTAGCAATGTCCTTAAGAATTCAGCTTTATATTGTTCCTTTTCTCCTGTCCTCAAATGAGCAATATTTTTACCTAAGAAATTTTTCACACATGCTCATCTTTAGACTTGCAATAACTTATGCATTATTAATTTACCTGTCTATAACAACCTAATTAAAAGAAAATGGACACATAAAAGTTGTTTCTCCTGAAAAAGATGGGGAGGAAATAAAGAGTATTTTTCTTCAATTGACCCAAAACAAAATAGAAATGCAAACCTTTCTTTGATCAGAATTAAAGTAATTACAGTAATTAAATTTATAGTATTAGAATTATAGTAATTAAAACCATACCTGGTGCAAGTTCTTCTAGGGAGAAGAGTGTGTGGCTGTCCATCAATGGGAGGAAAGGATGTAGTATTTCAGAGGATATTAAAATCGTAGATGCATTTGCACTAGGCGTGGTGGCCTGTTATCCAGGGTCCTAGCCCCTCACCCAAATACAGTTTGAAGGAATAAGACACAGTGGCAAGTCCCTAAAGTGGGGGTGGTAGTGGCCATGGATCTTGAAGCAATCTAACTAATGCCTGTTCTTTGAGGAAGAAGCATCCCCCCAACATACACACACACACACACACACACACACACACAGAGGATGTCAAAAACCTGGGATGAAGATTCTTTCATTCTTTACCATTTATGGGTTTGTCTCTGATCAATAGGCTTGTTCTTTCAAAACTTGCCACTGCCAATCTATTCTTAGTAGACACACATGTTGTATTTATCCTTTGCTTATGCAAGATAAAAATCACTCAAGCTCAGCAATGGAGCTTGGAATCTGCAATGATTGAAATGCTTTATTCTCAACTTTGAAATGAATGGCGCTCGAAAATATATGGAAGCCTTTTAATTCACAGTAAAAACAATGTTATTGAAATTGGAAACATCAGTATCACAAATGCTCTCAAGCAGCTTTTAAGAGGAAGTGGTTTATATATGTCTCTCAGCTTATATGTTCAAGTAAAAGCAGAGCCATATATAATTAATAAGAACTGCCTCCATAACAGCTTGTCAGTAGGATTTTAGGAAAGTCTCTTCATTTTCACTGCTTTTATTCACCATGAGGGTTTGCCTTGGTTGCTACTAAATTATATACTTTATATGGCGTCACAGCTTTTGAAATGGAGCATTAATTGGAAGCAATTATCCAATTATACTTTACATTGGATTGTTTACCAATGTCAGGATGGGGGAACATTTAACAAATGTTTATTACAGAATTGTGGCATAATGAATCTGCTATTTAATATTTGGAATCTTCAAAGAAGTAAGGTAATAAGCTCTCATCACATAAAAACTGGTCTATCATAATTTAGAAGACAGCAAAATGTGCAGCACAATATAATTTGTATGTGTGTGTGAGGCAATTGGAGGTAAGTGTTAAGTCTAAGGCCAGATGTAAACTCAAGACCTCTAGAATCCAGAGCTGGTGCTCTATTCACTGCACCCTCTAGCTTCCCCAAAATATAATTTAGAATACAAAACAAACAAAAAACCCAGCATATTTATTCTTTAACCAGAAAGAGTTTTCCAACTACTTTTCTGATACTTTTTAAAACTTCCAAATGACATATACTTATAAATCTGGAATCTTTCACTAATATCTGGAGCACTGATGCTATGGGATCATGTTATACTGGTGTTCTTTTTAATTTTTTGGTAACTAAACCTCCTTGAATGGACTACACAAAGAACTTGCTTTATAAGGAAGTTGTAAGCTCCTTGAAGGCAGGAACTGATTTTTGCCTCTTTTTTAAATCCCCACTGCTTATTAAGATAAGCAATTTGTCTAGCATATTGTAGGCACTTCAATAAGCAATAAGTGCTTATTGAATGAATACAAGTTATCAGTGTAATTGTGTTCTGCTTGTATTCATTTAGTTTCTCAAGTGAAAAATAGTTATCTGAAGCTCCAAAAATACTCGGGACATAATGCTTTGCTGGAACTAATTCTGATTTGAGAGACAAAAGAATGAAGCTGAAGACATCCTTTAAAATCTGAAAAAGGGCATGTGAATGTGTGTATATATGTTTTAATGGGGAAATATACCCCCATTTAATCCTTGCCAATGACTCTATGAAGAGTCATTGTATAGATATTGGATATATAGAAACTGCAGAATTGTGTATTAAAACTGTTCAAAGAAGTCAAGGCTACTCAGTCTGCCTTTGAGCAACATTAAAGAAACAAAACAAAGAACCCAAATGCCTTGCTACAAAATCCTGAATTACTTTATTCGGCACTCCCTAGACAAAGATATAATTCCATTATTCAATATGATGTCACCTTTATCCAATCATAACCTGTCTTTTAAAAGCAGGAGGGTAACAAAGTCCCTAGAGACCATGTGAGTGACAGCGGCAGGCTATGCAGCAGTCACTAGGCAACAGGATCCAGCAAACGGTGAGAGCTAATTTTAAAACATTTAACCCTCAAGGTGTCAAGGAGTTTTATTGCAAATATGGTCAGAAATCTCCAAATATCAGCTTTTGAACAGAAAACCAAGTATTCAGGATCCAACTATGTCATTCTCTAAAGACAAGAGTTAGAAAACTTTACAGGATTTCTTGAGACATCTTGCATTGATTAAGATTTAAAAATTCCATGTTTTTAGAATCATATTGGCATATAATATATTTATGTATAATGTACGATCAATACATCACTAACTATATGGCCTAGAGTAGCGGGATGATACAGTGGGTAGAGCACTGCATTTGGAATTAGGAAGACTCACTTCTTTAATTCAAATTCAGCCTCAGACATTTACTCTGTGACTCCAGACAAGTCATTCAACCCTGTTTACTTTAGTTTCTCATCTGTAAAATGAGTTGGAGAAGGAAATGACTAACCATCCATCTTTGCAAAAACAAAACAAAAAAAAAAAAAAAAAAAAAAAACAACCCACAAAAAGGGTCACAAAGAATCAGACACCACTGAAACAACTGAACAACAAAAATATGGTCTAATTCTAACTGTTTCTCACTTGTATGTTTTGTTTCTTCATAGATAAATTATGAAATCCTGGAAGTCTTGGGCTCTATCATCTCCACTTTTGAACCCTCTAGTGTTTATTTCAGAAGAAAGCATATTAACGGGCCACATAACAAAATCAGGTCTAGGGTTTAATTTCCCTGCATTATTCTCATTCTAAAAGTGCAAAAGGGACAGGAAGTGTGTGGCTGTGAAAACAGAGATCAAAAGATTGTTCAAAGTTTCATTTTATATCTGGAAATTGAAAAAGTTATTGCTTGTTTTATGAGAAATATGTCAGAGGATAAACAAGAGGATATCCTCAAAGCCAGAGAAGGACACACAAAAAGCATGTCCTTGGCACAGCACACAGGAAAAATGCAGTATGGAGTGATTGAAGCAGGTTGGGGGAAGTTGGAGATATTAGAGAACCTCTGGTGACCATCTAAATCTAGGTGTCACTTGATAAGTGAACAGAAAAAAAATATTGTTCCTAGAGAAGTAAAGATAGGGTATAATTACCTGTCATATGGAGAAATTGCTAACTTTTTCTTTTGGGGATTTTGATATAGGGAAGTTATCAGGTAGTGGTGATCATGGTTGGTAGTCCTCCTAATATACACCCTGTTCCCATAGTGAAAATCAAGTTGAGAAAGCAGATCTGAACAGGAGAGACTGTAGCTTCTGGAAAGTTGAGATTTCAGATTATTTTAAGAATGACTGCCTCAGTCTCTTTTCATTTCAATTTCATTCAATAAATGTACTTTAATTTATAATGTGAAGCACAGGGGTGGGGGTAGAGCCAAGATAGTGGAATAAAATAGAGCATTTTTGTCAAGTTCTCTCAACATTTTCTTCCAAACATCTTTTTAAAGAACATTAAAGCAAATTCTAAGCAGCAGAACCAACAAAAAGTTTGGGTAAGTTTCTTTTTCCAGCCTAGGACAGCTTAGAAGGATAGAAAAGAAATCTGAGGGACTGGTATGAGGCCTGAACAAGAGCACAACATGGTAGAAATAATATCAGTTGTGGAATTTTGAAGTGGCAACAGCAATAGCAGGTATCAGAAGTGCTCAGCACCTACGACAATATGGGAATTGAAATTTTACAAAGAGATTATAGAAGATTCCTGTTCTATTATTGAAAGCAAGTCTGGGCATCATTTAGCAATTCCATTGGCTACTATCAACTTCTAGGTCACAGTTCTAGGGAAGAGAATAACTTTTGGTCACAAAGGAGCAGAAATCTTATATGGATAAGGACCAGAGTTTAGATTGGGAGACAATGACTAACCACCTTCCAAGCAACAAAAACTTATAGCATCCCTCCTCACCCCCACTCCCTGAACTAGTGCATAATCAAAAGCCTGAAGCTTGAGACAGACAAAGAGAGAACCCAATTCTAACATAAAGTCCAAAGTCAAGAAATAAGCTAAGAAAAATAAACAAACAACAAAAACAGAACCTAACCATAAAAATCTCATGAAGTGATAGGGAAGCTTATGACACAAACTCAAAAGATAACAATGGCTTAAAAATATCTACAAGCAAGGCCTCAAAGAAAAATAAAGATTGGAGCAAAGCTTAATAAGAACAAAAGAAAATGACCTATTAAGAAAAGTAAAAAAAAATTCTCCCTATTTTTTATGTTTCTTTCTTCTTTTTTCTGAGGCAGTTGAGGTAAAATGTCTTGCTCAGGATCACATAGCTAGTAAGTATAAAGTATCTGAAGCCAGATTTGAATTCAGGCCTTATTAACTCTAGGCTTGATGGTCTATCCACTGTGCCAAAAATTTTTTTTAATAAAATAAGAGAAATAAAGATTTGGAAATGAAATTAGAGCAATGTGAGAAAGTTATGAAAAGAGAAGTTGTAGCTTAATACAAGAGACACAAAAAATACTAAAGACCATATATCCTTAAAAATTCATATTCCCTAACAGGAAGTAGGAAGAGAACAGGATAAGAGAAAGGAGGGCATTTGAAAGTAAGGAGATAAATTGAGGGAGGAAGTAATCAGAAGCAAAACAGACTTTTGAAGATGGGATAAGGTTAAAAAAAAAAAAAAGAATGAAAAGTATAGAGGGAAATGTACAGCTAGCAATCATAAATGTGAATGGGATGAACTCACCCATAAAATGGAAGTAGATAATAGAATAGAAACTAGAATTCAACAATTTTAAAGAGACAAACAAACAGGAATACACACACAAAAATAAAGGGCTACAGCAGAATCTATTATGTTTCAGTGGAAGTAAAAAAAAAAAAAAAAAAAAAGGCAGGGATAGCAATCATGATCTTAGACAAGCAATAGCAAAAAATAGACCTAAATAAAATAGATAATCAGAGAACCTACATTTTGCTAAAAGGTACCATAGAAAATGAATTGTATCACCAGTAAACGTGTATCTGCCAAATGTCATAGTATCCAAATTCTTAAAGGAAAAGTTAAATGACTGAGGAAATTAGGCAATAAAACTACAAGAAAAAAACAAAAACCCAAAATCAGATGGAATTACAAGCAAATGCTATCAAACAGTAAAAGAACAATTAATTCTCATGCTATATAAACTATTTGGGAAAAAATGGGTTAAAAGAAGTTTTACAAATTCAATCTTTAACACAAATATGGTATTGATTCCTAAATCAGGGAAGGCAAAAACAGAAAAAGAAAACTATAGAATTTCTCTAATAAAGACTAATGAGAAAATTTAAAATAAAATGCTAGCAAAGGCAATATAGCAAAAGATCACAAAGATCATACACTATAACCAGGTTAGATTTATACTAAAAATGCACAACTGGTTCAATATTGAAATGCAAAATAAAACATATAATAGATATCATATGTTTTGTTTGCTCAGTAAGTTGGGGAGAAGTTGGATAGAGAGTGACAATTTAAAATTAAAAAAATATTTTAAAAGAAGTCACATAAGAACAATATATATATTTTATGGTAGAACAAAATTCAAATGTAGGCAAAGACTTGATATTTTGGGGCAGATAACATCATAACCTTGAGATCATTAAATTATATGAAATATGAGTTTTTTCAGATAAATCAATGTTAATGCAGAGTTTTAGAGCAATAGAAAATTGGGAAGGTTAGAATATTAATATGTCTGAATAAACAAGTCAAATCAATTATTATAATCTTCATGTTTTTTGCCCTTGACTAAATGAAGTAAGATAGAACCTGGGCAGATTTCTTTTCTTTTTTTTTTTTTTTAATTATAGCTTTTTATTTACAAAACATATGCATGGGTAATTTTTTCAACACTGACCTTTGCAAAACCTTCTGTTCTAAATTTTCCCCTCTTTCCCTCAACCCCCTCCCCTAGATGGCAGGCAGTCCAATACATGTTAAAATATATGTTAAATCCCATATCCATACAGTTATCTTGCTGCACAAGAAAAATTAGATCTAGAAAGAAAAAAAAAAAAAAACCTGAGAAGGAAAACAAAAATACAAGCAAACAACAACAGAAACAGTGAAAATGCTATGTTGTGCTTCATATTTAGTTCCCACAGGTGTAGATGGCTCTCCCCAGGTGTAGATGACTCTCTTCATTGCTGAACAATTGGTACTGGTCTGAATCAATTCATTGTTGAAGAGAGCCACTTCCATCAGAGTTGATCCTCATATAGTATTATTGTTGAAGTGTATAATGATTTCCTGGTTCTGCTCATTTCACTTAGCATCAGTTCATGTAATTCTCTCGAGGTCTCTTTGAAATCATCCTGCTGGTCATTTCTTAGAGAACAATAATATTCCATAACATTCATATACCACAATTTATTCAGTCATTCTCCAATTAATGAGCATCCATTCAATTTCCAGTTTCTAGCCACTATGAAAAAGGCTGCTATAAACATTTTTGCACATGTAGGTTCCTTTCCCTCCTTTAAGAGCTCTTTGGGATATAAACCCATTAGTAACACTGCTGGATCAAAGGATACACACAGTGTGATAATTTTTTGAGCATAGTTCCAAATTGCTCTCCAAAGTGGTCGGATTCATTTGCAGTTCCACCAACAATGTATCAGTGTCCCAGTTTTCCCACATCCCCTCCAACATTTGTCTTTATCTTTTCCTGTTATCTTAGCCAATCTGACAGCTGTGTAGTAATATCTGATTAACAGTAATTTGGAATACCTTTTCATGCAACTAGAAATAGCTTCAGTTTCTTCATCTGAAAGCAATCTGAAAGTTCACATTCTTTGACTATTTTTCAATGGCTTGATTTCTTATAAATTTGAGTCAATTCTCCATAAATTTTGGAAATGAGGCCTTTATCAGACCCATTGAATCTAAAAATGTTTTCCCTGGGCAGATTTCTAAATCATTAAATGGTTGGGAGGCAAGAAATCTATGCCAGTAAATCTTAACTTGAAAAGACATCCTATAAAAGTATGAGCAAAGGAAGAGAGCTGAAGCCCCTCAAGTCTAGAGCACCCTCTGGTGGCTCGTATATATAGATTTAATGATTAGTTTTTTCTAGCTCCACTCCTGGAAAGCACATGGACATTTCTCTGTCCATTTGCTATCTGCTTCTCTTTCTCAAATGCCACAAGAATTCTAATGAATCAAAACCCATTTGTTATACCAATATCTTATTTTAAAGAATCCAAATTTTGTCTCCGAAGAACTAAAGGGAAATGGTATTTGGTCATAATTAGGCCAACAGAATGGGGAGAACTGGGTAGGATTTGTGGCAGCAATGGTAGGGGAAAGTGCTACTCTCAACTGGGATATTGGCCTAAAATAAATCTCCAATGGGATTGTCTTAGAAGTTCACTATATGGCTAGAAACTGGAAACTGAGTGGATGCCCATTAGTTGGAGAATGGCTGAATAAATTGTGGTATATGAATATTATGGAATATTATTGTTCTGTAAGAAATGACCAACAGGATGATTTCAGAAAGGCCTGGAGAGACTTACACGAACTCATGCTGAGTGAAATGAGCAGGACCAGGAGATCATTATATACTTCAACAACAATACTATATGATGACCAGTTCTGATGGATCTGGCCATCCTCAGCAATGAGATCAACCAAATCATTTCCAATGGAGCAGTAATGAACTGAACCAGCTACGCCCAGAGAAAGAACTCTGGGTGATGACTAAAAACCATTACATTGAACTCCCAATCCCTATATTTATGCCCACCTGCATTTTTGATTTCCTTCACAAGCTAATTGTACAATATTTCAGAGTCTGATTCTTTTTGTACAGCAAAATAACGGTTTGGTCATGTATACTTATTGTGTATATAATTTATATTTTAATATATTTAACATCTATTGGTCATCCTGACATCTGGGGGGGGAGGGGGGGTAAGAGGTGAAAAATTGGAACAAGAGGTTTGGCAATTGTTAATGCTGTAAAGTTACCCATACATATAACCTGTAAATAAAAGGCTATTAAATAAAAATTAAAAAAAAAAAAGAAGTTCACTATAAATTCAGGTCTCTTTTTGTCTGAGTTTATCAAAGGGTGGGATACATGAAATGTTCAAAAAATACTTGGTGATTGATTGGCAATGTTGTCATACAGTTTCCAAGGGTAACTCAGTTCATGCTGTTTAAGGAAGTTTTTACTTCTTGCTTATAGCTCTAGCTTAGAGACTTCCACTCTTGTATTTGCCTCCTCTCACCAAAAGATGTCTTGGCACCTATTTTTTTCCCACCTCCTAAAGATGCTATTTATAATAAAAGTTGCTGGATACCAAGAGCTAGAAACTGTTGGTCTAGTTAATATTCACAAGTAGAAATTAGGTTTTCTTCAGTTGGTGAACATGGGATTGAATGTTAGAACTGGATAGGTCAAATAAAATCAAGGATTAAATAATGTTCCTAGGAGGGATCATAATTATAATTTAAGCTAACCATCTCACTTTATGAATGAGAAAAAGAGATATTCAGAAAAGTTAAGTGAAAGGTTAAAGTTGTATAATTAGTGGCAGTGTCAAGATTAAGAGCCTTGGTATGCTGTTTCTCAATCTAGTGTTTTTTCCACTAAATACCATGTCTCCCTGGACCTTATGCCATAGCTGGGTAAGAAAGAATATAATGGGCTTCCAAATTTTGAGAATTTAGAGCAAAGGGGCTCCAACACTTACTGAAACTTTGGCATAATATGCACAGTATTTGCTGATAATTTTATTTCTTCATTGATGAAAGCCTAATAGCATAATAAATATTAAATAGATAATAAATATATATAATAAAATATTTTAAAATTTGCTTTGAAAACCTTTTCATTGACGGTTACTGATATCTGGGAGCAGAAAGGGGATAGCAGGGGGGAATATCTTCTCTTTCAAATTTGGGCTTGTATATTTAAGGAGTGCTACTCCATTTAGATTCTCAGTCCACAATTCAGTCTTCTTATCTTGTTTTTTTCCCTTTCTCTGTACTGTCTTCTAGGAATAGAAAAGAGCTGTGTAATCAGCATCTTTAAATTGAAGCAACAATCTAGAAATCTCTAACTGGGAATATTCACCTTAAAAGATAAAATAGAAATAGCATTGGATTTGGAGATAAGACCCGAGTTCTTACTCTATTATTTATGTGACACTAGACAAATCAGTTTTATCTCTTTTGAGTTTCATTTTCTTTAACTACAAAATAGGAAAGTAGAATGGAAGGAACCTCTAGGGTTCTTTTAAGCTCTAACACATGTTTATTCTCTAGCCAAAATGGTAGCCTGCATAGCAAGCAGGCTACTTAGCTCTCACAAAGATACTCCAGCAAAACTCCAGCAAAACATCTGGTGATGTTTACACCAGAGTGCAAAAAATTATCAAGAATTCCAATAAGAAGTTGTAGTAACTACTTTCTCCCCAGAACTGCACCAAAAATTAGCCAGAGGCTCATGGGCAATAGGAAAATAAGTATCAAGGGACAGTAATTTCTTACTGCAATCAAAGATGGGTCATGTGTAGTCATCAAGACTGCATCCTAAGAAAGCAAGAAGAGAAGACATACCTTCAAAAGTCCCAGGGTAGAGACCTTGGAAATCCAGGAATAGTCAAGGACCAGGCAATCTGAGGTTCCTCTGAGCTGAGACATCAAAGGACCAGAAGATTCAGTACTCTGGACCTTATCTACTAAGTGCCAATCATTGTGTTAAATATTTTACAAATATTATCACAATTGATCTTCACAAGCCAGGGAGGTAGGAGCTATTATTATTCCCATTTTACAGTTGAAGAAATTAGGGCAAATAGAGGTAAAGTGACTGTCTAGGATCATACAGCTAATAAGAGTCTGAGGCCAGATTTGAATTCAGGTCTTCCTGATTCCAGATCCAGCATTCTATCCACTGTGCCATTTAGCTGTTCCTTGGCAACAGTATCAAAAATTATTATAGATCTGCTGTAAATCATAAATAAATGGAGAAATGCAAACTAAAACAATTCTGAGACACCAGCTCATATCAATCATGACAAAAAAAAAAGGGGGGGAAATGCTTCAATTTAAATTTAAATACTTAAAGAGTTGTAGGAAAACAGATAGATTAATGCACAGTAGTGCATTAGATTACTACTAGTGAATTAGTCTAGTCATTATGGAAAGCAATTTGGAATAATGTCTCCAAACCAATAAAACTGTGCACATCCAGTAATATTGCTACCAGCTCTATACCTTAAAACAATCAAAAAAAAAAAAAAAGATAAGGATCCATAAGTACAAAAATATTTATAGCAACCTTTTTGGTAATGGCAAAGAATTGGAGACTGAGGAGATACCAGTCAATTAGGCTGAACGAGTTATGGTAAATGAATGTGAGGTAATATTATTGTGCTATAAGAAATGATGAAGGGGACAGTTTTAGAGGAATCCAGGAAGATTGTGTACAGTAACAATATCATAACAACTTTGAAAGTCTTAGGAACTGTGATGAACACAGAGACCAGCCACAATCCAGATTCATGATGAAACATACTATTTATTTCTAGAGAGAGGTGATGAACACAAACGTGCAGATTGAAGCTTTTTTTTTTTTATTGACATGGTCAAGGTGGTAATTTGTTTGATTATAAATGTTTGGAATGGGTTTTGTTTTTCTTGCTTTCTCAATGCAGAAAAGAGAGGATGCATACTTGAAATAAAATAAAACAGAATTAAAAAAAAAAAAAACCTCAAAATATGAGTCTTAAAGGAAAAAATGGTCAACTTTACCCAAAAAATGGACTTCTGAAAATAATAGACCAAACAGAAATCAATGACTCCATAAAACATCAAATAAAACATAAAATGGGCTGTACCTCTAGCTAGATGCAGTTGAGTTCACATGCTTTTTTATTAGTTATATGATATTAGACAGGTCACTTAACGTCATCAATAAAATAGGTCTACTTTTTCTTGTAGTTACTACCTACTTTACAACATTTTGGGGAGGATCAAGTGGTATATTATATACCTTCATGTTCAAATCCTTCATGAACCCTAAAGAAACAAATATCACATCATTATTTTTGCTAATAATAATAGCTAACATTTATATGGCTCTTACCATGTGCCAGGTACTTATGCTAAGCACTTTACAAATAGGTATCTCATTTGATCCTCACTTCAACTCTGGGAGGCAGGTACTATTATTATCCCCATTTTATAAATGAGGGAACTGAGGCGAACACAGACTAAATGACTTATACTGGGTCACACAGCCAAGATAAATCTGTCTATGGACAGATTTGAATTCAGGAAGATGAGTCTTTCTGACTTCAGTTCTGACACTCTATTCACTATGCCACCTAGTTGTTCATGAACATGTTTTACTTGCTTTGGAAGGACAGAAATAAAAGGACTAGGTGGGAGTTGCAAAGAAAGAAATATAGGTTTGCTGTAAGGGAATAATAGAGCTATCTAAAATAGAGGTCTCCTATGAACAAAAATACTTGTAGCAGCCTTTACTTGAAGCCTTCTAAGGAACAATCCACTAATGATCAAGGAAGACCCTTCTATTATTTTTTCTCAATATTTTGTTTTTTCCAAATACATGTAAAGATAATTTTTAACATTTATTTTAGTAAGACTTAGTGTTGCAAATTTTTCTCTCGATCACTTACCTCTCCTCTCCAAAACAACAAGCAATCTTATATAGATTAAACATGTGCAATCCTTTTAAACATTTCCATGTTTGTTAGGTTGTGCAAGAAAAATCAGACCAAAAGGGAAAAAACCCCAAGAAAGAAAAGGCACATAAACAAAGATGAAAATACTATGCTTCGATCCAGTCTCCATAGTTCTCTCTCTGGATGCCGATAGCATTTTCCATCCTGAGTCCACTGGAACTGTTTTGAATCATCACAGTGCTGAGAAGAGCCAAGTCCATCACAGTTGATTACATAATCTTGTTACTGTGTACAATGTTTTCTTGGTTCAACATCAGTTCATGTAAGTTTTTCCAGGCTTTTCTGAAATCAGCCTGCTCATCTTTTTAAAAAGAGAATAATATTCCATTACATTCATATATCACAACTTATTCAGCCATTCCCTAAATGATGGGCATACTTTTTGTCATTTCCCCACCCCACCCCCTTTTTTTTTGACAAGGCACCTGGAGTTAAGTGATTTGCCCAGGATCATACAGCTGGGAAGTGTTAAGTGTCTGAGACTAGTCCTGAACTCAGGCCCTTCTGACTTCAGAACCAGTGCTCTATCCACTGTGCCATCTAGATGCCCCAATTCCTTCTAAACTCTTGAGATCTTGTGACTTTTACAATAGTACATTTGTAATGTTGGCTTTCTTTTTTTATTATTATTTCAATATTTTATTCTTCCAATTACATGTAAAGATACTTTTCAAAAATATTTTCCAAATTTTTCCCACTTCCTTTCTTATCTTTACTCTCCTTCCCTTAATCCTAAAACAGCAAGCAATCTGATATAGGTTACACATGAACAATTATTTTAAACACCTGTTCATATTTGTCATGTTGTGCAAGAAAAATCAGAAAAAACTACCAGAAAAAAAAAAAAAGTGAGAATGGTATGTTTCCATCTGCAATCAGTCTCCATAGTGTTTTCTCCAGATGTACATGGTATTTCCTATCCCAAATCTATTGGAATTGTCTTGAATCACTACATTGCTGAGAGGAGCTAAATCTATAGTCGATCATCATATAATCTTGCTGTTACTATGTTCAATATTCTCCTTGATTCTGCTCACTTCACTCAGCATCAACTCAAGTAAGGCTTTCCAGGTTCTTCTGTAATCAGACTGCTTATCATTTCTTACAGAATAATTATTTTCTTACATTTACATGCCATAATTTCTTCAGTCATTTCCCAATTGGTGTTTTCCCATTTCCAGTTCCTTGCCACTACAAAAAGGTCTGGTACATTTTTGCACACATGAGTCTTCTTTTCCCCTTTTATGGAACAGACCCAAAAGAGACCCTGCTGGCTCATAGGGCATGCAGTTTTATACTCCTTTGTACTCCTTTTTATAATCCTTTATACTCTGAAGAGAATTGCTCTTCAGAATAGCTGGAATAGTTCACAGCTCTACCAAAAATGCATTAGTGTTCCTGTTTTTCCAGATCCCTTCCAAATTTTATCATTTTTTCCTGTCATTTTAGCTAATCTGATGATAGGTGTGAGATGGTACCTTAGAGTTGTTTTAATTTGCATTTCTCTAATCAAGCAATATAGAGAATTTCTTCATCTGATAGTCTGTTCATATCCTTTGACTAGCAACTGGGAAATGATTTGTATTCTTACAAATTTGACTTGGTTCTCAAACATAATTTAAAAATGAAGCCTTTATTAGAAACAAATAAAGGCTCTAAAAATTGCTTCCCCAGTCTTTTGCTTCCCTTCTAATCTTGGCTGCATTGGTTTTGTGCAAAATCTTTTAAACTTAATGTAATCAAAATTATCTAATTTGCATTTCATAACGTTCCCTATTTCGTTTGGTTATAAACTCCTCCCTTCTCCAAAGATCTGACATGTAGTGTTCTCCTTGTTCTACTCTGCTCATAGTATCAATCTTTACTTTCTATGTAAATCATGAACTCATTTTGACTTTATCATGGTGTAAGGTGTGAGATGTTACTCTATGCTTAATTTGTGCCATACTATTTTACAATTCTAGTAAATTTTGTCAAATAGTGAGTTCTTATTCCATAAATTGGAGTCTCTGGATTAACCAAACAGCAATTACTATACTCATTGACTATTATGTTTTGTGTACCTAACCTATTCCATTGATCTATCACTCTTAAACAGCACCAAATAGTTTTTGACAATTGCTGCTTTATTAATATAGTTTTTGCTCTGGTGTTGCTAGGCCATCTATAAGGTTGGTTTTAAAGATGAACAAAATAATTTTCATTTCTAACAGTTTTATTCAGTCTTTATACAATTTGTTCCTATGTATGCTAATGGCACTGTGCCAGCTTTATTGCCAGTTATTTAATAAAATGTCAAATTAGGATTTCCTGAAAATCTTGAGAATGACATATATTTCAACAACAAGAAAAAATTTTTTTCTAGAGATTTTGTATAAATATTTCAAAATATATCCTTTCAGGACAGATATTCTTTAGGAAACAATAATAGGAATGAATGTCAATAACTTTTTTGGCAAGATCTATTGACAGGTGTATTGATCCCAAATATAACGTAATTTAGTATACTTCATTAAGGATACCATGTCATAGGGTGTATGTTGTTCACAAATGTTTTTCCTTTAAAATTAGATCCTGATTTATGTGAATACGAATCCTATAAAACAGTCACATTATTTAAGTTCATACTACATATTTCCACCATTGGGCTGGAACTAATTATTGTATTTTACATAATTATAACTTCAAACTGATGCTAATTATTTGGACTAATTGAGCCTAGGTATAAAGGTCACTTTTAAGTATCAAAGATTTAGCTGAAAATAATCACATTTTGTAATGACTTTTCAGAATTTTCCAATATAGATTTACAAGGTGGTATATTATATGTGTAATTTAATTTGGGATATCATGGCATTTTTTAATTTTTTTGGTATTTTTCACAAAAAGATCCCATGACCAAGGAGCAATGAAATTAATACTTTGCATGCCAATAGTATTTATTTTTTAATTGAGAACATGTCTCCTTACAAGTAATTCCACTGCATTAAGTTTCCAGTGTAGCTAGTATGTTTTTCTAACTTTTTAAAAAAATAAGTATTTAAAAGAAACATTAGCACACCTTGTAGAATAAAATTGATTTTAACTAGCTAATACCACTTCTGTCATCAGTGGTTTATGAGAAATAAAACAGGAACAAGAACATCTTTCTATAAATAAAAGAACTGAAGTTACTTTATAATGGAATTTGAAGAGTGTTGTTTTTCAAAGCAGTAGAGATAGCTGATTACATTTATTAAGCACTTTCTATGTGTTAGTCACTGTGCTGTGCTAGTGATACAAACATATAAATATAACCATCCCTATCTTCAATAAGTTTATTCTTTAAAAACAAACAAAAAACTCTACTGAGAATTTTTTGTTCCCATATCAGTTAAAATTTCTCCCTGTATGCCTCCTAGAGAGACATCCTATATAAAAAAAATTTTTTTAAAGAAAAAAAGAGGGGAAAAAAAATAAATCAGCAAAATCAATTAACATATTCCCCAACTCCTGAAAGTACATGCACTATTCTAAAACCAGGGACTTCCTACATTTACAAAATAGGAAGTATATATAATTCTTTTTGAGGTCATAGTTCTTTTTGGGGGTCATAGAATTTTTTTTTCCAAGATGAGATTCTAACAAGTTTCTCCATCAAAGAAAGATACTGCAATAATGTACTACCCACCTCTACTCCCAATGAAAAAAAGCAAGTACAAATGTTACAAAACAAAGTTTATTCTGCAATACTTTATCTTAATGAATTGCATCTCTTTGGTAAAAATAAACTTTATAAACATTTTAATTAACAGAGATTAGATACAAAAACTAAACATTTGTAAATTGTTTTTAAAATGAGCAAAAGACTTGGAACTGAAAATAGGTTCACTCATAACTGGTCATCTACTGGCAGAATTATTCTACAGTCCAGGACATTTCTTATGCTACATTAGAAAACAGGATTAAGGGATAGTATAACTCAAATTGCATTTCTACATTTTTTACTTTAAATAAATAATAATTAAAATGACTTGGCAATTGTAAATTGTTTCATATCACTATACGATGGCAACATAATACTTTTAAATTAAGTACTTTAGCTGAATAGAAACATACATTTATATTTTTAAAAAAAATTTTGATAATGGCACTGGCAGTTAGATACAAAGAGTGTGCTTTAAAAATAATGGCAGGTATAATGCTTAAAATATCCTACTTTTCCTGTCAATAAATATTTTGACTACATCATTATTAACAAATTTGAGTAAGCTTTGCTTAAAATCAAAGATTTCCCTTTCCAGCCTAACAAAGAACTCTAGAGAAGTTGCAAACCAGAAAGCCTGAAAATTTCAACAAAATCTATGGGCTTCACAAAATGTCAAAAAAAGTTGCTGTTGAATCCAAGACAATAGTCTTTAGAGCTCTGTGAAGTATCCACATTTGTTGTTTAAACTGGCAGAAAAGACTTCCTGGTATACCAAGTCTCACACATTCCTCCAGATATACTTCCTCCTACCTTTGAATTCCTGCTAAAATACAATCTAATTGACCATTTGGTATGAACCCTTTACATAATGTCATGAAAAGTAGCCCAAAAGAAGAAAAAAGAAAAACGAAAGAAAGCAAAGGAAAAAATTACAACCCCTCCCCTCTCATTCCGATTACACCGAATTTATACTATTTACAAAAAAAAAAAAAAATTCTTTAACTTAAAAGAAGCCATGCTGGATATGGAAGGAATATGAAAAACTTGCTCTTACAAGACTAGAGAAAAAAGGAGATGATTCACCAATAAAAATTCCTCCTATATTATGGAAAGGCTATGTTCTTTCTCTGTATGTAAAAAATAAAACAAAGATATAACTTTTGGTAAGACATTGCACATGCAAAGTAACATATGTGTGTATATATACATATACATATATATATATGTGTGTGCATATATATATATGTATATATTTAGAAGACACTGATTTATGTTTGGGATAAGAAAAATGAACACTAACTATGGTAAGTAAAAAATTTAATAGGGGAACATTATATAGATCAATATACATTTCAATACTATTTCTATTATTTTGACATATGGCAAATTGTATTTGAAATGAAATCATGGTTTTTAGCCACAATGGCAAAATTCCATTGTGACAAACTCCCTGGGAAATTTAAGTGGTTGCTATAGTGGAACTTTGTTATAAATAAATTGCTAGACATCACATACCTGGTCTGTTGGGCCTAGCCATGAAACAGAGCTAATTCCCAATCTTACCAAGTAAAAAGCCCTATTTTGAACTTAGTAGGAGAAAGAGTATATTGTAAAAACTGTGGTAATAAGCATTTGTGTTATATTTACTACTTATCTAACAGTTATTAGTGAGGGATACTAATGTCCTCTGGTAACTGCATCATATATGGTTGAATAACAAAAAAAAAGAAAGAAATATAACCTAGTTGTGCTTAAGAGCTATTTTTCATGAACAATAAATAAAATGACTATCTCCACACTCCCCCTGATTCTACTAACAAGGCTGAAGCAGGTCAATTTACTACTAAAATATGTGACATTAATACAAAACAGAGAACATTTAACAATATATATATATATATATATATCCCTGCTTAAGGTTTCTGTGAAAGAAAGACATTTATTATTAACATGCATCTTATTTGAAAAGTATGCCCAAACAAATTTTAAAAATTAAACATGAAGTTGTTTTATCCCTTTTAACAATCCTAAGATTTTGAAATTTTTTGAAAGCATCAAGGCAGCATCATCTGAACAAGGCAGGAAAGGAAAGGAAGTGTTTTTCTGGGGGGGAAAAATCCCACAGGGAAAATCTTAAATAAAAAGGAAACAAAAGATTCAAGATAAACTTTTAAAAAGATTTCCTTCCAAAAGCCCAGAAGAGGAAAAATTCCATGTAGTAAATACTGAATTCACCATAAATCTGTAGATTTTTCTGAAGAACTATAACTTCAAATCAGAAAATGCTTCTTATATAGGTAGAACTGTTCAAATAATACTTAAACCACCTCAACCAATGGATTCATTATTAGAAGTAGTGATATCTATTAACTAAAGATTAATGGCACATTTGGGTATTATACTGCTTTTTCCAAAGGGGCTTAATTTTTCTACTTCTCAAATATTAAGACTATACTTATTTTACCCTGGGTTTGGATAGATTTTCCCAAAATTGCTTATTACTTAACTGTAAACATTTAAAACTTTTATTTTAGTAGATTATGTGTTCCAAAACAGCAAGTATTGCTTCCTTTTTTGTCTTTATATCTCTAGTGTCTGGCACAGTGGCTTGCACATATTAGGCATTAAATTGCTAAAATGAACCAAATTCTAGATCACACTCCATTTAAATTATGATTATAATTTGTAATTATCACTGTTCCCACAGAGACAACATAAGGAAGAGAACCTTTCATTGAAAAGGTCTGCCAAAATGAAAATTATTACATATTATCATTTCACTGGCTATCTGTTATATAAAAACTTAATAGTTAACAGAAAACTGGCCAACTAATTACTGATTTAAAGCACTAAGGGTAAAAACAAAAGTGCCCCCAATACAGTCTATCTAACAACAGATAAGCCAAAGAATTTCAAAAGATCTTATAAGAGATATGGAGTGGACTTAGAACGTACAATAAAAATCAAGTTTCCCCATTTTCTACTTGTATAAACAGAACTTTCTAGCAGCCATTCTAATTTAGCTACCTAAGATCTTTTCAAATTTAATTTTTTTCCCTACTTGGTTATGCTTCAACCAGCATTCACTAAAAACATACTCTACACTGGTAAATAAAAGTAAATAGGATAAAAGGGGCAAATAACGTTTTTAGCCAATTTATCCACTGTATTCAGTGGTTTAAAAAAAAAAAATGGAAAAATTGCTATACTGAGTGGCATGTTATCCCATTTTCTACACCAACAAAAGATATTCATCTAGGAAAGATTTTGTCTACAGTCTTAAAAGGGAGCCTGAGGATTTTTCTGTGGAAGTTTTCCAAATTTCTGAATCAATGATTTTTTTAAAAATTGCTATTAGTACTTCAATCATGCATTGATTGGCCCAATCCTAGGTAAGGATGACCCTAATTGCAGTGATTAAAAAAAAAAAAAAGGTATAAAGGAAAAAAGGTAATTAGCACACCCCCACCCCCACCCCCAACGACCAGCTAAAGAAGTCCATTATGGCTTTGATCTCCCTTGTGAAGAGAAAGTAGAAGAGTATTGCCACATTAAAAAAAAAAAAAAAAAAAAATCACACTATCTGGTACTACTATTTTTTCCTTTGCTTTTGGCTCTTTGCAGTACTTATTAGGGAACCCAAGCACGTGCGGATTCCAGCAAGGTGCAGCAGAGATCCAGCGGCCTCTTTAAGCTCCTCATCAATTTCCTGACATGACTCTCTTTTAGGTTTCTTGGTGGGCCGGTCTTTGTCAGAGGTATTTGCACAAGGTTGTGATACATAGCCACTGTCTCCAAGAGGGTCATCTTCATACTCAATGTCTGTATCTTCTTCACTGTGAAACCCTTCACTGCCATCACTTCCTGCACTTCCTGCAAGATTATTCTTTGGGATAAACTCATACACCTCATCAACAGAAGATAAGGAAGATACGCTAGATCTGGATGCACAACGCTGTGTTGCTATGCTGCTTGCGCTGTAATTGTGATCTTCCTTTGGATCAATATTGTTGACTGCAGAATCACTCTCTTGTAAATTTATGGCACTGGGATGGCTAAATGCACTAACAAAACTCCTTTTCTTTTGTAAAGCCGTTTTGAGTGGCAAGGGCTTCTCACCTGCATAAAATGAAGGTCAATCAATGAATACAATATTTACCTCAACATGAAGAGCTATTTATATAAAAGATTTTCTTGCAGAGACAACTAAACTACTATTTTGGATTTATACAACATCTTTCCTTGGCAGAGCTACAGATTAAATAAGATTATCTAAAATTGTACTTAATTTTCTCAAAATGCTGTACAATTTATCGGTATAGCACAATTTCAGCATAGTGTAATGCAAAAGGGCATTAGATTTTGTTAGCCTGGCTCTACTACATGAATGTAATGCATGAGTGAATCATGGGCCCAATTTTTTGGCTTTTAGTTTTCTCAAAGGTAAATCAAAGGTGTGGGACTAAAATGATTTTCAGTTCTAAATTCATTGACCTATTATAAAAGTAATGGTGCCAAGCAAACACAGATTGCTTTAACGAAGAAAAGAGAGCAATAGAAATCTAAGGTCTTAAAATAAAATCCTTAATACTTTACATTGTAATAAAAAAACACCCAAAAGTCCAAAATGTTTTCCAGTAAAAAAAATAAATTGCTTACATTCTAAAATTCCTTGTTCAATAGATGTATTTAAAAGCATCATAGCAGTGGCTGCATCAATATCGGATTCTGTAATGAGAAAAGTTATTAGTAACATTTTAGAAATTTTGTTAAAAGAACATTTTTTAAAAATTTGATACCTGAATAGAACTTAATTCCAGAGGCCTTAATGAAGATTATAAATTTTTAAATATAGTATTTTTTCTTGAAATTCTTTGGTAACTGTTTTCTGCCTTACTTTCTTTAAGAAGCAGTACTTGATTTGGTAGCAGATTTGTCCAAATAATTTTGGCTTTATCCCAATTAACTTAAGGAAACAAAACAAGCTGCACTGTTAAAATTTAGTATGTGACAATCTTGAGGCAGCTATTATTTTTTTTTTTAAGGCTTGATTTAATTTATCTTCTCTTGACCATCAGATATATTGTATTTTTTGAGATTTTGAGATTTAAATTTAAAGTTTTTTAGAATTTCATTCTGTGTAATAAGTTTTCATTACATGCATTATTTTTTTTAACCTAGAAGCTTGAAATATGTATTTGGAATGTGTACGGCATAATTTGACCAATAAAGATGATTGAAAAAAAAATTTTTTTAAAGTTGATACCTTCATTCATACATTCTAAACTACTTGTTGAAACCTTTTAATACTGCTCTCTGAACAAAAGCTAAAACAAAAAACAAAGTACCAGCTTTCAAGGTTCTAGTTTGGGGGAAAGCCAAGGACATATGCCTAAGAATTAATTTATGCAAACCTCACTGCTCAAACAGCCAAGTATATAAAACTAATAAAGTTGCCAATGACAGCCTCCTGATACAAATAATGTTCTTATCTATAAATATAACCATTATTTAAGAACTTGAAATCAGAAACATTTGGGTCAGAATCCCAACTCAGACATTGAATGGCTCTGTGATCTTGGGCCAGTTACTCTTTCTGAACCTCAGTTTTCATATCTTTAAAATAGTGATATCTGCATCACATTGTTTTCTCATGTCTGACTCTGTGACCCTATTTGAGTTTTGTATTGTTTTGTTTTTTGCAAAGATACTGGAAAGGTTTGCCATCTTCTCTGGTTCATTTTACAGATGAGGAAACTGAGGTAAACAGGATTAAATGACTTGCCTACAGTTTAAACTAAGGAAGATGAATTTCTTATTACAAAACCAGCACTCTATCCATTGTGCCATCCAAGTACCCACTGTAGAGAGTGGTGAGGCTCAAATGTGATCACATATGGTAACTGGCATACAAATCTCAGCTATTATGAACATTATGTATCAATTATAATGATAATATGAAAGATAAAAAAGAGAGAGATAATCGTCAAGCAATTGCCAAATGTTTATTAGCCAGGCAAGTACTAAGGACTGAGGTACAAAGAAAAAGAAAAAAAATACAGTCCTTGCCCTCAAAAAGCTAACATTTAACAATGTATATAGAAATAAGTACAAGCAATACATAATAGATGGAGAAGGAAAGCCAAAGAACATGGAAGTACAATTGGTCAAGCTATGCTTTATTAGATAATAGATGATTGCCCCATTATTAGTGAGACAAGGCAGTGAAGGTAGTCTATACCACGAAATGAGGACATTCTCTGAACTGCCTAATAAAAAATGAAGAATAAGGACTAGGGATCTAAGAAACTTATCTCTAACTGTACTACAACATAAAAAGAGCTAGGATGGGAAAATGTCTGGTCTTTGAGGCAGTTAAACCTTAGCAAATAAGCATTCTACAGAATAGAGACCAGTTAAACTGGATTTCATCAATTCACATAAGTAATCAGCCTACTCAAGCTAATTGTTCACCTTAAAAAGTTAAGAAATCTAAAAAGGACTGAATAAGGCAAAACAATTATTTCATATAATATGATATCCAATTTGAAACAAGGCTTAAGCATAAAAAACACCTTCCATTTCTCTACTTCATTGTGGTAAAATGAAACTTGAAGTGTAATAATATAAATTATAAATATTTATAATATAAATATTTTTATCACTTTATTCCACAGTTCTTGTAGAGAAATTCAAGAAAATTGCAATTGACTAGCCTTATCAATGTGACAAAGATGACAGGATCAAATAATTCAACAGTAATCCACATTAGACAACAATTCTATTCTTAAAAGTTTTATCCATCAAGTCTAATTTCATTTTAAGCTAAATTCACACCTTGATGAACAAATATTATGGATTAAAATTAAACAAAAGATGGCAAAAGAAAAATAATGAATATCAAAACCAACACCAGAAACAAACTAAAAGTATTACAAACCACATCAACTTGGATAAATTTAATGAAGAGAAAAATAAAATCAGCAAAAACTACATGAGACAAGAAGATGATGAAGTGCAATGATTCAGAAAATCCCTATGGAGAATATAAATAGTGAATTTTGAGGTAAAACTTTTGCTGAAAGATGAAAAAAAGAAAAAAAAAATCAAGCTCAAACAATACTTTAAAGCTTTTAAAGAAACATGATAGATTTGTAGGACAGAACTAGGAGAAAAAAACCTAAGACTTATTGAGCTTCCTATGACTAAAGAGTCTATCATGTTGTAGGAGATTGTACAAGAAATTTTCTCAGACATACTTAAAAGACACTGAAGACTGGATGAATGCCAAAAGAGGTGAGACTGAGACTCAACTTATCCAGATACTTTATTGGCAAATTCCAAGACCATAACAGGGAAGTAATTTTTAGAAGTCACCATGAAATAAAAATAAAATCTGTCAATTTATTGAATTTGTTCATTTTTCTAGCTTCTTGTAAAAAGAAGAATGTCAGAACAAACTGGTTCTAAGAGTAGGACTGATGTCCTAATGACAAGGACTGGATCAGAGAGAATAGGCTCTGGAGTATGTCTATAAGCATAAGCAGAGATGGAATAAATGAATATCAGAGAGAATTTTGAAGTTCTCAAACATGATGGATACAGAACACTTATAGGTGATTATAAGATTTAGGATATAATCATGTATGCCTGTATAAAATCAAAGTGAAATAGAACGAATAAATCATGGTAGCCAAGTAGACTGAGGAATAGAGAAGTAAAGGACCTTGAAGGAGCATCAATTATGTATGTCGAAATCACTGAGTATAAAAGGAATAGTTGAGGTGGAGAGAGAAAATGTGAACCGGCCATTGAATTCAATGAGGGAAAAAAAAAGGAATGTTTTCTACCAAGTGTGTTGGTAGATAACAACTGGCAGGATCTGGAATGAGTAAGAAAGCTAGGTGGGGGGCAACTAGGTGGTGCAGTGGATAGAGCACCAACCCTGAAGTCAGGAGGATCCGAGTTCAAATCTGGCCTCAGGCACTTAATTTTTCCTAGCTGTGTGACCCAGGGCAAGCCACTTAACCCCAAATGCCTCATCCAAAAACAAAACAAAAAAAGCTAGATAGAATGAATTTTGAAGGAGGAGAAAGCCTTGGAAGTGGCAGTGGGAAAACAAGACATATTTTGACTGCCCCACCAACAGTGCTATGTATCTATTTAATGTAGCCCCAAATGGCATTCGCTTTCTTGGCTATCACATATTACTGAAACTCATTCTAAGCTGGTAGTCCCGTTAAATCCTCTAAATCTTTTTCAGACAAACTGCTGTTTGTTTGTCTTTTTAATCATGTCTTGTATTTGGAAAGTTGATTTTGTTAATAAATGGTAGGCCTTTGCATTTAATACTACTAACTTTCATCTTACTATATTTGATCCAATATTATAGCCTATCAAAATATTTTAAAATTCTATAATGCTTTCATTGTTAGCTATTCCTTCCAACTTTATATCATCTGAAAATTTGATTAGCATGTCATCTATCCCTTTATGCAAATCCATAAAAAAGTTATTCATAGATTCATAGGTGTAACATTGGAGATCTCTTTCCAATCTGATGTGGAAACATTAATTACTATTCAGTGGGTCTGATCATTCAACCAGTTCCTAACCAAAAATTACCTACCTTTTCCATTCTATTAAGATAGAAAAAAATAAAATATAAATAGCTAAATAATAAAATATATATAGATAGATCTTGATTAGTGTGAATAATGAATCCCCTCCTCCCAAAAATAAATTCACACTGCATATATCCAATGATCAAATGACTTTCATATAATTCTAACTTCAAAGATTGTAAATTCAAATATAGTCGACGACTTTTTAGGATTCATTATTCAAATTATCAGGACCTCACTGTAATTCCAACATTTCCCTATTCTACAAAGCTAGTAACCCTATCAAAATACACCCCCTTCTCCCAGGTTAATCTACCATGACCTAACTTTGTATGAAGACACACTAATCTTTTGTGATTCCTGTTTCTTTGTCTGGATACTTACTAAGCATACCTTTTAATAATACATACTATATTTTGCTAACTCCATTTCCCTTGTCTTGGGAAACCAAGATACTTGCTTTTTTCCAATACTACCATGTTTTCCCTATTCTCATTGATCTTTTAAAAATAGCTGACACTCAGAGATCATATTTGATTACAGTTTGTTTAGTGTTTTTGATATATATAAAATCACAAGTTAAGAGTGGAAATGGATCATAAAAGTCACCAAGTTCAACCTTCTCCTTTACAGATGAGGACGATCAGACTCAGAGAAGCTAGGAGACTTATTCAAGGTTTGTTGGAGAACATCTATGAACCCCACCTGGCATCCAAGAGTGACAATCATGTTTAAAGCTAAATTTGTCCTCTTGAATCAGAAAACTTAAAATTCATCAAGATTGACTAGGTTTTCCCTTACTATACCTATATTTCACTAACAATATTGGGCATCAATTCCTTATAAGTCATTTTTGCTCTTTTCTTTCCAACCTAAAGACTGTCCTCCTATGAAAAGAAAAACAAAAGAAAAAGAACTGTCTTCTCTTATGTCACTTATCATCTTCCCATTTACCCTAAGCAGTGACTTTCCCTTTCTTTCTTTTTTCCAACATAGCTTTTAAAAAAATCCTTTTGTTATCCTTAATTTTTCCCATTTTCTTTAACTCATGCTCAGACTTAACACTCAACACTAATCTTACACTTTTGTGTCAGGCTAATATATTGATCCTGTGTTGTCTTTCCATGCTTTCACTTTCTGCATATCTTCTAAAATTTAAGTTGATTGTCGTATTCACTATCCAGGTATTTTTCTTACTCTTCTCAATGGAATTGTTTCTGTTTTTATAGTATTTGGTACAGAGTAAACACTTATAAAAGATTTGTTGGATGAAGTAACTTCAGAACTCTAATATCCCAACAGAAACCTATTTACCTTATCTTTAAACCCTTAGCAATGTGCTGTCCTAAATTTAGGAAGCTTTTCAAATATATACATATTTCATGTCTTCAGTTACAATTTTTAAGACACAATATTTAGTTAGCAAGCTCAATATAAGTAAACAGCCTGTATATGTAGCCTATAAACATAAGAAGGTGATAATCTCAATGTAGTCTGTCATGGTTAGAATACATTGTTCAAATCTGGGCAACAAATTTTAGGAAGAATGCTGATAAACTTTACAATGTTTAAAAGTACAACCAGGATGATGAAGGGCCTCAAACTCAAATTATGAAAAATGGTTGAAAGAACTGGGCACGGTATCTTTAGCCCAGAGGAAATAATTTGAGGCAAAGAAAACTACAGAGTTGTTTTCCAGTGCACCAAGTTCTGACTTGTTTTGCTTGGCTCCAGAAAACAGAAGCATCAAATGCAAGTTGCAAGGATGCTAATCTGGGCTCAATATGAGTTATTCTAGGCTTAAAAAAAAACTTCAATTAGAGCTACTCTAAGTTGGTATAGGTGGTTAGAAGGAAGTTCACTCTGACCCGATGTCTTGAGATAAGATGTCTGGTACATTGCAAAAGGGATTCTTCTTCAAGTTATGTTTTAGACTAGCCAGTCACTGAGATCTTGTCTACCTATGACATTTCATGATTTCCCCCAAGGCTCCTATCATTTCCATCTCAGTAACTTCTTCCTCTTTGATGGTGAATTCAGAATTTCTCCTTGTTTGTTCTTGTACCTTTTAAAGGATAAGATCATCATTAAGGTAAGACAAGAAATTATTAACACTTCTGCTTTGGACAGAAAGAATTATCTAGCTTCAGTAGGAATCTGGATAGAGTCCTGTATCATACTACATAAATGTATATACTACATACTGGCAGAGAACTGTAATCTATTCCTCAAAAATATCTATTTCTTCTTTTGGTTCAGTCAAGGTGATCTACAGCTTACTCCAATGGTAATATTACTTCTATTTGGCTGATACCTCTACTGATTTTTACCCAAATGAAGTTATTTCCTGCCCCCTATTTTTATTCCTGGATTTGCTCATGCATATGTCTTCTTAAAACACAGTGTACCACTGAACACCAGGTTCCAACTTTACTGGTGCTAATTTTTTTTAAGAACCACATTCTAGTCATATATCTCATCCCATCAGATCTCAATGATATAATCACTGAGGTCAAGTTTGCTTCCTTACTCTAGAATTTCTAGTGCATCTTACTTAGCATTTTCTTAAGTTTTAGGTTTTAAAGACTTCTTTCCAATTCTGTGTCTTGTGGACTTCTGGTGAAAGAGATTTGAGATAATTCTTTTTCTACTTAACTCTTTGACATCTAGCTTGGTGAATATACATTGGCAGATTTTTTTCCCCGTTCCACTTCCTTTTCATTTTATAACTCTTTTGACTAGATTTTTAAGATTCTAGGTAATATCTTCTTGCCAACACTCCATTGTTGACTGGAAGCCTGTCATTCCTATACTTTAAAAGCCATGGTCCATAAATCCAAATCCTATTCTTAAATATTTTCTTAAGCAGGTGTTCACTTCTCAAATTGCCTTTTTCTTCTGAATTCCTTGTTTTAAATGGGGACCAGTGATGAAAATAACAGGTGTGCCCCTAAGATCTTCTGCTTCTTATTCAAGACTTCTTACTCTTCAACCTTCTTGGAAAGTAGACTTTTTAAGACTATTCATTCATTCACTCAAGCACTCACTATGTGAAAGGTTCTACAGAAGGTACAAAAACCAAATAAAATAAGATTCCCTGCCTCATGAAGCATATATTCAAGCAAGGGATAACAAAAAACTAAAAGTAACTGCTACTTAAATAAAAACAAGAACAACTAAATAGGAAAAACATAAAATGCTATGAGAGTTTTTTGTTAAACTATATGCTGAGTTCCTTTCCAGCTATGACTCCCAGTTAGCTTTACTTTTGACTACTTCAAGTAAGTAGTATTTAAATGGGACACTGAAAAGGAAAGATTTCAAAAAGGAAAGATTGGAGATAGAGTGGAAAAATGAACTGGGAATGCATTCTACATGTAGGGAATGGTTTGAGCAAAGTACACGTTTAGAGAGGTGATAAAGAAGAGTTATGAATAACAAGTTGTGGTGAGTAATTTCAGGTATATTACTACTAATAATAATACCACCACTATCAGCATTTATATATATTTACATAGCTCTTTATGGGTTATAAAATCCTTCACAAATATTATCTCATTTAAGCTTCACAACTCTGGAAGAGAGGTACAATCATAAGAAAAGTAAAGAATAACTGAAGGTTTTTAAGAAGACTTCTTTATCTCTCCTGTGTCCAGCCTAGTGCCTTTCATAAACAATTAAGTATTGAATAAGTTACAAGAAAGCAAAAGGGTTAAAGAATTGGAGAGGGGTGTGTGTATGTGTGTGCTTCCATTTAACAAGGAGGAGCAAAAGGTAAGGGAGATAGCAAAAAAGATATGTATGAGATATATAAGACTACATCTTAGAAAGCATAGGAAGGACCAAGAATAAAAGGATGGTCAAATGTTAAACCTGAAGAGAGGGAAAAGAATAAAAAGTGGAAAAACTATTGGGATTGGGTGACAACTTAAGACAGCAGTGTTAGTAGAGTGATAATGGACAGTAGCAAAATTGTGAACTTTAGAGTAGATATTTAACAAAGAGAATGATAATGAAGAGAAAGACAAAATGGGATAAAAATAAGAGGGGAGCCGGATGGAACAAAGGTTATTTTTAGAATTATGGAAACCTAGCCTGGTTATAAACAGAAAAAAGGGTCAATGAGGGGAAAAAGAGATTAAGAATAGAAATTCAGAAAAGGATGGTTGATGGCTCTCCAAATAATGGAGGAGAAGGGTTCATGGACACAAATTAATAGCTACCATTTCCTGAGACAGAAGGAAAAGAAAACATAAGAAAGGATTTGAATTCTTTAAGAGAAAAGTAGATGAAATTCATGTTAAAGGTTCTTCATCTTCTAAAGTAAGACTCGAGACAATCACTGAAAATAATGGGAGTTACTTGGAGGCCTGAGTAGCAAACTTTTGAAATAATTGCTGTATGAAGTATAATACAAGAATAATAAAAGCAAAACAATCCGTCATGCAGCAATCTTGGCATAGTAGAAATTAAATAACATGATGTAGTAAACCTAAATGATATAATTTCATGATTTTGTCCATAAGTATTCAAAAGCATATAAGCAAGATGAGAGGGTGGATGCTGAGAACTACCAACCCAAACTAGCTATTAACAAAGTAGGAATTTCAATAAGGGATTAGCATACAGACATAAATTTAACATTAAAATGGACACTTAATGTTAAAATTTAGACTGTACAAGGAGCCAAATGAAACCATTATAGGGATCATGGACTGCTACATATAGTAGTCTGTATATGTAGCTATAGACATATAGCTATATATATGTACATACTTTTATATGTATGTAGACATACATATTATTCCCCTGTACTGAATCTAAAAATCTTCAAAATAAAGAGTTCCAATGTTCTATCATTGAGTCTTTCATTAATTTTGAATTTTAGGGGAAAAAAATTAAATCTGGAGTATATAGTTTTATGATTATTTTTGATTTCATATTTATGATTATTTATGATTTCATAAATATGATAGAAGCAGTTATTATGCAAATAGTCTATGGTCAGTAATAAATTCAAGTAAATTTATATTTTATTAAATATAATACCATTTATATACATCTGGAAACTAATAATATGGATAAAACATTATTAATTCAGTTTACAGATTAAAGATTAAAATAACAATGCTTGTTGTAATATTAATCTATAGAACTTTGTAAAACAAACTCAACTAAAAATATATCTTTATAGTTACATTTAAACATATTTAAGAATTTTAATTGATGAAGCACCTTGTATCTGTATTTTTAACGGCTTCCACACAAGTCTAAAATCTATGTCTCCCTGTGCCAAAGAGATAAACTTGAGTTTTTAAAGACTATGTCAATGACAACTGTTAAAGGGGATGTTGGAAAACTGGGACACTGATGCATTGTTGGTGGAGTTGTGAACAAATACAACCATCCTGGGGAACAATTTGGAACTATGCTTAGAAAGTTATCAAACTGTACATATCCTTTGATCCAGTAGTGTTATTACTGGATTTATATCCCAAAGAGATCATAAAGAAGGGAAAGGGACCTGTATGTGCAAAAATGTTTGTGGCAGCCTCTTTTTGTAGTGGCTAGAAACTGGAAAATGAACAGATGCTCATCAATTGGAGAAAGGCTGAGTAAATTATGGTATATGAATGTTGTAGAATATTATTGTTCTGTAAGAAATGACCAGTAGAATGAATAACAGAGGGGCTTGGAGAGACTTACATGAACTGATGCTAAGTGAAATGAACAGAACCACGAGATCATTATACACTTTAACAATAATACTATATGAGGATCAGCTCTGATGGAAGTGGCTATCTTCAGCAATGAGAGGATTCAATCCAGATCCAATTGATTCGTGATGAACAGAACCAGCTATACCCAGTGAAAGAACACTGGGAAATGCCTGTGGACTGCTTGCATTTTTGTTTTTCTTCCCAGGTTATTTTTACCTATCTAAATCCAATTTTTCTTGTGCACCAAAAGAGCTGTATGGATGTATACACATATATTGTAATTAAGATACACTTTAACATTTATGAGACTGCCTGCCATCTAGGGTAAGGGGTGGAGGAAAGGAAGGGAAAAGTTGGAGCAGAAATGATTGCAAGGGTCAATGTTGAAAAATTACCCATGCATATGTTCTATCAATAAAAAGCTATTTTAAAAAGAGAGAGAGAAAACATTCTCTGTGACCTTCTAAAATAAATAAATAAATGAATGAATGAATGAATGAATGAATGAAGGCTATGTCAGGGGGGGCATGGCTGTCTAAAAGTCGATGTAGTTCAATTGGGAAAGGCTAATCATCAGTAAGTTGACCAATATCACCCACAAAACAAAAACAATACAAGACAATCTTTAGTCCTTTCAGGTCCATCCCTCTCTTTTTACAAAGTAATAGGGAAAGGGGCAAAGGATGCTATGGGTTTTTTTTTCCTTTTTTAATAATATCTAAAAATATTACTGTAACTTGATATTTCAAGTGTGACATTTTTGTCCAATAATCAATAGTATACCAGTGTAAAAAGTGAACTACATATACGGGCACTATTATAAAACAAATAATAAAAGAAGCTACAACTAAATGGAAGGAACATTTATTTACAGATGCTCTCTGTCAAGGAAGAATTGGTTTCATTGTATGCCTAAAGTTAGGAAGAGATATTATTTCAAAGGATATTTGGCCATTTCACATAATTATGTTAATGAAGAGCACAAGTAAGAGGAATAAAGAGCTGTACCTTATATGCAAATGATATAATGATGAGGCAGAAAAAAGTCTACAAAGATCTTAATGTAAATCTTCCAAACTATGTTAGCATATATACTTGGATACTTGGCAATTATAATATGAAGGTAGACACCAAAAGAACAATGAAAAAAATGGTAAAGGATTAAATGAAAAAAGAAGCCAAAAATACTGTATCAGAAATCTTTTAATAATTTTCATGAGAAAGGAAGAGAAAAGCACTGGACATACTAAGCACAATTTAGCATGAAAACAACAGAAATGAGTTATATTTAACCAGATAGAAAATAACAAGCTGTCTTTGTATATCCAAATCACTGACTGGTTAGAAGATAAAAATGAATTATCTGTCATTGATAATGATGCCATTGATTTAACGTTGTTAAATATGGATTCTCATGACTTAAGAACTCTAATCAATATAATACAATAATCACAACCATGATTCTAGAGAAGGGATGAAGAAAAAAACTATCCACTTCCTGAGAGGTGATGGACTAACTATATAGAATGAAAAGCATCTTTGCACACGGTCCATTTGGGAATGTTTTGTTCAGCTCTATATATTTGTTAATAAGGGTCCCCCGCCCCATTCTATCCCTGCCCTCAGGTAGACAGGAAAAGAAAAATTAATAACTTAATTTATTAATATTAACTTAATAACTGAAAACATTTTTGTCAATAGGCTTTTACTGTGTTTTATTGTTTTGCTCAATACAAATGCAAACCATGCTAACTACACATCCCTATGTAACCAAAGCATAAGAAAAAAATTTTTCACCTGTTCTCAGTAATTTATTTGGGTAGATTTTCATAAGTAAAACTCCTAAAAGACTTCTAATTCTGGGCTCACTTAAATAATAAAGGGATTCATTTAAAACTTCTTTTTTATTTTATTCTTACTTCTTTTTAACAACCATACTACATAGTAATGAATTAGGATCTTACAAAAAATAATCTAATGTAGAGCTAGGTACAATGCTTGCTTGTATGTATTTGTTTCCTTAAGCTAAGTGGCAATAAGAGATGTAAAAAAAATTTGTGGTCCTATCAATTTAAAAAAAAAAAAAAAGAACTATAAACAGAATAGAAATAGGTTCACATCCACTCCAAAAGACTTAAAGAGGGCAGTATCCTCAACATGACCCTTTTCTCTGATCCTCTGCCTTATTGGAAACAGATTCCATCCCTGGCTGTCCTGACTCTAATAGGTGAGTTGTTTTTTTTTTGTTTTTTTTTTTTTTGCCTTATCAGGGATCTAATCTCCATGCAACTTCCCAAAGTTTATTGGTTGTGCTCCATAATAAGCAATATCTAATTCAGATCTCTAGTTTCTAACTTAATTTTGATAACTCTAAATTCCTTATTTTTATATTCCTGGCTCTTAGTATTGTGCTAAGCACATAACAAATGCTTAATAAATCATCTATCTGTTTTGTATTTGGTATATAGTTTAACTGGTGATAAAATGCCAGCAATTTTCTTGAGATTCGAAATCCTTAAAAACTTCATCATTAGTCTTATAATGGTAAAGACAAACTAATAACTTTTTGGTGTGTTTCTTATTTTTTTCCTAAATAATAGTTTTGTTTTGTTTTTTTTATTTTCAAAAGAGATGCAAAGATAGTTATCAACATTTCTTATTTAATCAAGTAAAGGAATGATATAAGAAAGGGGGTTGAAGTTCAATTAAGCTTTAAATGGAAAAGATCTTGTAATCTCTCAAAACACACATAATTAGAGAATCTTAATGGAAAAGATATCCCTAACTGGAATTATTGGCCCAGAAAAAAATTGGGTAGTATGAGTTAACTGTTAGTCCTTTTAATCTCTTTGATTTTATAGCCATTTAATCCAATCTTCTCTCATTCTCTCCCTCTCTCCTCTTCCCCCGTCTGTCTGTCTGTCTCTCTCCTTCTGTCTCTCTTTCTCCCTCCCTCTCTCTCTCCTACTGCGCCATCTAGCTACCCCTTCAATCCTCTCTTTTTACAAATGAGGAACCTAAGGCCCAGGTAGGTTAAATGATTTGCTGCAAATCCCTCAAATAGGAAGCATTAAAAGCAAGGATTTGCATCTAGATCCTCAGACTGTAGATTTCTGATGCTACCCTCCAACCTCAAACAAGACAAAAACCCAACTAAAAATACACACTCTCCATTTTGTTCTCTTGCTTACTTAGCATGTAATTCCTTTGAATCTTGCAAACTGGCACACTATAATAGAAATATCCAAATAAAAAAGCTAACATACATAGTGTTTACTATGTTCTAAGCACCTGACAATTATTATGCATTTTTATCCTCATAACATTCCTGGAAGGTAGGTGCTATTATTATATTCATTTTACAAATAAGGAAACTGAAGCAAAGAGGTTAAGTGATTTGCTCAGTATGACATAGCTAGTATGAGTCTGATCTGTATTTGACCTGGTCTTCCTGATTCCAGGTCTGGCACTTTATCTACTGTATTACGCACCTGCTCCAATGTAATTATCTAAGTTGGAGGAGGGGGAAGGAGGAGATTGAACTTTTATACAAACTCACTGGTTTCCCAGTTTTCTATAATCATGTTTTCTGTTAAGTCTATTATCACTAATAGAAGCTGGATACCCTAAAACAGAAAGAATCAGCCCTACTGTTCTAAATCTAGACTTTTCTCATGATTATTAGTGGGGAAAATGACTAGAAAAGTTTCATGAAAAGTTGATAAATACAAAGGCATAAATTGAAATAGACTATCCATTAGCTCCCCTAGGGGAGTACCAGAAGGCAGTATGCAGAGGAAAGGCAATGGTACTAAGAGGGGTGGGAAGATGTAGAAGGTGGGTGGGTGGAAGAGAAAGAGAAAGGGGAAAGAAATAGAGGAGGTGTAAGAGGTAAACTGATATATAGATCTCTTCTGTTGGGAGGAGGAAAATCTGAATATGTCTACTTAAGAGATGTCTGAGATTGGTAGGAAAAACCTCTGAAAATGCCTCTCCTCAATTTAAATGACAGGTCCTATTGAAATGGGAAAGAAAAGAAGAATCCTTGGAAATATAGGTCACACATATCAAATATTGAACTTTTGACAGTGCTCAGTCATCTTTTTAATAAACAAATCTAGTAAAAAAACAAGTTGAGGAACTGGCACAAAAAACACTATGTGCTAATATAAACAGAAACAGAATGAATATCTGTGATAGTATTATTGAGAAATTAAATTCTATAGGAATTAATAAAATATTTTCTGATGTTCTTTTTAAATAATTCATAACATCAAATTTTAATACGTACCTTTGAGAGTTCGAACTTGGCTCTGCTTTAATACAGAGGTTATATAATGAGGTGGTGATGATCCACTAAAAAAAAAAAAAAAAAAAAAAAATCACAGCATAAGTTTTATGTTCTTTTTGTATTTAATACTTCACAGTTAATTTTTAATTAGTTAGCATATTTACTTGCTGGAGGGTAAAGTGGTGTAGTAGAGGAGCTGACCTTGGTGACGTACATCCAGGTTCAAAATCCACTCTTGATCCATAGTGCTTTTGTGCCCTGAGCAATGTTTTAAGAACTCTAGGTAATTCTCTGAGATTCTAAGATTCAGAATAGTTGCTGCATTGGTGGAAGGAGTTTTCTTAGTAAGAATTCCCCATGCAGATAGAATCACAGGGCTGGACCTTGCTATCTGGATTTTCCCTTTACAATATTCCCCCTTATAACTACATGAAAAAATTTTGTATTGTCTCTACTGTTTCTTGAGATGACACTCAGACCAGTTTGGTACTGGAGAAATCTAGGAAAGATTCAATGCTTAAATGATGGATATAAATGTTATCATGGGGACAAAAGTTTCAATAATCCACAAAGTTAAAAAAAAAAATCTACTTTATGTAGACTCCTTTCTGCTGACAACCAATTAAGCTCATTCACAAATCATGAGTACTTTAAAAAGTTGCAAATATTATACTCATTAGTATTCACTAATAAATATTTATATCTAGTATATGAAATTAAGCACCAACATTTTAAAAAAAATTTTAAGTAATCTCAAGAATAAAGAAACTGGACCAAAAACCTATTTCTGAATTGCACCATATTAGAGTAAATATGTTTTGTCAGAAAAATTTCCCAATTTTTATTGGGAACCACATTATTGTTAGCTTTTGAATTAAAACTTTATGTCACAAGAGGATGTATGCATCAGAACAAGTAGGGGCTGAAAATCACCCAGTTTAATCTCTCCTTTTTATAGTTAAGGAAATTAAGGCCCAGATTGGTGAAGTGGCTTGCCCAAGGTCATACTGGCAGTAGCAAGTAAGTAGGAGAAGCCAGGATTCAAACCTGGACTCCATATCCAGTATTTCTATCACAGTGCCAAGTCTTATCTGGTGAATTCTAAGTTGGACTTGATGGCTTCTGAATTCCTAGTCCTATGATTCTGTGGTGATAAGTGTGGGAATAATAGTTATAATGAATTTGGTGATATAGAGGTGATACAATAGTAAGTGAAGATGATGGAGGTAGCAAAAAAATAAATATGATAGGATTTTAGGAGTTCAAAGGGAGATCATTCAGTTCAAAAATTTATTTTTATTGAAAATGTTTCTGAAATAAACTCATCAAAACAGGAGTATAATCTCACTATATTTGATGTAGGCTGTAACAGGCTGGTCATCACAACTCTTTGGGACTAAGTTTTGTCATCTAAAAAAATAAATAAATTATAGGAGAATACTGCTAAGCTTTTCTTCTAGCTGTTATTATTCTAAATGGGAAAATTTTTAACAAAATAAAGTTGTTAAAGCAGAATGAAATAAAAATCAAGAGAATTATACATACAATGACACTAATAAATAACCTTTCTAAAAAGCAGTCTTCACTCAGATTAATTGCTGTGACCAAGCTCAAGTTTAGGGATCACAAGACAAAACCTAATTCCCTAATATAGGAAGGGAAGGGAAGAATGTACAAAATATTGTCTACATTGCTAGATGCAGTCATTTGTCAGATTTTCTCAACTGCTTTTATTGGTGGAGAAATGAGTGGCCTTTGGAAAATGACAGCATTAAATGCAAAATGCATAAACAAAAAAAAATACCCTTTATGTTAAAATAGGTATTCCTTGTATTGTGACATTGCTATCAATTGTTTTGTTTTAGGAAAGGAAAAAATTATAAAATGACAGTAGGCTCAGTAACTCCCTTAACATAAGGGGAATAAAAAAAAAAGATTAATATTAAAAACAATATTTTAAAGATAGTATTTTAAATATGTTATATGTAGGTTTTGGGAAACGATGCCAATTTTTAATTATTGACCAGTTCTTTGGCATGGGTTCTTAATGAGTATCATTAAGTGATCATTTCCTTTACTCTAAGAAAGATAGTTGTAAAAACTACTAGGCTTTTAAGCTGTATTAACTAAAGATAGATCTTATTGATATACACTTTTCCCAATCTAATAAGAGTTCACTAGAAAGCTAAAAATATTTTGTAATTTCATTGTAGACATGTCAATTTGGCCTTTTGTAGTATCTGCCCCAAATGAATTTCTTTTATCCCCATACTGATCTCCATCACTGTGATTAATTTTTTAAAAAACTCCATGTTGAAACTGTAATGTCTTAATGAACAAAAAATTTTAATGGAATTTAGAATTATTAAAAATAAACTCTTGTCATAAGTGTGTTGCACATTTCTGCAAGCTTTTTACAAAAGCTGCAAACTTCTACCTAACTCAAATCAAAAAATGATTGCACAAAGCTCAACAGATCAAAAAAGTTTATCAAATACTTCTTTGAACAAAAGAAACTCCAATTCAAAGATATAATTTATTTAAGGTCTGGATTGCAATGTCAAATGTAGGGGGTCAATAGGAGAAAATGTACCCAAAGACAAAGGTTAGAAGAATTACAAACATCTCATGGGTAAATAAATGAAACTCATTAAAGTTTTATTTTACTTGGCAAAATTTCTCTGGCATTTCAATGATTATTTTTGCGATTTCAATGTGCTATTCAAAGAGGAAAAGAACTTTTAACATGGAAATTGAGAGATTTCACTAATTCTAAACTGAATATATAAACTTAAAATGAACCAAAAATTGCTTTTTTCTTTTTTTTTTTTACAAACTTAAAAATACATGTTCCTAACATATCCTTAGTGCCTTAAACACATTTGTTAAAATAAATGTAAAATAATTACTTATTTTTTATAAGCATGAATGAAATAACCTCAAAACAAAAGCATAAAGTGTAGGTCACTGTCTCATCCTAAATTCAACTTTAAATGAAAATTTTGCCATTTCTCTATTTCAGGAATCCCAAACACTTAAACCACTAATTATTTGTAACTGAATAAACCCTTACTTTTGTGGTGATGCAGGAGGGGTGTAAAATGCAAGTGCTGAGGAAAAAGGCTGCTTCTTCAGTGCTTGTATAAGATTGGGTTTATATTCTGGATCAACACACCATAAGGAACCTTTTCCATTCACCTAGCAGTAAAGAACCAACAGGATTAATGGTTTTTGTTTTTGTTTTTTTTTAGAATACACAGATAACCAGAATTCGAATGTTTTTATTAGTTTATAAAGAAGGAAGACGGGTAGGAAGTGAGAAAGACAACTGGGATGGGAGAGAAAATACAATGCTATGGAGAAAGTACTGCTGGCTCTGTAGCGTCAGTAGACAAAACAGTCAAGATAATCTTTGAGAATGACAGATCACAGGCTCAATCCCAAGTTTTACTAAAGTTTGCTAACTGAAATACATAAACTGCAAAGTATCCAAAGTTCATGGCGATTAGATCAAGTACCTTTTTTGCTAATATAAATGCCTTTTAAAGAGAATTTATTAGGAACAACTATTTTGGCACTTACTAGCTAGCTGTGTGACCTTGGGCAAGTCACTTAACCTCCCTCCCCCCCCCCAAAAAAAAAGAGGATTAATTAAATCAGATTCATAACACAAGACAGCAGGAAGTGGGGGGGAGGGTTTTACAAGAAAGCAATTATTTGAAGTTAAAGCAATTTACAATCCTTACACTGCTGATTCAGAAGAACATTATCTACACAAAGAAATTGGGAAGTAACAAAATCATATATTACTAATAAGATTAGAAAACCAAGATAAAAATATCACTAAAGGACTACAAAACTATAATAATCTTAGTCTCAAAAAATAAGCCTGAAAGGACACATCTAGTTCTTTTACAGAAGTTGAATAATGGTTGTGGAATACTGCATATAATATCAGCCTTTGGATATGTTGTCTAGTTTGTTTTATTTTTTTTGGGGGGGGTTATTAAAATATGAATGAAAGGAATAATAAAATTTTAAATTAAAGCACAAATAATTTTGGTGTTTCTGAAATCACAGTATCAAATTATAGAATCAACACTACTGCTTGCTAAATCCTGCTTAGTTTTAGATTAAAATAAATTTTAACCTATAGGAACTGTGGCTGTTAGGTAGAAAAGGCATAATAATTTAATCATCAATAAGTTATCAAGTTTTCAAAAAAAATTATCTACCTAATATTCTATGAGCTAAAATAGAACATTAGATAGATAAACTTTTTTTGGCATAGCTTTTATGACTCTCAGAAAGTAAGTTTAAAATGGCATTTCACATTGTTTTGTGGGAAGATTGTAATTGTTTTGATCACTAGGAAATGAAATCTTAAAATCTGAAAGTAGGAAAATCAATATTGAAAATGTATTGCTAGAGGACAGTTAAGCTTCTTGAGTGTGGTCTTAAGTAATTCTGGTTATGTTTCCACAGTAGCATTTCCTTTCCCTAGCTCTGCTACTGGTAATATAAGATGATTATGTATTTATAGCTTTGCGCCTTAGATTATGTAGCTAAAATACACTCAATAACTTACTAATTTTCATCTAAAATAACACAGATGTATCAGAGACTCATGAGGTTAAGATACTAGATGAAGAGATTCTTAGAGAATGCTGTCAAACTAAATGTGCAAAGAAAAGATATTCATGTGATTGGAAACGGGAAACATGCATACATTGTCTCTCAGTCTGTTACATTTTAGAACAATGTATAGTTTCTTACACAAAACTAAGTTAAATGGGCAAAGTTTATTCCCCAACAAATAAGTAATCAAATGATGCAAGCACTTTCTTTATCCAAAAAGAAACAAAAGAGAGGAAAATGCTAAAAATCACCACTAAAGAAATGTGACTAAATACAGTATGTATTTCATCAATAGAGAGATGAATAAATTGTAGTAAATTAATGTAATGGATTATTTCACTATCAAGAAAAAAGAATGTAAGGAAATGAGAGAAACATGCGAAAATTTGTATGGAATAATGCTAAGTTAATAAATTAGAACCAAGATAACATCACTATCAGAAATAAGAGATGTACACAAACACTATAACAAGGATCATGAGTAGAATTTATTAGGAAAAAAAGCAGGACTAGTAATCATTGATCTTAAGACAAAGTCAAACTTAAAGATGCAATCAAATCTACATGTCAGCCATATTAATATTGCTTTAGATGCAGTTTACATATGGGTAAATGTGTATATGTGTGTCTGAGTATGAATATTAATACACACACACACACCCCTGTGCTTAACTGTATCCTGCTTAGAGGAAGCAAGGAAGATGAAAGGGAAAAAAAGAATAAAGTTTAAAAGTGCATAGCAGAGAACAAAAGAATAATCTACAAGGAAACAAAGGAAAGAGGGACGCTCATGAATATTATGTCTTCTATTATTATATATGCTTTCTTGAAACGAAAATTTATTGTCATATACTACATGCCAATGTTGTTTTGGCTTTTAAGTTTTCCTTTTCATTTTTTCTTACTGTTTTTTATTTTGTATTTATTTCCAAAAAAATTTTCAATACAGACTTAGAACTCAGATCACATGCAATGATCAATATCAGTTTCAGATGGTTGATGATGGAACATATATCATCCCTCTCATAGAAAGGATAGATATTGACATAATTCCTGCCTCTATAGTTATTATAATACTACCTACACTGGCCATTCCCAAAAATGTCTCAAATCTGTATCCTATTATCTTTCTGTCAAAAAGAAGGGACAGCATATGTTTCATCATGGGTCCTTTGGAATCACGGTTGGTCAGTGTATTGATCAAAGTTATCAAATCTCTTAAAACTGTCTTTACAACATTGTTAATGTATATATTGTTCTCTTGATTTCAATTCTTATAGGTTTTCTAGGTTGCTCTCTGAAACCATTTTCTGAATCATTTCTTAAAGTGTAAAAGTATTCTATCACATTTTATCTACCATTTGTTCAGCTGTTTCTCTACTGATGAACAGTACTCTTTAGTTTTCAATTCTTTTCCACCACAAACATGATGCTATAAATATTTTTGCACATACAGGTTTCCTATTTTATCCCTTTGAAGTACGGACTTGATTGTGGAAAAAAGTTTTTCATTTAGTAATTTTTGGAGAAAAAGTCCAAATTACTTTCCACAATGACTAGACTAATTCATAATTTCGTCAATGTGTTAATACATATTCTTCCCACAGCTTCTCTAACTTTTAATCACTTTCCTTTCTGTCAAACTTTGCCAATTTTATGAAAATAAGGTGGGACCACAGAATTTCCTTAATTTGTATCTCTCTTCATTATAGGTTACTGATAAGTTGGTTTTCCTCCTCAGAAAACTACCTGTTCGTATTCTTTTTACCATTTACCAATTAAGGCTGAAAAACTTTATTTTTTTAAAAAACTGTGAATCAATTCCCTTTTTATCCTGGAAATGAACTTGTACTAGATATCTGTTACAAAACTTTTTTTTTCCCTTTACCTGTTTCCTTTCTAATTTTATTTGTGCAAAAATTTTATTTTATATAATCATCAAAATGATTCGATATTGCCCAAATTTTAAAAAGATGAGTGGAATGGGTTAGATTCACAATATATAGAAGCAATTGAGCAAAGAAGTCACATGTATGATGAACTCAAAAATCCTCCACTATTAGGATAAGAATTTTTATAACAAAAAACTGCTGGGAAAAGTGGAAAGCAGTCTGGATAGAAATTAAGTATAAATTTATAGCTTATCCTGCTTCCCAAGATAAGCTCCAAAGGCATATATAACTTAAAAGACATAATATGTCACTTGGAGTACCATAAAAAACAAACTGGAGGGGCAAGGAAGAAATCACCTTTCAAATCTCTAGGCAGAAAAACAGAAAGGATCATAGAAAATGAAGTAAAAAAGTTTCTGCACTCAAACTCATCTTTCACATGGTTACCAAAGTGATTTTCCAAAGTGTACTCAACAAATTACAATAACTTCTTCTCATGTCCAAGACCAAATAAGTCCTGTTTGGCTCTTATGGTTTTCCCAATCTGGCTGCTTCCTATCTTTCCAGTCTACATTTTACTCCCCGTCCAGGTACTCTGATTCAGCCACACTAGCTTCCTTGCTGTTTCTTGCACACTTCATCTTCCTTCTCTTTAGCTGTACCTCAGTTTGGAATGCTCACATTTCTCACTTCCTGGTGTCTTCCATTTTCACCATTTTGTATGTACGTATTTATTTACATGTTGTCTCCCCTACTTAGAATGAATTACTTAATGGCAAGGACTACTTGAGCTCCGTGCTTAGAATAAGAGTAATTCATAGTATTACACATAGAAATACCAATTGTTAGTTGAAGCCAAGTATTCAAAGATATTTCTATTTGGAATCTTTGTGTAAACTTGTCTTTTTTTCCACATATTATAGTAGAAAGAATGCTAAATATAAACTCAGAAAACCTGACTTCATATCTTTGCTCTGCTGATTTCTAATTTTATCACTGTTGGTCAAGTCACTTACCTTTCCTGGGTCTAACCAATAAAATGAATGAATTAGAATAAATGAGCCTCTAAAGCTGGAATATGACTTGTCTATAAAAAACTGCCAACTCGTCAGCCTAGCATTTAAAGCTCTTCATAATCTAGCCTTACCCTATGAAAAAATGAATAAAACTGTATTTATTAAATGCTTCCTATGTATCACGATTTCCTTCTCAGAGATAAGTCACTTAACTCTGCTTAGTTCCCTCATCTGTAAAATGAGCTAGAAAAGAAAACAGCAAATCTTTGCCCCCCCCACAGGGGAAAGGAAAAGTCAGATATGACTGAAATGAATGGTGAACAATTTGTATTATTAGGTACTGGGCTAATCACTGAGTACACAAAAACAGGAAGAGGTCACTGACCTCAAAGGTCTTACACTCTAATAAAAGACAAAGATAGTAGGAATGGAGGCCAGGAAGGAGTGTTTAGGTCAGGAAATCATTAGACTGGAGAATAAGGAGTGTGTGGCATTTTGATCAGTAGCAAAGGGATCTGGACAGGGTCAGGAAGAGGTAAAAGCTCACCAATCAAGATGACAGGCTCTAAGGGCAGTAGGTAAAATATAAAGCTAATTGGTATAGAGTGTGAGGTTCAAATCAATGCCCTATCTTATTACAAAAACCAAGTTAGAAATCCCCTTTTTTCTCCCCTCAATTTACTCCCTGCTTGAAATATCTTTCTTCTGCATAAAACTTGTCCTTAAAGCATAGATCAAGGTACAATTCTCAAATGAGGCCTTTCCTATTAATTTCAGTGACCGCTATACCAATAGGTTTTTTGCACTTATGGAATGTTTTGATATTTCTACATTGCCTCACATCATTAATTCCCCTAGGCTTTTCTAAATACCAAGTGGTTTTTACATTTAATTATTTCATACAACTAAATGTAATTCTTTGGGAAAAGTTCTTTAAATTGATTTCTCTCCAGTACAATAAACAAAATCTTGTTGAACTAAAAGGGAGTGATATCTCAGATGTCTTAACAAGTTCTAAGTCTTCATGGCTACTGGAATAAATTGTTCTCAATAACCCATTCTTCCAACCTTAGTCTTCACATGCTTGAGGCATAACTAACTCACTGTCAGGTTGGTTATCTTTAACCTGGTTTAGCCCAAACATTGAGACAATTTTTCAGGGGTATGGTGTGACTGCTGCATATGCTATAGCTTCTTGAGCCACAGATGAGAGCCAAGTGCTATGTGGACACCAAAAGTAGATAAGCAGCCCTAAAAAGAGCTCAAGGCAAGCCATCACACCAGAGGAACTAATCCTCCTTGAACATCCCAAATGCCCCTGTACCTTTGCATAGGAACTCAAGAAAAGACTTAAAATTCAGAAGATACAAATGTTACAAAACAACTGCCACAAAACTTACATAAAGATTAAAAAATATTTGTGTCTGTTTGAGAGTTTCATGATTTAAACTATCCATTGCCAATCCAACTGTTATACTGAGGATTATACTGTCAATATACATCAAGAGACAGGTCTTAAGTTCTGGTTATCCTGACTCTATACCACCATAATTGTCCCTTGTCTATCTATTAAATATTCAAACAATAGCATTACTCTTTCTAAAAGGAATAAAACATTCCTGATTGTATTATTCCATGTAAACAAAAGAATGGATAAAAACAGAAACAAGGAAGCAATATCATTCTACAGAACTGTCTTACTTTGAAAATGTTATCTTGTTGTATATTACCTTTCTTAACTATACAATAACTTTCTCTCCATTTAACATGCAACAAGTGGATAGAGTTAAGTGGATAGAGAGATGGACTGAAATCAAGAAGACTTGATTTCAAATTCTTCCTCAGAGGCTATGTAACTGTAACGGTAAAATGAGGGTCTTAACCATTCACTAATGAATCAATTATTTATAGAACTTGTCCCAATTTAAATAATCCTCTTGCCTTAAGAATATAATATATGCCTGTCCTGACTCATTATCATGTCTCTGTTAACCTGATTTTTGGTGGGTATTAAAAAGGGAATAATTTGAATATCGAAGGATTAACAGAAGCTTAAGAAGGAGATGAAGCCCTACAATATTTTTGCAACAATGACCATCTCTATAGTCATGTATGTCAAATGTGAAATAAAATATATTGCTTTATTATGCTTTTTCTTAAAAAAAAAAAAAAAAAAGCTTTATAAATTTGGCTATAATATTGCATATGCTTTGATTCAACAGTGTCTCCACTGGGTCTGTATCCCAAAGAGATCATAATAAAGGGGAAAAGGACCCACATGAGAAAAAACATTTGTGGCAGCCCTTTTTGGAGTGGCAAGGAACTGGAAATTGAGTGGATGTCCTTCATTAAGAAAGTGGCTGAGCAAGTTACATGCGAATGTCATAGAATATTATTGTTCTATAAGAAATGATGAGCAGTATGATTTCAGAAAAGCCTGAGAAGACTTGCATGTATGGATGCTGAGTGAAATGAGCAGAATCAAAAGAACACTGTACACAGCAATAAGAGTGTGTGATGATCAACAATGAAGTGATTCAAAGCAATTCCAATAGTCTTGTGATAGAAAGAGCCAGCCACATCCAGAGAGAAAACTATGGAGCCTGAATGAGGGATCACAACATAGTATTTTTCACTTTTTCATTTTTTTTTTTTTTTGGTGGTGGTGGTGGTGTTTCGTTTTCTCTCGTTTTTCTCCCCCTTGCATCCGATTTTTCTTACACAGCATGATGAATATGGAACTGTTTAAAGAAATAGCACATGTTGAACCATTAGCAGATTACTTGCTATCTAAAGGCAGGGGGAAAGAAGGGAGGGAAGGAGAAAAATTTAGACACAAGACTTTTGCAAATGTGAATACTGAAAACTATCTTTGCATGTATCTGGAAAAATAAAAAGGCTATTTTTTTTTAATGGTCTAATCTTCCAATTTGTTCATTCTGTGTTTCTGTGTTCATTCTAAGAATCAGCAGTGGGTTTTTAAAAAATTATTATTATTAATTACAATGATTTATTATTAACATTTTAAAAACTTTGTTTTATTTTTCAAGATATACACACAATCACACCTTTCATATGAATTGTTGGTCCCCATCTGAAGTAGATTCATTTTAAGTGGACTTTTCTAAAATGAATTCTCTCCACCCACAAAAAAAGAACTTGTTATATAGGTAGATACCACTTTTACTCAGTGGTATATCATAATTTTTTCTTTGAGAGCTCAGAAAGTAAGCATTAAAGTAACCATTAAAAGTCAACTTAGCTTCATCAAAAGCATGGCATGACAATCTAATCTTTTTTTTTTTTTGGAAAGGGCAACCAGATGATAGGTGAAGGAGCTATTCTCTTTTCACTGTGAACACCAGAATTCTCTAACTTTTGTACATTGTAAACCTGTCCCTTCCCCTCCCCAAATCCAATCCCCCTACCTTAGGAATTATTTGCCCTTAGATGTTGTTCTTCTGTCAAACAAATTTAAGCTTTTTAATTTAATAGGGACTATTTTGTCTTTGCTTCTCTTAACATAACCCAGATCTTGATACTTAGTGGAACATAAGTGGTTTCTCAAATTGCTTTACAACCCTGAAAAAGCTGACAGGAAAAGTAAAAAGTAATGCATATTATAATAACAGATATTCATGTCAATGAACCCGTCATCAAGAAAGGATTAAATTATGTTGAGTCTCTTCTGTTAAATAAGGCAATGAAGATTTTAAAAATATTTCTCAAAAACCTAATTTTGTTTTTTTTTTTAATCTCCCAGATCACTGAAGCTCACTGCATTCACTAAAAAAAAAAAATACAAAAAAACTTATGTGATGATGATGAAGGTAAATTATTATGGGGACAAACACTACAGCTATAACAAAATTCTATATTACTACTGTAGCATTTTACTTTATTATTCAATGTTTAAAGAGATTCTCTTAATTGATAAAACACATTTAATCACTCTTCATCATGCTTCATTCAGAGAGGCAGTTTTATGTCCATTTTATATATCTGGAATGAAGCACAAAAATTTCTACGAAGTCATAACAAATCAATAGCCAGTTTACAAATGTGCAAATTCTATAAATAACAGCAATGATGAAAAGAAATTAAATTACTTTATTCAAACTTACTTACCAGGGCTCAAGAATTAGATTACTAGGCTGAAATTTTAAGTGAAAAGTTGACCTTTCATAACATAAAAAGGAGAAAACTATGTTTGCATTGTTTCCTTGAATGCTAGTATGATGTCTTTATTTAATCTTTGTATTTCAGCACCTTATACATTATAGGTATTTAAAAAGTTTTAAGTCATAATTTTTTTCAAAACTTTCAAATTTTTTAAAATTACAGGACCAAAGTAATTATTCCATTTCTTGAGGCGCCTTCTATCTTAATTTTTCCACTAAGAACAAAATGGTACATTAAAGCTATTGAACATTACATACCTAGTAGTGAAACTAGAAAATAGAATTTTAAACTTTGAAATTAAAGCCAATAGTTTGTGGCAAATACTTTAAGGAATGTTTAACCTACTAGAATCCTTTCACATTTAAAAATGCTTTATGGATTGTGTGTCCCCCTCCCCCCACAAAAAAAACCCCCAACAAAGTAATGATCAAAAAATCTCACCTTGCCATGGCTTCTTTCCACTTTCTGAAAACATTTATTCAAAGAAAGGTTGTGTCGGACAGAATTCTTCCAACCTGTTGGTGCTGTAGCAAAATATGGAAAGCGTTCCAGAATCCAACTGTAGATTTCTTTGACTGGCAAACATTTATTTGGAGAATGTTCAATAGCCATGTAAATTAAAAGACTAAAGGAGTAAGGGGGTTTTGAATTCCCTGATTTTTTTTCTGGGTTCTGGTAGGATGGTACAAAAGATGGGACATTATCACCTTCAATGTCATATATTGGACTAACAATAGGAAGACCTTCATTTCCAAGGCTGAAATTTGTTAGAAGATTAGTACTTTCATGAAGCCAGTTCAAGTTTGTGAGCTCATCATCTGCTGATTCACTGTCCACTAATGTAGCTTTTGGCCTGGCAGCATCAACTGCTTCAGGCAAGCTTCCCATTCTGTAAATCTGGCTTAATCCTGCAACCTTTTCTGCTCCAGGAGTTTCAGCTCTCTTATCTGGAGTCATTCCAGTAACTGGACCCATTTAATCCTATGGCTCTGCAACAAAGAAAACAATTATAAATCAATGTAATCCTCAAGACTCAACCTTTTATGCACTCAAAATGTTGATTTAAATGCCTACCCAACATATGTTTATATATGTATGTATATGTATATATATTTTATATGTAAAATAGCCAAAAAGAAATAAATTTAGATTAAGAATTAAGAAAATGGAAAATACCCCATATTTACATCAAAAGATTACTTATTGAATACTGTTGTAGTCCATTATTGAATGCTGTTGTATTCCATCACAAGAGCAGGCAATAAATAGAAAACTTATTCAAAAATATTTTCCAATTGTAGATACAAAACCAAGTTTTTAAATCCATTGATATTATATGTGGAATAAGAATTAACAAAAACTAATATTTAGAATGGTCCCTAGATCCTACTACTTGAAATACTTCTTTTCTAAAATAAAATTCATCCACAGAACCAGCTACACCCAGAGAAAGAACACTGAGAAACAAGTGTGGACTGCTTGCATTTTTTTCTTCCCAAGTTATTTTTGCCTTTCTAAATCTGATTTTTCTTGTGCAACAAGAGAACTGTATAAATATGTACACATATATTGTATTTAAGATATACCTTAACATGTTTAACATTTATGAGACTGCCTGTCATATAGAAGGGGTGGAAGGAAGGAAGGGAAATGTTGGAACAGAAGTGTTTGCAAGGGTCAATGTTGGAAAATTACCCATGCATATGTTATCAATAAAAAGCTATTTTGCTTTCTGCCAAGAAGATGATCTGTAAAATAGTGAAAAAAATGGCTAATCTGGGATTTGATATCCAAGATAACCTAGGAGAAAGTAACATCTAGTCACCCTGGATGAGTTCAAGTCACCTAGCCTACATGAACCATATCCATATTTAATATCTATCCTGTCAGAGCTATTAGGAAGCACTACGAGAAAGTGCTTTCATCAAGTCAAAGTCTTCTTCTAAGACAGAATTAAATTAATGTATTAAAAAGATTGCAGGTTTTGAACCAATGGAATACTTTTGGGCAATCTCTTGTAATCAATGGCAAATTATCACCTTCAAAAGTCATCTGACTAGTTACAGTACAATCTGTAATCATAGAAAAGATTAAAAATAAAACCTTTTGTTTCTCTAAAGAAGGTTGCAAAAGATGAAATAGAGACCATTATTGATCACAAAATAGAAAATTTTGATTACATCAAATTAAAAAGCTTTTGTACAAACAAAACTAATGCAAAAAAGATTAGAAGGGAAGCAACAAACTGGGAAAACATCTTCACAGTTAAAGGTTCTAATAAAGGCCTCATTTCCAAAATATATAGAGAATTGACTCTAATTTATAAGAAACCAAGCCATTCTCCAATTGATAAATGGTCAAAGGATATGAACAGACAATTTTCAGATGATGAAATTGAAACTATTACCACTCATATGAAAAAGTGTTCCAAATCACTATTAGAGAAATGAAAATTAAGACAACTCTGAGATACCACTACACACTTGTCAGATTGGCTAAGATGACAGGAAAAAATAATGATGAATGTTGGAATGGATGTGGGAAAACTGGGACACTGATGCATTGTTGGTGGAGTTGTGAACGAATCCAACCATTCTGGAGAGCAATCTAGAATTATGCCCCAAAAGTTATCAAACTGTGCATACCCTTTGATACAGCAGTGCTACTACTGGGCTTATACCCCAAGGAGATGCTAAAGAAGGGAAAGGGACCTGTATGTGCCAAAATGTTTGTGGCAGCCCTGTTTGTAGTGGCTAGAAACTGGAAAATGAATGGATGCCCTTTAATTGGAGAATGGTTGGGTAAATTGTGGTATATGAATGTTATGGAATATTATTGTTCTGTAAGAAATGACCAGCAGGATGAATACAAAGAGGCTTGGAGAGACTTACATGAACTGATGCTAAGTGAAATGAGCAGAACCAGAAGATCATTATATACAATGATACTGTATGAAGATGTATTCTGATGGAAGTGGATATCATCAATGATGGACAGAAGCAGCTAAACCCAAAGGAAGAACACTGGGAAATGAATGTAAACTGTTTGCATTTTTGTTTTTCTTCCTGGGTTAGTTTTACCTTCTGAATCTAATTCTCCCTGTGCAACAAGAGAACTGTTTGGTTCTGCACACATATATTGTATCTAGGATGCAACATATTCAACATATATAGGATTGCTTGCCATCTAGGGGAGGGAGAGAGGGGAAAAATCGGGACAGAAGTGAGTGCAAGGGATAATGTTGTAAAAAATTATCCTGCCATGGGTTCTGTCAATAAAAAGTTATTATAATAAAAAAATAAATAAATTTTAAAATAATTAAAAAAAAAAAGAATGTTGCAATTGGGAATTCACATGTTTTTGATAATACTTTCATTTCCTTGTTCTTTAGAGATATATGGTCCACTGCACCCATAGTAGTAAAATGTGAGCTTAAAATACAATCATGCTATATATTCAAACCATCCTTAATAATTTTCAACTTTAACAAATTGAAAATTTTGAAAACATAAAAAGGTTTAGAATTTACCCTTCTTTATCTCTCTTTGACAGACTTGATGTAAAGTCATAGTTTTTTGGGAGGGCGGGGATGGGTGGGAGAGGAAAAGGGATGAGACATGTAATAATAATGTCAAAAACTTCAGGTAATCTTTAATATTTATATTATTTATTAACTTGTTTTTTTTTAAGTAAGCATAATACTATACTCAAAAGACAAAAAAAAAATTCACCACTTACAAGTTAGTCTGTAAAGAGAAATTCCAAATTAGTCAAGATTCATATGATCTCTACTAAAATTAACCTAGTATGTTCCATTCTAGGAGACGGGTGAAAATCTGATGGACTTTACCAAATTGGAAAGACTTTGAGGCAAAGGAAGAAATTAGGGTTTTCTAGATGACAATTATTTTAGTCCCAGCTATTAATAAGCTGCATACTAAGGTATGGAGAGATTTGTGAATTTTATTAGAATATCCGCACTTTTCTAATCTTCAGGTCGCATACTGGATAGGGTGTCAGAATCAGGAAGATCAGAGTCCAAATTTGCACTCATCCATTTAACTTACTAGGTTTGTGACACTGGGCAAATCACCCCATTTATTTCAATTCTTCATTTGTAAAATGCAGGGAAACGGCAAACTACTCCACTATGTTTGCCAAGAAAATCCCAAATGGGATCAGGAAAAGTTGGACAAGATAAACAAGTAAACAGACTATCTTCATTTGTATTATCATTGATGTGAGTACTACTTCTAACTATGCAGATCACAAGTTACCTAGTCTTACTCATCCTGTGCTTCTATCACTTTCACACACCTTCCTCAATGTTTACATCCAACATTCTAGAGTAAGAGTTCTTAACTTGGAGAATAACCAGATTTCAAAGGTTCAGTAAACTTGAATTTTCCTAATTTCTAACTAAAATTAAGCATTTTTTCCATTATGAATGCAGGCAAAAAAAATTTATGGGTGGAAGCATTTATTCTTATTATGTGCAAAGCAATGTACTATGTGCTGAGGATACAAATAGAAAAATAAGAGCTTCTGGTCTCAAGATGTTCACAATCTAATGGGGAGAAAAGTATATGCAAGATTTCAGCAAGTTAAGTCTGATGTGCAAGTCCCAGGGTGTTTAAGGTTCAGCAAAGCAGATGGTAATGACTCTTCTTTAATGTTATTTTGACTGATAGCATTCCAATTTCCATTGGACAACAATAAAGATTTCTTTTCTGAGACTTTCGTAGGTATGGTTGTAGCATCTACAGAAGCAGCCACCAGGCTGTATTTCTATATGAGTTGCTTTTCAGAGTAATAACTAAAGATATTGGACTAGAAGCATTGTTACTCTTGAGGGTTTGGTCAAGGACTCTGAGCAGTCTCTGTAATGATGTAAGTGGAGATGGTGGTATGATTTGCCTGGCATATGCTGCTTCCTCTCTCTCCCCCTCAGGATGCCTTGCTGTTATTCAGAGAAGTCCATTGGCTTCACCAGACTGTCAAAAGGGGAACACAGTATAGAAAAAAAAAAAAAGCTCATTCTCTCTAATTTAATTCTGGATCCAATTCACTGTCCATCTTGAGGAAAATTAATATTATTTAACAACCAATATTATTATGTAACCTATCCTATTTCCCATTTTAAGATTCTCCATTTCTCATTCTAGCTCAAAAGACACTTTCCCAGTCTGAACTATAGGCATGGTAGAATAATCATTCTTAGCCCAGAAATACTTGATATTGAACCTGAGACACTAACTTTTATTTACAAGCAAAGAACCAGCTTGGCTTAAGCCTCTGCTTGAGTGGGATTTTCCTACCCTCTTTTCTTGTTAAAGTTAGGAATAATGTGATCCCTAAAGAAAAACCACTGAGATGGTTCTGATTGTCTAACCAAGATTACTAGATGTAATTTATATACATTTATATATTATATACATCAAGAAATTAATATTCCATAATTGCTAGAGCAACTAGCTGGTGCAGTGCTGGGCCTGAAGATAGAAATTCAAATTTCCAAGTTCAAATCTGACCTCTGAAATTTACCAGGCTGGGTAACCCTGAGCAAGACACTTAATCAATTTGCCTCAGTTTCCTCATCTATAAAATGAACTGCAGAAGGAAATGGCCAACCATTTCAGTATCTTTGCCAAACAACAACAACAAAAATGAACAAACCAAACAAACATTAAGGAGGAGATGGGGTGATCCTTAACCCACTTCCTTATTAAATTATCTACCAATTGGGATCATTTTATCTTTGCCAAGGGAGGTTTAAATGGTATCCTGATAGGCCAATCAGAGAGAGGCTACTGACCCAATTTATTAGTTATTGCTACCTAACTATAAATCGATCTTTAGGTCCCTAATTTATTGGCTGAGATGGCCAGCAAAATTGTTTTCTTGGTTTTGAAAAAAACTGTCTCAGCCTGCCTTTATCATTTTACTTTGCCACAATTTCAAGTTACATATATATATATGTATATACATATATATATATGTATATACATATATATATATAATATGTATATAAACACATACAGATATATATATATGGAACTACGGCAATAAGTTGTCCATCCAATTGGATATCAAAGTCTGAATAAGATGACTCTATGTCTATTTGGTCACTTCAAAACATGGGATACTCTCATGTGCAAATGGTTGCTCACTGACCGCGCACCGGGCTTGGAATTAGGAAGATGCATCTTCCTCAGTTCAAATCCAGTCTCAGACACTTGATTAAATCACACAGATTTGCCCCAGATTCCTCATCTGTAAAATGAGCTGGAAAAGGAAAAGGTGGACCACTCCAATATCTGGCCAAGAGTACTCCAAATGGAGTCAGGAAGCATTGGAAATGAGTGCACAACCAACAAAATCTCTATAATTGAAGTGGTCTTTTCTGTTTCTGTTGCTTAACAAGGTATCTGACCCATACTATTTGAAACAGGTACTTAATATTTATTGTTAATAAATTTCATCTTATTATTGTCTTCATCTAATTATTTTTTTCCATAGGGATTACTATTTATCTCTTGTAAGAGGTTGTAAATCTTTCTGCATTGTTCTGGGATTTAATACTATCATCACAGTGTCACCAAGCAACCAATACAAGTATATAGAATCTTCCATCTATAAAGAAAGCCTGCAGAACACTGAAGTGGATATCTTCTGTGACAACAGTAAAATTAAGCAATTAAAATCACTTATTAACTACATTCTTTGTGCCATATACTGCACTCCTAAAGTGAGACAGTTTTTGCCCTCAAGGAGCTAACCTGTTATAAGGCAAGACAAAGTAAAAAATAAATGAATACAAGATAAATACTAAATGTTTAAAGTTATTGAAGGGGAGGGATGCTAAAAACTGGAGAGAAGCATCTTGAAAGAGCTGGCACCCACTACATTCCTTGAGATTGGTTCAGATGATAGGAAAAGATAATAATAAATGTTGGAGGGGATGTGGGAAAACTGGGACACTAATACATTGTTGCTGTTGTTGTGAACTGATTCAAACGTTCTGGAGAGAAATTTGGAACTACACCCAAAGGACTACGAAACTGCATATTCTCTGACCCAGCAATACCTCTACTGAGTCTGTATCCCAAAGAAATCATAAGAGAGAGAAAATGACCCATATTTGCAAAAATGTTTATAGCAGCCCTTTTTGTAGTGGTAAGGAACTGGAAACTCAATGGATGCCCATCATTGGGGGATGACTAAATAAGTTATAGGAGATGAATGTAATAAAATATTGTGCCCTAAGAAACAATCAGCAGGATGATTTCTGACAGGCCTGGAAAGACTCACATGAACTGATGCTAGTAAAATGAACAGAACCAGGAAATCATTGTACATGGAAACAAGAAGATTATATGATGATCAACTGTGATTAACGTGGCTCTTTTCAACAATGAGGCGATTCAAGCCAATTCCAACAGACTTGTGATGGAGAGAGCCATCTGCACCCAGAAAAAGGACTATGGAGATTAAATGTGGATCAGAATATAGTATTTTCACCTTTTTCATTGTTGTTTGCTTGCTTTTTTTTTCCTTTTTGATCTGATTTTTCTTGAGCAGCATTACAAATGTGGCAATATGTACAGGAGAATTGCACATGTTTAAGATATACTGGATTACTTACTATCTAGGGGAGAGGAGGGAAAGGCAGAAAAATCTATAATACAAGATTTTGCAAGGATGAATACTGAAAACCATCTTTGCATATATTTTGAAAATAAAAAGCTATTATTTAAAAGAAAGAAGGAGCTGGCACCTTGTAGTGTTCTCTGTTGAGGTTTTCTTGGGGTCTCTGGGAGCAGCCTTCATTTCAGTCCAGTAATCACCACAAGTACATCCAGGTGTTAAAAGTCCAAATCCTTTATTATCTGATTCAAAGTCTTGTCTCCCTTACATGAACTGATGCTGAACGAAATGAGGAAGGCCAGGAGATCATTATATACTTCAACAACAATACTACATGATGATCAATTCTGATGGACCTGGTCATCTTCAGCAATTAGATGAACCAAATCAGTTCCAATATAGCAGTAATGAACTGAATCAGCTACACCCAGAGAAAAAACTCTGGAGATGACTAAGAACCATTACATTGAATTCCCAATCCCTATATTTTTGCCTGCTTGCATTTTTGATTTCCTTCACAGGCTAATTGTATAATATTTCAGAGTCCGATTCTTTTTGTACAGCAAAATAGCAGTTTGGTCATGTATACTTATTTTGGATTTAATTTATACTTTAATATATTGTAATATATTTTATTATTAATATATTTATTAAATATAAATTAATATATTTAATTTAATCTTTAATATATTTAACACATATTGATCATCCTGCCATCTAGGGGAGGAGGTGGGGGGAAGGAGGGGAAAAATTGGAACAAAAGGTCTGGCAATTGTCAATGCTGTAAAATTACCCATGCATATAACTTGTAAATAAAAAGTTATTAAAAATTTAAAAAAAAAAAAAAAAGTCTTGTGTCTCCTTTCCTGGGGCCCGGTTAGCTTTCTTAGAGGTTCTCTCCTTGGTTTCAAGAGCTTGAGCTCCTGCCACCAGTCCTTTGTGTTTTCTGCCTCTGCCAGCTTTTTGAGGTCCTCCTGAATGTGTCTTGCTTTCTGTGGGGGAGGCAGGCAGACTACCACCACAGTGTCTTCCAGTTCTGATTCTGACTGAGTTTGTCTGAGATTATATGCTCTCTTATCATAGGTGTGAATCTTATACAACTATATTAAGTACTAAGTACATGTACTGAACTAGAGAACTGTTAAGCACCATGCTAACCAACCACTGTCTCTATCAATTCCACTGACTTAGCACCTTGTAAGAATCCTCTGTTTCAAGTTCAGAGCATCTGATCTGAGGCTTGAAGGTAAGAGGTTCCAAAGAGACACAGGTAAGAACAGAAAATATTCTGATTATGAGGAGTAGACTGGACAAAAAGCAGGAAGGCAGGAAATAACGATGTGATATATGGGAAACAACAAATAGTCCTATTTGGCACATGAGAGAAAAATAGATAAAATCAGGATTACTGTGGCTCTTGGTGAGCTTTTAGTGCCATTGGTGCCTCGGAGGGACAGTTTTTCTGCAAGTCAGGCAATCTGCTATTCTTAAGTGAATAGACTCTTGTGAATTGCACCTAGAAGAACAGCAATTTTGGTTGTTCTGGGAGCTGGTTTTTCAAACCCTTTCAAGTATGTCAAGGATAATGAGGGCATAGATTCTGAGGATCTCTATCCCTATACTTCCAAGAATGGTGAATGACAGTCCCAGAAAGACATAAATGATCTCAATATCACTGGTATTACTACCATTCCTTCAAGTGATGAGAAAGTCCTCTGGAAGGCTGTGGCTTCTGTGGAACCTATCTCTGTGGCCATTTATGCAGGCCTTGATAGCTTCCCAATTAGGGATTTATCACGACAAAAACCAAGATAAAGACCTTAACCATGCAGTCCAGGTGGTAGGTTATGGTACTGATAAAAAGAATAAAGAGAACAATAAATATTGGATTGCCAAGAACAACCAGGGTGAGAACTAGGAAAACAAAGGCTACATACATACAAGGCCATAAAACCACAACCACTGTGATGTTGCCAGTTTGGGCCACCTACCCTCTGATGTGAGGTAACAGTAATCTTCTGAAAAGGATTCAATAATACATTTTAAGATACTGTTCCAAGAAAATTCTAAAAACCGCCCATGGACAGATTGCTGAAATTCACTTCTGTGTACTGTGTTCTTATCAAAACTCATGGGAATTGTTTTCAATACTACCTTCTTCATGGTAGACTCAAGATACATAAATATTTACAAGTCAAAATGATTTTACATATGACCATCAAAAAAAGAAATCAGGTTGGAAAACAGAGACTCTCAGGATTATTAGGAAAAAAAAAATTCATAAGAAAAAAATTCAAAGATAAAAAAATTAGGGACACGTGACAAAATCTCAGTAGCCTCTCTGAAAGACTATAGAGATTTGAATTGGAAGAAAAACAGAGCAAAATCAAAACAAGCATCATTGGAAAAACACATGTGACATGTGATCTGTATAATAAGGAATCTGAATTTAAGATAAAATGTAAAGAGGTTATATAAAAACTGTAGTTCTTTCAAAAAGAATGATGAAACAAAAATTCTTATTTTTAAGATCTTTGTAAGATCTTTAAGACCTTACTTAAGGAAAACAGAAAAAATATGTAAAATTATTTTGAAAATGGGGTAAAGGACAGATAATTTGATGCTCCGGGGGAAATCCCCCGTCATATCATCAAATAAGTGTTTTTCTACAGACAAGAGAACATTTATTCAAACTGACATATTGTTTTGTTTTAAAATGGAATATGGTACTTTGAAAAGTAAATTAAAGAGTTATTCAAAAAAAATTTTACAGAAAGAAAGTTTTTCTTGGACTTCAGATGATGCTTAATGTTCAGAGTTGCTTCCAAAATGACTGCCTGGAGAGTAGTTAATTCTTTCCCCATCAAAGGGAAACGAAGTAGTTGTCCTTTCAAAAATGAAGTAGACTTCTGTTTAAGTGCAGATTCACTTAGATAATCTCTGAGGTCCCTTCCAATTCTGATTCTGGGAAACATAGGCTTTTTGTAAATTGTAATGTTCATTAATTTATTTTACTTATTCCTCCACTAAAGTCCAACTTATCACTGTATTGATGTGGATTATCTAGGGTTATTCTAGTAGAATATAAATTCTTGAAGGTGCTAGCTAGTAGGATGGAGAAATGTTTGCATGCCAACCTTGCAAAAGACTGTCATGGAAGGACTAACCCAGCTAAGTACAATGGCTTATCACACGATTAGTCATTGGATACTGAATTTCAGCAATTCAGAAGAATTTCTACTATGACCAAGTTGTACTGAAATCCACATTTGTAGTTATCTATAAAGTCAAGTTTTCACATGAAGTAAGCAAAACAAGCAATTAATTTCTTTGGACATAGCAAATGAAAAAACTTCTAGAGAAGCCTTTTAAGGAGCTATAATTTGTACAGGTGAAAAGTACACCCCCCCAAAAAAAAATTATGAAGAAACTTTATATGTGAAATTCTCATCTATCAAAAGAATCAATTAACAAACATTTTATTAAACATGTACTATGAACTTAGTGCTTTAGAACAGTCTGTTCTATATAACCTGATTAGCACTTTCCTTCCTCATTAAAAATTAGGGGCTTTTCTACACACTAATACAAATAATATAAAAGGACACTGAAGATTCAAGAATGAAAATATCAACACATTTATTTTTTATTTTGGAATGTATGACTGTATTGTTTGAATAATTGTTTGTGGAGTTTATGGAGTTAAAAACACAAGGTGATTTCTAAGTCCTGTTATTGTGTAATTCATTATGGAGAATCTGTTGTATCCATATCAAAGCAATACTTTGATCCACAAATATAGATTGTAAGACAGGTCAGAAAACAGGTAGATCAAACAAAATTATATTGTATTTGATGCAAGAGGAATATCCAATTTAAGAGAAATCTAAAAGGCTTTAAGAATCATGCATAATTAGCAGGGTGTGGGTGTTCCCCCCCAATGTGGTTAAAGATCTGTTTTCAGATTAATGGAAAAATATTCACTTATGTAGGCTAAACATTTTCCCTACTTAAACTATTTATTTGTTTTGTTTTCCACATTTTTCTCCCCTCCTCACAAATCCCTACAAAGAAACTTCAGGACAGAGATGACATTATGACAAATTCTGAATTGATAGAATCCAAATTAATTTTCACTCTATATAGGCAGGTACATTTTTGGAAACCTGAATTTACAGTTACTTCAAAGATATATAGGAAGATTTATATTAAATTAAATTGCAGAAACACTAAATGCTTAAGAATGGTGGTTGTCCTCCATGCTTGCAGAGGACCAAAATTACATCAAAATGTTGGAAATAAGGTACAGTGTGTCCAACTGTGTCTGCTGAGCAGACATTAGAAGCTTGAAAGGCCCTACAAGAGATTGAACACAAATGGTTCCTATGAACATTTACAGATCCATGAGAATATACACCCAGTATATATACAAAATATGAGTAAATCAAGATAATATTCCACTGTAACAAAAGTCAGACTCTAACTTCAACAACTCTATTAAAAACTTTAAGCATACAGTCTTCTTTTCTTTCTCAAAAAATAAATTACAAATTCTTTTTTGTAGGGTTTTTTTGCTCATATTATTTGAGGAGTTGTTTTTGATTTGTGTGTTTATACGTGTATGCTACGTTAAAGCAAAACTGCAACAAAAAAATACTACAAAATTGTTACATTAGTTCATTATCTTTACAAACCTTTTCTGACACTTAATATCTTTGCTAGCTTTATTTCAATTATCAAAACATTTTGCAATCCAGAAGAATATGGTGTCATCTGCAAATTTTAAAATTCCCAGGTAAATGAACTGTCATGAGAGAAAAGGGAAGGGACTTATGTTGCTTCTCCCATTTTGTTTTTTTTCCAGAAAGCTATTCATTTGACTAAGTAGACCAGGTATGCCTTTGTAAAGTGAGCTGAGCTAGCCAGTTAATTTAGACATTCCATAACATTCAGTAATAGAGATATAGAAGGAACTCAAAGAGATTTGCTGAATGAAAGTTAAGTTTTTGCTTGAAGAGCCTCTCAATTGATACAGTTCTACAATTCATTTTACTACTATAAACTTAGCCTTATAAAATACCATAAAAGGAAACTCTGGGTTCCTTCTCTTCACAATCCCATTCTTTTAGAAAGATATCATTAATACCAATTACTTGAGAAGATGCTAACTTCTCTCTAGTAGATAAAACAAACAAGACTTAAAATATTTTGTCTCAAGAAGATTAAAGACAAACTTCTGAAACAGAAGAATGTCTCAGTTTTGGAAAAAAAAAAGGAAAAAATTAAATTCTTACTAATCATTAATTCCCAATTTTAAGTCATGATTAATAATTTAGAAGCAAAAAATGATAAGGTTGCCCCATTTCAAAACAACTTAGATAATCTTAAGGACTTTAGACAAACTAAAATACACAAAAGAGAATCATTTTTTCTTCATTGGTTTAACAATTCTCAATTTTCACTTTGTTTTTTCCATGTCATAAAAACCTGCTACTCAGACTAGAGATCAGATATAAATCCCAAATGCACTGCAAAAGGCTTCTATTTGATTACAATACAACATGATGTCATGTATCCAGGACAACTGAAGCATTATGGTCTCCCTGGGATAAAACAGCCTCTTGGTCATAGATTTAGGTGACATGGCATGTGATCTTTTGAACAATGTGTGCAGCTGCAATCTTAAGCAAAACAAAAAGGGACAAAACAAAAGGATAGAGGACCTGTTTTCATAGGAAAACTTTTAAAAACTATTTTTAATGGGTTATAAGCCATGGTCATTTGAAAAATAATTTTAATCTTTCAAAGGCAGAATACAATAAAAAAAAATTTTAATTTCATTTTGATACATTACATTGAATTTTCCTGCTCCCAAAATTTGGCTAAATAAATACTCTTGGAAGAAGTGTTTAAAAATCCAGCTCCACCTAAATAATTTCTCTAAATCTTAAGGGAAATCATTCTTAGGAGATTTTTAAAAATGACATTCACTGGAAAATAAGAACAAAGAAGAAATATAAATATATGGAAAATAATAACTTCAATTTGAAAAACAAAACTTTAATTCTGAGAAAGTTTGATTTACTGGCATATGAAATATGCCAATATGAAAACTAGAAGGTCTTTATTATTTATATATCATGCACTATTTTCCCCTTTCAATGGTTTCAACAGATGTCATGTTCACTAGTTTAGGAAATGAAATGACTATATATGTGATCAAAGTAAAACATTGCTGATAAGTACATATCTTAAGAAAATGAGGTAATATATTTAAGTTGAGTTTTAGAGAGGGTACTCAATTTGGAATCAGAAAGATCAAGGTATGAACAAATCTCTTCTCAGGTACTAATTACTTGTGTGCCCCTGCTCAAATCACTTCATCTCTCTGAGCCCCAATTTCCCTAAATATAAAACAAAGAATTTGGACTTAGTGACCTCCAATATCCATTTACAGCACCAAAACCTCCGATTTTAGAACCTATTATGGAGAAGAAAGCGACATGGTGGAGAACACCCAATAAGGACTAGTCTCAGCAATACAATACAATTTTATATAAAATGGCTCTTCTATTGTCAGCAAATATCTCCTCTCCCATAGTTGTATTCAAAAAGAATCATCACAAAAGATACAGACCCATATTTGGAAAGCAAAAACATTTTCTATTAAGAATCATGGCTATTTCTAACATATTTTGCTAAGCATATTGCTAATAGAAACTGAACTTTAAAAATTTTGCCATTATCTAGAAATCTCATAAAAAGCAAATGCAAATTATAAAACATAATTGGCAAGCAAATCCAAATTTAAGAATCTCTACATTTTTAAATTGTTCCAACAACGTATATAAATCTCAAAAAACTTTTGTTAAAAGTGGAGAAAAAGGAATAAAATGCTAATTATTCTCATCATTTATAGTAAGAAGGACTGTCTACCTGTTATATGCTCCAAGTGATACAGGTACTAGTTCTTTGTTCTCTGACTAATAGTTTTCAATGGCATTTTATAAAAGTAAATGTAATGGATATATACGGAACAAAGTTCATTTCAAAAATGTTTAAGTCAATGAATAGTAGTAATGTGCAAGAGTAAATTCTGTTGGACTTGAGAATAGCTACTGGTAATTTTTTGTCATCAAAACTTATGTGTAATATGGTTTCAATGACCTTGAATCTTTGCCATAATTACAGTCTGTCATACAGTCAATCTCTCCAACCATTTTTACTCCATTACTTTACTATATTGCTGTCAACAGATAAGCAACTATTTAAAGCATAACAATGAACAGAAATACATTTAATAAAGGTAAAGGACACTTTATCTTATTAATAGTGTTGATCTTTTTTGTGAAGCTTTAAACATAAATAAAACAAACCTCAAAAGCAAAATGAACTTGTTTCTAGAAATTCTAAATCATTTTATTGAATTTTACAACTTGACAGCATTCAATCTATTACTTCCTAAAGCTCAACATAAAGGGAAAAAAGCCTATTTAGATGCAGTTCCATTATAACACCATCTTTAATTTAATAGGTGATAATGAAATCAATCCTACTTAAAATTCAATTAACTCCAACCCAGTACAATTACCTAAATAAAAGTGCCTTATACTTCCCAAAATACTAAACATGAATTTTTTTTTTAAACAAAAAATGATGACTACCTTTATGGACTAGCTAGATATCATGTAGCTATACCTTCAATTAGTAGTTACACTTGTATATGAAATAATTAGCATATTATTTACATATACTAATCAGGCAGAGTAAAATTCAACTAATTCAGGATTGCAAGAAGTAAAATTTGAAAACACTAAAATGCCCAGAATGCTTTGAAAACTCTCCCAAATCTTGTTCTAGATAACTAGTTCAGATTTCTATAATGCTGGAAGAACAGTATGCTTGGTTCTTTCTTGTGAACAAGTTTCTCACTGATTTTTTTTTTTAAGTTAGAACATCGATATTCATTGTGACTCGTGTTTTGCACTTAATTATAAGGACTGCTAAAGTTTGTGCAGATTAAATAACTATTTGATCTTTCTTTCAAAGTTTATTCCATTTTTGCATCTTTAGCACCTATCTTATATATAGCTGGTATTTAAAGAAGGGATATACATAAGAAACAAGACAAGATTTTTCTTAGAAAAACATAAAGAAGCAAGATTAAGAAGTGTATTTCTGAAGACCATGGTAATTGATTGTTATGTGATCACTATAGAAAAACTGCATCTCAAAATGAAAATTCAGGTTATTATTTTCATTCTGTTAATATATTAAATCCAAAATGCCCTACTAAACAGAATGTCATGGGAAAGTACAATTTAATAGAAGGTACTTTCTATGTTCTACATTAGTTACCAGTCAACCTTTTTGAGTCTACATGCAAAAAAGTAAAGAAAGGCTTATAAAATTCCTCAAAAAGAAACATGAGGATAGGAATAAGAGAAGAGGAAGTATAGATTAAGATGATTTGTTATTTGGCTTGTTCTCTCTGGCAGTAGATTTGCCTAGGAAGTGTTTGTGCTAAAAATCCTTAGTAATTAGTTCAGGAGACTATATTGAAGTAGTCATATTAATAATATGAATATTTATTTTAAAACTGTTAATAAAATGTCATGTGCTATGTTGAAATAACATAAGATTGAATGGTAGATGTGACCAAAGAGAAAAATCTATTTCACAGCCGAATAAGTATAAACATTAAACACAAAGACTATTTACCAGTGCCATGGATGATATCCTGATTCAAAGCTCAATTGACAGATAGGATGCTGGCAGATGACACTGTGCTAATTATATCAATTCCTGGAAGGCTGCAGGAGCCTTCTCATTCAAATCCACTGTCACTCAAAAGAGATTGCTTTAACTCACCATGAAAAACAAAGTACGTATTTCTAGCAAATGAACTGCACAGAGTCAAAAAATTGAATCTAAAGGTTGTAGAAAAGATTAACCTAAATGGTATTTAGGAATTTGTATAGCACTTTCTAAAATTTTAAATTGTCATTATCCTTAAAGCTCATCTTTTTAATACTTATTCTCCCAGTAGTAACTACACTGAACACAACTACCTCTGAAGAATTATAACTGCAGGTGAAGCAAAGATCAATGAATAGACATGTACGTAGTAGGAATAAACAGGTTTCAGCATATAAAATGGGCTTATTTAATTAAGAGAAGAGTTAGAGGAATCACCACAAATATCTTCAAATAATTAGTTGATAAGCATCATGAGACAGTTTTGTTATGTTTATTTTGACCTCAAAAGGCAGAGAACTAAGTACAATGAGCAGAAGGAAGTTTCAGAGAAACCAATTTAGGACCTCCACGAGGAAAAATGTCTCAACAATCAAAGTTATTCTAAAGTAAAAATGGGCTATTTCAAGAGGTAATGGCTGGCCATCTCCATACAGAAATTAAACAACTACTTACTGGAATTGCAGTTGGAAAGATTCTTTGGCAGGTATGGACTGAACTAGTTGAAAGTCTCTGGAAATCTGAGATATTATCTATAGAAGACATCACTATACCAGTCAAAGACTGGAAAAGGAAGTAGAATAGTAAAGTAGCAAGAGTAAAGGTATACTAAAATTTGGAAGATCTATCTTATTCATGAGAAAGGCATCTAGGAAGGATCTTCTGCCGAGAATTTACAAAAAGATATGGACAAGGAATGTAGGAGGCAAGAATGTTGGATGGAATACCCATGATAATAAAAATTAATCCAATGAAGTATACCAACATATAAATCTACAAATACAATTGTGAATGGAAAAAAAACTTATAGATTAAAAAGCAATTACATAATCTAATTTATATTTTAATGTATTTAACATCTACTGGTCATCCTGCCATCTAGGGGAGGGGGTGGGGGGGTAAGAGGTGAAAAACTGGAACAAGAGGTTTGGCAATTGTTAATGCTGTAAAAGTTACCCATGCATATAACCTGTAAATAAAAGGCTATAAAATTAAAAAAAAAAAAAAGTAATTACATATTTAAAGCATTGTCCCATTTGTTTTCCTAAAAAGCTTTAAAATAATATTATTTCAGACCCTTAAGTTTTTTGGTAATTAAAAATAAAGACATAACACCAAATGAAATGAAAAAAGAAAGCAGTTGCACTTAACAAATTATTCACCTATTATCTTGAGATCATGCATATTTCCTAAGCATTCCTGTCTTTACTCATTCACACAAAACATCTAGAGTGCACCTAAAATCAAAGCAAAGCATTTCTTTTCTTATATCTCAGACATCTCACTTCTCTGCTTAATTATAATGCTTACACTTTATTTCCCTCACAATATATAAGGATTGGGGGATAGGTGGACAGTGGAAGATTTGTGATCACTGGCACAGAATTCCTGATGCAAAAACCCCTCTATTAACACAGAACAATTCATATCTTATTTAAGAAGCTATAAGGCACTGAGGGATTGAGATACTGTGTCTTGTTCCTCCAGTATGTATCTCTGGCAAGACTTAAAACCAAGTCTTCTCCGACTCCAAAAACAGTATTTAATCCACTACACCACATATCCCATCACAGGAAAATAAACTATTTTACAGTAACTAAGGCTAATTGGCCTCTTGCATACACCCACATTGATAGGTTCATAAATCCAAAGTAGCAAAGTTACCTATTTCACTCTAAAAGATATTTCTGAATAACATTTTTGTCATTTTAAAACACCATCACTAAAGACAATAAAGATATTATACCATGTAAAATTTCATTTGTAAACAATATAAACCAATACATTATAAACAATACAAACTTTCAAAGGATATGATAGCATAACTCTAAATATATGAAAATGATGTCTTAGCTCAAGGAAACCCTGGTGATTTGGATTACCTTTCTGTAGTTTGAGGACCCCTGGAAAGGAATTCCAAATCAAGATTTTCCCAATATCTTGTTCCTCTATGTGATTAATACCTCTAAAAGAAAAGGTTATTTGGTACCAAAATAAATATTCAGCATCATGTAAAATGTTGCAAAATTTTTGTTCCATAGAAATTCTATTTAGTCTATGTTTAGTTAAAACTTAGTCTTATTTTTAAAAAACAGAGAAACCTGAGGCAACATCAGCAAAGCACAAACACTTAAAGTATTTACAACAGAAAAATAATCCCATGACCCTTCTCACATGGTCCCTAAAGGCAATAATTGATTCTTAAGTGCTCTCTCATTAGAGGGAAATAATCAAGGCCACTGAACAGATTTTAATGCTTTTGGATATATATAACCTGTAGCAGCTATAAAATATGAGTTTAAAAGAATTAGACAGGTTTAAATATGATTTTCCAAAAAAGTCAGTAAATTTGTAAAAAAAAAAAAAAAAATTTAATACATCACAAAATTTAATGTGATAAGAACAAAATTTTTTTTAATTTAAATTTTTTTTAGAATTAAATCGAGATTTCTCTTTTAAAAAAAAGGTAAAAAAAGAAATGTAAAGTCTTTGGGATGGAATATTTGGAATTTCATAAATAACAGAAGAATGTGAAAGCTAAGATTTTTTTCAATGACAATCCCTAATTCTCAATTATACATACCAACAACCATACAATTCATTCATCTTATTTCATTGCCTGTATGTTCAGTTTACCTCAGTTTCTCACAAGTAAAACAATAAAAGAAATGATTGTCACCTCATTTAAAAGAATATTGTGAAAAGATTCTTTGAATAATTAAAATCTTTTTTATAGTAAGAGGTACACTATCAAAGTGATAAAGATGCATAACTGTGACTAACATTAAATTAAAAGTTAAACCTTAAACTAGAACTTTCAAATAGCTGTTTTCTTAAGTATCAAATTACAAGAAAATAACTTGCTCAAGGATTTGTTCAAAAAAGTCTATTTTGAAAAATATATCCTGAACAGTACAAATTCACCTTATTCTTCTCAGTGTATAGCAACATAGATAAGAAACGATTTTTCAGAACAAGGACCCTAAGGAGAAGTCAGATCACATTAAATCATTTTCAGGTGGCTATATTTGAACAGAAATGATACTTGTGCACCTCTGTTTATTCAATTTAAGCAGAAATTTTAAGAAATGAGAAATCATAAGCACAAATAAATTTTAGAAAGAGTTTTAATAACAATTACAATTTAAAGAGATTTTCTGGATAACCAAGTCAATCAGTTAATTAAATCTTCATTCACTATACACTGTTATTTATTGTACAATAAACTTGCTATGGACTTTCCATAGCATTGTTCCACTAATAACAACAATTAAAAAAAAAAAAAACCAATGGTAAATTCCTACCTTTTCCCCCTTAAAGACCAACTTAGTGTCTTTAACACCCACATGTAAACTTCTTAAGGAACAATAATTATCTACTCCATGAATTTAAGAACACAGGAATAGAATATTCTAGAAAGTCAACAGTGCCAGCCCTCTAAGTTATCTTTTATCTACTTTGTATGTATATTGTATATACTTTTATATTCATGTTGTAATTCCCTTCTTTTTCTCCATTAGGTTAACTTCCTTAGGGGTAGAGGGACTGCTACTTCTAAGTATTTCCAGCACTTCTTTGCACAATTCCTGAAACTTTAGTGTTAAATAAATGTCTATTAGTTGTGCTGATAATATAAAACCAAACGTGTCTTTAAAATGATATATTCTTTTACCTTTCACAGGTAAAATGTCTTCATTCGTAAATTACAATTTGTTCTTTGTAGGACAAAGTTAGACCTGAGCTATCTTGACAAGATGTGTAGAAGTAGAATTCAGATTACAACAAAGAGAAGGAAGAGTGGTAAGGGCAGTTGACAGTAAAGATATGAACCTGGGTTACTAAAAGATGGTGTTGCCCTACATAGAAATAGAAAGTAGTAAGAGGCTAGGTTTAGAGGGGAAATATGAGTTTTATTTTGTACGTAATGAGTTTACGATGCCTTTGGGGCATCCATGGAAATGTCATACAAGCAGTTAATGATTTAGACCAAAACTTTAAGAAAGTGATGATAAAAGTTAGATGTATACATTCAGGAATTCATTTGAATAGAATAATAAATAAGAATCATAGGATCACCAAGGGAAAGTAAATAGGTCCAGAACAAAGTCATGAGAAAATTATAATGATCTAGCTAAAAGACTGAGTAAGAAGAGCATTATTACAGAAACCAAAAGAAAACAATATCTAAAGCCTGCAGAAAGGTCAACCGAGATGAGGACCAGAAGATCACTGGATTCAGCAATTAAGATAATTTCAGTAGACATATAGAGACAGAAATTTGAATGAAAGGATCAGATAAGATGCTCATTAAATCTGTAATGACACAAACATGAAGAGGGATTTAGCACACTGGATAGCAGTTTATACAAAAAAAGTAGGCTGAAATGAGGATCTATCTAAGACAATTCCAAAGGACTTGAGATGAAAAATGCTATCTACCTTCAAGAAAAGAACTAGTGAAGTCTGAATGTAGACTGAAACATACTTTTTTTTGTATTTTATTTTTCTTGGGGTTTTTTTGGGGGGGAGGGAGGGGTGTTTTCTTTTGTAACATGACCAATATGGAAATGTTTTAAAGACCTCCTTACATGTAATCTATATCAAACTGCTTGCCTTCTCAAAGAGAAGGGAGAAGGAGGGAGAGAATCTGGAATTCAAAATTTTTAAATTTAATGCTAATTTTTTTTTTTTTTTTTACAGGTAATTGAAAAAAAATTTAAATTTTTCAGAAAAAAATTGATTGAATCAAGATGAAATTTAACTTAAAAAACATCAGCTATATAAGTACAGGAAGTGGGAGGCTTGGCTAAGAAAACAATATGTGTAAAAAGATCTAAGTATGTTAACAGACTGAAAGCTTAGTGAGTCAACAATGTGCCCTCACAGCCAAAAAGACTGCACTGAATAGCATAGTGTGTAAGAAGTCATAATTTTACCAGCATTCTCCCTTGATCAAAGCGTATCTAAGTTCCACTTTTTAGAAAAGACATTAACAAGCTTAAGAATTTTTAGAGAAAATCAACTAGTATGATGATAAGTTCTACAAAAAATGAAAAGTTGAAATCAGTTGAAATAATTAGGAATGGGTAATCTGGAGAAGACTTAGAAAGGTTGGTCTTTGAGGACTCTTTCCAGGAGGGATTTTACTTGTTACAACCTTAGAAGACAGATCAAAGAGCAAATGACTAGAAGTTACAAAAAGGCATATTTGGGATTTATCTAAGGAAAAACTTTTCAAAGATTAGATCTGTCACAAAATAAAAGAGTTTACTGGAAACAGTCAACTGTCCTTCACTAGAGTTCCTCAAGCAGAGGCTGAAGGACAACTTGCTGGCATTATTTGTAAAGGGAATTATTATTCTAGTATGGGTTAGATTAGACCATCTGTGTGATCCCTTCTAATTCACTTTTTTTTTCTCTTCATTCTCTCTAACAAACTGGCTACCTTGCATACTTCTGAAGCCCTATATTGTGCTACCCAATTAATTTTTAAGAACTGTTTCTACCTTGTCAGTCCAGTTCAAAACCCTTCAAATAGCTGTTTTCCACTTTATCAAATCTAAATTTTGCCAGGTTTTCAAGGTCTTCTAAAAATCTGTATCTAATCTTATCATCCACTACAACCTAAAAGGCTCATTCCACACTTGCTCATCAACCTCATCTGGAATAAACTGTTCTTATTTATATAATACCTTCACTTTTAAAGAGCACCTTGTTATCTCATTTAGTCCTCACAACAAACAACTCCATGAAGTGAGCAATCTAATTATCCTACATTTTACAGATGAGGAAACAAAAAAAGTTCAGTCCCTTGCCCAGGGTCACATGGCTAGTATATGACAAAGGGCTAAGATTAGAACCCAAAGCTTTCAATTCTAATTCAAATTCAGAGTTATAATACTTAACATTCATACTCTAATTACAAACCTTTCAACCAACATATTTATTGAAGGTCTATTGTATACCTCTGGGAAATAGAATGTACAAGCTAATAAGCTTATTAATTTCATTGGGTAAACATAATGTAAAAAAAAAAAATTACTTGTTCCAGACAACAAATGTATACTATCAGTTTTTAAGATTTTTAAGGACTACTAATAGCCAACTAGCTAATCAGTCTGATCTAGAGTCAGTAAAATGATCCAATTTCCCCCCTTTTTTGGGTAGAAAAATGGGAAATAGTAAAAAGAGGTGCATCAATATTGATAATCACTGGATGTTAGCTCAGTTAAGTAGGGCAATTTTTACAGAAAAGAAAACTGACTTAAGTAATTTAAGTGAGCTTAAGTAATTTGCTCAAAATAACAAGCTATTTCATAGTAAAATTAGGACAATTTCTGACCCAAAGTGCAAAACTGGCTATCTCCCCTAGTAAGAAGAAATCTAAGTGGGAATGTCAATTATTAGTTAAGTGCTAAATTGGTGTTAGGAATAATTCCAGTTTGTTTAATCAAAGAAAACTTGAAACTTAAAACAAATGAACTGATCTTTAAGAGTAAGATTTCCATAGAGGAAGAAATGGGAGTACTACAATTTAGGCAGAACTGATATAAACCATCTGGAAAGGAAGGAAGAAAATACAAGCTATATTTTAGGAAAAGTGAGTATCCCAATTCTGGCCATCATGTAGGAAAAGTCAGAGGAAGGGCATGAAAATTTCATGTAGTTTGAGAATAGGGGAGGAACGTATCTAGAAATATGTGAACATTGTTGAAAGTCTTGGGACTTTATTCTATAGGTAATGGAAGGATAAGTTTTTGAGCAAAGGTAGTAGCTGTTTTATTTAATTGTAACCGCATGGTGGTAGTATGAAGGATGGACCACAAAAGGAATAAATTCAGGAGGCAGAGCAAATCACTGGGTTTAAGTCCTATTTTTCTCCATGAAGTTTTACCCTTACTGCTCCCAAGTCCTCAGAAATTACCTACAGTACTTAATTTGCAAAACATAATTTAGCACTTAAGTTATAGAATCATCTATTGTCTGGTGCTGGTTACTATTCTTTCACTCACTTTAAACAAATCAAATAAGTATTTATTAAATAACTACTATCTCCAAGGCACTGGGGTGGGCCACTGAAATTAAAAAACAAAATATCCCTTGCCTTCAAGAAGCTTCCATCCTGCTAGAGGGATACAAATCACCCACAGATAAATACAAAGTAATTTCAGGAGTGATAAACATTATCAGCTCTCTAACTGGAAAAGAACCTTAGCCTCTAAAGCCAGAGGATTTTGATTAAAATCTCCTATGAAGTTTTATCATCTTAAGTAGGTCACTTAACTTCATCTGTACCGTGAGAATTGATGAGTCTTAAAGATTCTTTCACACTATATCTATGATCCCATCAACTCAGGAAATAAGGGACTTATTTACCAGAGACTATGAAGATACTAATGGTTCAAAGTGGAAGAGGGAAGGAGGCAATTCATTCCACTGTCTGCTCAGAAAATACATGTAGAGTTCAGAGAACCACTAGTAAACTAGTTTGGCTGCAACACAGAGTATATTAGAAATGTGAAATTAGTCTGGATGGAGAGGAAAGGAGTAGTCATGGAGCCTAAAATGCCTGACTAATGTGTGATTATTATAATCAACCTTAGCCCCAGAGACAAGATCTCATTTCTTTGGAGAACTATGGATGGGGAAATCTGTTTATACCATCAAAGTAAGCTAATGTTGGTTAGTTTTCCTAAACTGGTTTTTTTCCCCCTTTCATTTTTTTCATTCATTTATTCCCACCTCACACCTCTTTCCTCCCCCATAGGACAGAGGATATGTTCAGGTACAAAAAGCAAAATATATCAAAACTACTTTTTTTTTTAGTGCTAGAATAAGAAGCTTGACACCTCTCTAAGGAATATAAAATTGGCAGCTCTTGTTAATATGTTGCCTTCCCAATCTGAGAACAAAAAAAATCTGTTAAAATTTATTCTGCATTTCTTAGAATATCAAATCACTGACTGATCAATTTTTATATGACCACAGCAATGAAGATATTTTATTAAGAGCAAGACAAAAGCCAAGATGACAAAGTGACAGATAAGAAACTTAAGTAACAGAGCTAACAGATTATATAACCTGTGGGTGGAAGGAAGGGGTTCAAACCCCTCCCCTCTACCTTTTTACATCCTTTTGTGTCCTTTTGCATCAATGAGTTTAACAAAAGTAGAATAAATCACACCCAGATTAAATCTTTGAGTTAAACTTTTCTAAGTTTTATTGATGTAAAAAATTCTAAACTTAGTAACCAAAGAAAAATATTCCAAAGTACAAGTTTTCAAGAGACTGCACGTGAAACCATAAATTCTACTCTTTACAGTCTTTTAAAAATGTACAATAAAAATTATTCTACTTCTTTCCATGACTTTCTGTACTTCTGTTCCCAGTTCTGTTGTGGCTGAAATTTTTCTTCTTCAGATAAATATAATCATAGATATTGACTGATGTCCCTATGGTATTCTGATTATATAATTAATAAGGCCACATTCTGTTATTAGGAGAAAGATGATCAATAAGATTCTGGAGGATTAGTTCCCATTTCTTTGACATTTCTTTTCCTTCAAGGTCTCTTGGTTTAAACCTCCTGTTGTTCAGTCAGTTCAGTCCTGACTCTTCCTGATCCTATTAGGGTTTGGTTTGGTTTTTCTTTTCAAAAACATTAAAGTATCTGTCTTTCCTTCTCCAGCTCATTTTACAGATGAGGAAACTGAGGCAAACAGGGTAATGTGATTTGTCTGGAGTCACAGTTAACGTCGGAAGTTTTCTTATTTAAACGAGTCTCCAGGTTCTATTCACTTCAATACCTACCTTCCCCTTTAAGTCTTCTACATTTTTATCAACTGACTGCCATTCATCACATTATTTAAGTCCATTGTTATTTTGTCATCATTCCAAAAGGAGATAATACAAAGCCAAACTTTCCTACTGGAATACTGTGCCCATTTTAAATGCTTTTCAATGGTTAGTTTTTAAAATAAACACTGGATTAGGGAGAAAAAAACTTCATAGGTTAAAACTTTATGCAGCTAAGTAGTCTGTTTTCCAAGTAATATTTTAGTATACAGCGTATAAAGTTATGAAATTCAGGACATAAATATTAAATCTAGATTATGCTTTCATATGTTCAATTTATCTGCACATACATTACTGCATATGTCATGCAATCTCTTCAGAACTAAAACTCCCATTCACTGAAAATCCATTTCATTTTTCACAGTAATTCAAAAGAATTAAGAAACAGCTCACTTCCAAAATCTTAGACTATTTCCATAACAAACTTAATCAACAAACAGTTGCTAACTCCAATATTAAGACTCGTATTAAATATCAAAAACTTATCTAAATCCTTTCTAGTAATAGTTTCCCTTTGAAAATTAGAAAAACACAAGCTAGTGAGGTGAAGTAAAACTTTTGGCAGAAAAAAAATAGCAAATCAAAAAATTTTATCAAAGCAAGAGCTTTTCTAATGACAAATTAATTGCACAATTAACAAAGTCAAAACATGTCTTTTCCTGGCCTGGGGAATGCCACAATTCTATCGACTACAGCTTTCCTGCTTAAATTACTGAGTAGCCAGCACTCGATTTTTATGGATGAGTCAACAAAAAGATAGAGAAGGCAAGAAGTTATCCGAGGACTAGGTGCAAACGAAAGCTGCAGTGACATGTTATTTCTGACAACTCACAGCCAGAAGGTAGCTGCACGGACTCCAGTAAAGCCTTTGACCCCAAAGGCTGCCCGCCCTCTTTAAGTCGTAGCTGGTCACCCGTCAGTCACCCTCCGAACTACAAGGAGGGGAAAAGCAAAAGCTAACCCAGAGATAAAGTAATTACTTCATTTGGCCGGGGAGCATTTGCTCACAGTGTACAGGGTGGGGAGAGAGAAAGGCTGAGTCACCTTTTGCACAGTAAAAAGTTGCTTTTTGCAAAGAGGCGGTTTCGAAAAGGAGGGACATTGGCCTTTAAGCTCCTCCTCGTGAGGGGGTGCCGCCACAACCAGGAAGGGCCGGAGCCGAGGCTCCCCGGTGCGTCCTCCTCCTGCCCCCAAGCCGCGGGCTGTGGTGGCAGAGCCAGTTTCCAGAAGTTGGGAAGAGAACTGGGCACGGGGAGAAGACACTCGGGTCACTTTCTTCCTTCCCTTCCCCTGTCCCCCTCCCCCCTCCAGTTCCTCATACCCCGGGCCGGGCTGGACGCGTAAGGCGGAAGAGCTCAGCATGTGCCTTATGACCCCTATAAAGAGAACCCTTCCTTCCTCCTCCCCCCCCCCCCCCACACACACACACTGAGAAGCCTCCCGATGTTCCAGGGGAAGGGTCTGAAGAGCAGAGCTCACCACGTAGCCGCACACGCGGTCCAAGTGCCCGTGTTGCACAACGCCGACACCCACGGTGCCCCACCAAGGCAGGCGAGTGCCCCTGGCGCTGCCGCCGGGCTGACACTGGGGCAAGGAGGACGCAGCAGCCCCAGCATCCCCACCCCCAACGCACATACCCCAACTGCAGTTTTCCACTTCTCCAATTATTTTTAGACCCGAGTACGAGGCGATCGTCCTACGCGGTGACTTCCTTCCTGGCCCAGGGGCGGCCCGTCCCGGCCCCGGCTCCCCTCGCCGTCTCCCCCACCCCCGGCCTCCCGGGCGCCGCACGCCTCACACCGGGGGGTGCCCTGTGGGGATTCCCCGCCGGAGCTGACATCTCGCCGACAGCCGCTCCCACGGAGCGTCAAGCCTCCCCCCAAAACTTCTCCCACATTTGACCCCCTCCTTTCCTCAGCCCCCAGAAGCCTCCCCCTCCGTGCCCCGACAGGGCAGGCGCCAGCCTCACACCGACCACACGGACCTCCGACATTCCCGCTCGCGTCCGTCCCGAGCCTCGTCCGGGCAGCCCCCCGCCCCCCACTCTCCCTCCGACCCGGGCCGAACTTGAGAGGAGGGGGCGGGGGAGAGAAGGGCGCGAACCACGAGCGAGCGCGGAGCGGCAGTCGGGCGCGGAGGGGGAGCGGAGGAGGGAGGGCGCCGCGGCGGTGGCGGCGCTCCGGACTCACCGTCAGGCGTGTGCCTCTAAAGGGTGGGTGGGTGGATGTTGGGGGAGGGAAAGAGGAGGGAGGGAGGGGGACGCACAATATGGCAGAGACCCGCAGCTGCTCCCTTCAGCCGCCGCCGGGAAAGAGACAGCGGAGCTCGAGCAGCTGCGGCGGCGGTAGCAGCGGCGGCGTTGCCACATCCCCCTCCCTCCTCTTCCTCCTTCTCCTCCTCCTCTTCTTTCCTCCCTCCCTCCCTGCTACCATGGCAACGAGGCGCCCAAGTCCCTAGCCCCGCCCTCTACCCCTTGGGCTCTAGGGAGAGGCGCTCCGCCCACCTTCCTCCGGGGCTCCTCCCACTTCCTACCGAGCTGACTCGCCCGACAGTCCCCACTGGCCCTCCCAAAAAAGGGCGAGACCGCTAAGTAGGCGGAGGGGAGGAGAGAACTAGGGCGGGACACTGAGTTCCGTACTATGCAGTAGCAGAAAGAGCTGAGGACTGGGGGTGGTGGGTGGGTGGGGGCGTTGTGGACGTTGAGGGGTGGGCCGGGGCGGGGAAGAGGGCATGGAATAAAGCGGGAAAATGGAAAGGCCGCTCAGGGGGTTGGGCTGGGCCAATAGGAGGGTGACAGAGGTGGGGCGACGTCGCTGAGTGGTCTAGCTAGGAGCTGTGGGGCGGGAATAGAGGAAACGTCCCAGCTGGAAGCTTATCACGAAGACTGAGAGGCGGGCCTAAACCAATGTATTCCTAGAGCGTGCCTGACGCCTTCCTCTTAGATCTGAGCTCTCTTCTCTCCATCCCTCCTTACCCTTTAAACAGATCGATAATGATTTCTTATTTTCGGGGCTTTGCTGCTGGTGCTTCTCTCTGAAACGACCTTCAGCTTGTCCACAAAATGTCTACACTTTTTCTCTCCCTTTGGATTATAAACCCCTGGAGGGCAGGGACTGTATCTCTCCAGGGCGCCTGGCACACAATAGACGTTTTACAAACGATAACTACCTGGCTACAATCAGAAAGAGCTGATCTCTGGTGTTCGTCTGGCATACCTGTGATCTAGGCCAACAGTTTAATTACATTTTAACTTTGTCTCGGACACCTGTCACGGGATCTGAGAGTGGGACAGCACCTCAAAAGCCATCTAGTTCAGCCCAAGAAATCTCTGCTCCAACAGCCCACTAGTGTTCAATAAATAGCCTCTGCTTCAAGACTTCCAAGGAAGAAGAGTCCACTGAAGGCGGCCCGTTCCACACTTAAATACCGCATGTCTGATTGGAAATTTCCCCTTCTGTGGAACCCAAACCAACTTTTTGTTGTTGCAATTTTTACTCTTTGCTCCTGGTTCTCCTTCAGAACAAACAAAACAAGTCTAATACCTTTGCATGAACATACTTCAAAGACTTAAAGATTCATTTCCAATCAGTCTATTTTTATTTCATTTCCAATTAGTCTATTTCATGGTTTGGGAACTCCCTTCACTTCAACCCATCTGTTATTTATAATAGCTATCTAGAGCTTTGAATTATAATGTACTTTATGTGCATTATTTCATTTCAGCCTCACATCGGGTATTTCCCTTTTGCAGATGAGGAAATTGAGATTAACAGAAGTTGTTCACTTGCCCAAGATTTTGCAAAACCTCTTACCGTAGTACCTGGTATATAGTAGGTGCTATTTAATGCTTTTTCTCTTCTCTGTGGGCATACAATTAGTAAAAATTAGTTTTTTACTAATATTTAGTAATATTTAAATTAGTAATTTAATACTAATAGGAGCAATATTTAAACTCAAGTTTTTTTGGCTACAAATCCAGAACATTGGTCACTCCTCCTCCTCACTCTTCTATACATGAGCTGTAAGGTAACTTTTAGCTCTAAATTCTTTGATTCAATAAATTAGAATCAATTCCATATTGATAAGTTATACCATAATTCCCTAGTCAATAAATAACTCAACAAATAGTCATTGTGCAACCACTAGACACTGAAACAAAAAGTCAAATCAAAGGTCCTTTGCTGTGCTGGGAGAGGTGAACAAACTTGAGACATAAACATTTTTTTAAATACTGGTAGGATTTCAATGTTGAGTAGATGAGTCATCTCTCTCATGCAGAATCTTTCTCCTATAGTACAATTTTTCACATAAGCCTTTCACAGGCATTCCATTCAACACTTTTGAGAGGCTTTACTGGATTCTAGATCTCTTGAAATTGCTGAGACACTAATGCAGAATGAGTATTAATTTCCTTATTCTTAATAAGTCCTCTCTACTTTTTTATCTTTTTGATAATACTTTTTATACCACTTCTTGGTAACAGGCATATTAGCTCACCATATTGTTCTTAATTGAGCTTAGACTGACCCACAGTTTTAATTCTTCAGAGAATGTGTTTTTCATGATTCTAAACCATATAGCATCATTAGAAGGCTATTGCTATATATGACAAACACTTTTTTGATTATTATTCCAGAGAGAAAATTGGTATCCTTCAAATCATTGCATATATGTGTAGATTTTGTTCACGGTTCACATGTTGTTGGATAGTATTAAGTAGGATGGGTTTAGAGACACATATGCTAACCATGTGGTATTAAAAATCCATCAGTTGTATAAGAATGGGCTAGAACAGCAATAAAACCAATGTGACACTGAGAAGATGAGAAATCCATCAGTTGTATAAGAATGGGCTAGAACAGCAATAAAACCAATGTGACACTGAGAAGATATCAATCCTGTAATATTATAAGGAGAGTGTTCTCATATTTCCACTGATCCTTCTCTCTTTACACCTTAATGATTATAACTATTTCAAAATGAACTGTGCTAGATGTGATAGATTGTTCTTCATTGGGGTAAAGAGAGATGGACTAATATATTCAAATAAAGTCTGGATATTCATTTGTTTGGAATAAAGATTTTTGATAAGTAATATGTTGAACATATGGCCCCTAAGGATATATGGTCTCTTTCAGATCTTTGATTCTGTAGTTGGATGATTTTCAGAGTTCTCTCAATACTTACTCTATACTTACCTTATACTTTGTTGACTTTTAAAGAGTTACTCTCTTAAAACATTTTAAAATGTATTGATCTTGGAGAGACAATGAACATATATAGACATTCTGTAACTGGTTCTGACTTTTTAACCATATAACTAGGGTCAGTTCAATTGACTGCATAGCCAGATGTGGGACTACTTTCAAAGATTTTTAGTGTGAGCCACCATTTTCATTCTGTTCTTCTCTCTTGATTTGACGTCATCCCTAATGATTTCTGGTGAGGGACAGTGATTTAAGGGGAAAGGCTTTGGATCCTCCCCACCAAGACAGGTGGCTTGTAAAATAGTTTCTTAGTATCTAAGTTGTGCAGCTAGTTCAGTATCAATGCCACACAGAGTAAGGAGTGACCTTTTGGAGTTCCCGTTCAGGATTTATCCCAAATTAGATGAGATAAGTAGTCATTTAAAATTAATTTAGTGGGACCAATGTTATCCAGAAACTAAGCAAAGCTTGAACCCTTTCTCCCCTGAGACTGAGGTGAGAGAGGGTAGAGTGAGCCCTCCAAGGTCAGGGGTGGTGATGATGGAGGTTGCACTTTTGTTCTTGCTCTATCTTTATAGTCCTTTCCAAAAGCAAATTCATGACAGAAGACTAAATGGAACTGGCATGCTAGTTACTTGCAACAAATAATGAGGAGATATAACCAGTAGGGCTCAGGACAAAAGCAGTAAGTAGAGAAGAGAAAGACCCCAAACTTCTCAGGTTACTTAGAGAGTCTTGAGGAAGACGGTGAGACCAGAGCATATTTGCTACATACGGTTATGCCTAAGTATTCTTCAATGTGTAACAAAATCATGAGTTATTTTCCTGAGACAAAATCTGTCCCAGGTAATCAATTGAGTCAATAAGCATGCCTTATATTTACATATAAGCCTATATTTATATAGGCTTGAATCATTGAAGTAAGATATTATATTTATATAAAACATCTTACTTCAATGATTCAAGCATCCATGAATTTGAAAATATAGATATTTATTCCACCAATGAAAATTATAACCACTTCTACAATCTAAGAAGCAGTCTTTGAGTCTTGTAGTGGTCAAACATCTCATTGTGTGTTCAACATTGTGTGATAAGCCTCTCTGATTTTAGCTGGGCTGCTTTTTGGTGACACAGCACATAATTGTACAACTTTCCTACTCAATAAGACTTCCTAAAAGTTCTACTCCAATTACATTGCCTTCATAAATCCAGTCAGCTGTGTCACTTTCAGGCACCAGACAGCTCTAGAAGAGGTAAACTTTGACTTTTTCATACAGTATGTTGTTGGAACATAACAAAAAAACTCTAATCATATATTTAGAAAATAGAAACAAAGCTAGAAGTCATCTCAACCAAACTTTATTTCACAGAGAAAGAAAGTGACACCAAAGAGTTAAGTGGTTCATGGGTCACAGGTCAATGACTAAGTGGAGACTTAAAAGCCAAACCTTTTGAATCTAACTCTAGTTTTACTTCACCTAAGCTACTTTGTCTCAAAACAAGCCAAATAACAGCTAAAGCCGAATCCTTTTGTTGGAAATACTTTGTTTCAAAAGTACTCTTTACTTACAATAACCAAGACATTAAACATTAAGTGCCTGCTAAGTGCCAGGCACAGTGCTAAGTACCCATTACCAAAAAAGGCAAACTACAACCCCCTGTCCTCGAGGACTCTGCCAACAACTGATAGAGCTAAAGCATACAGTAGGTTTAAAAAGCCTTTGTTGAATCAATAACTGCTGGTTACTAAGAACTGGGAACACAAATAATTGCTATCAATAACTGCTAATTGCTAAGTACTAAGTATACAAATAAAAGTAATCAAGACAGTTCACATCCTCAAGGAACTTACTTCCCAGTGGGGAAAAGATAATAAAATGAGAAGGACTTGAAAATGGGAGTTACAGAGGGGATGGATTGCACTTCTAGGTGAAAAGGCTAGAAAGTGGCAAAAGTGCTTGGACTCTGGCTAGATAAAACAAAAATTCAACTATTTGAGTTGATAAATTCAACTTGAAATTTATATACTATTTACAAATTTATTATACTATTTATAAATCTCCCTCTCCCTTTCAATCTAGGCATAAGGAAGTTAAAGACAAAAAAAGAAAAGTCCCAGTATATAGCAAAATATTTCTAACTGCACTTTTTGTAGTAGCAAGGAACTAGAAACATAGATATCCATTGAATGAGGAATGGCTAAAAAGATTGTAATATGTAAATGTAATGAAATGTTGCTGCACTATAAGAAATAATGAATATGAAGAAAAAAGGGAAGCATGGGGAAGATTTAAATGAACTGATGAAAAGTGAATTAAACAGAATCAAGAAAAATATATAGAATGTGTACAACAATATAAATGTAAACAACAGCAACAAAATGAAATTAAATACTAATTTAATGAACAATCTTGGCCTGGAAAAAGTGATATAAGAATATAAATCCTCTAGTTTACTTCTCAGACCTGTGGAGGAAGAAAGAATTTATGATCAAGGAAGAACTAGAGATCATTATTGATCACAAAATAGAAAATTTTGATTATATCAAATTGAAAACTTTTTGTACAAACAAAACTAATGCCGACAAGATTAGAAGGGAAGCAATAAACTGGGAGAACATTTTTTACAGTCAATGGTTCTGATAAAGGCTTCATTTCCAAAATATATAGAGAATTGACTCTAATAAGAAATCAAGCCAATCTCCAATTGATAAATGGTCAAAGGATATGAACAGACAATTCTCAGACGAAGAAATTGAAACTATTTCCAATGATGACTAGACGTTGAACGAGAAGAAACATTCCAAGGCCAACATAGCCATTGTCTTAAAAGGCCTACGCTACAGCATAATTCTTTTTATCACATCAGAAGTCTTCTTTTTCGAAGGCTTTCTTCTGAGCTTTCTACCACTAATCAATTCTGATGGACGTGGCCATCTCCAGCAATGAGATGAACCAAATCAGTTCCAATAGAACAGTAATGAATTGAACCAGCTACACCCAGTGAAAGAACTCAAGGAAATGAGTGTGTAAACCACTACATAGAATTCCCAATCCCTCTATTTTTGTCTGCCTGCATTTTTGATTTCCTTCACAGGCTAATAGTACACTATTTCAAAATCCAATTTTTCTTGTACAGCAAAATAACTGTATGGACATGTATACATGTATTGGTCAATCTGCCATCTGGAGGAAGGGGTGGGGGAAAGGAGGGGAAAAAGTGGAACAAAAGGTTTTGCAGCTGTCAATGCTGAAAAATTACACATGAATATATCTTGTAAATAAAAGTCTATAATAAAAAAAACTAATAAAAATGACTAACTGAAAAAAATATTTTAAAAAATATAAATCCTCACTTGCTGCTGCTTCTACAAAGGTGGATGATGATGAAAAACTGCATATAATATCATACTTGATTTCTTTGTGGTTTAGTTTTGCTGATTTTCTCCCCTTTAAAAAAGAAATCATTGTTATAAGAGATGTTTTGATTGGAGGAGGGGAAAGAGAGGAATGTGAATGAATGTGATATGAAAAGCAGTTAAAAAAAAAAAAAAACAAATACAAAAAGAAGTACAATGACTAATTTATCACAGTTCTTTAAAAAACATCCCAAAATTTTGTTGTATTTTCTCCACTTTTAAAAATAATTAATAAAATGTTATATTTCTTATAAGCCCTTCATATGGTTAGACTTATTTTCTAATAGTTGTCTTGAAGTTACTCACTTATTTTAAGAGCCTCCACCCTCAATACATAACTTTTTTAAGTGGCCTAACAGCATACTTTCAATGACAAACCATTTCTTATATGCCTTCTTTCTCCAGGGGCTTTAACTTCCACTTTCACTTTCAAACCAGTAAGAGAATTTTTAAATTTTAAGATAGCAAACTCTAGAGCTCTCAAATGAAGAAGAATTGTTCTACGTCTGAGTAAGAGTTGCACTGAATAGTTTACTTGAAAGACTAATTGCCTATGGGAAGCTAGATGGCACAATGGTTAGAGTACCAGCTCTGGAGTCAGGAGGGAACTTGAGTTCAAAAACAGCTTCAGACACTTAACACTTACCAGTAGTGTGACCTTGGTCAAGTTATTTAACCTCTCTCCCCCACCCCCCCCAAAAAAAAAGTCACAATAAAATAAAGACTAGTTATCTGAAAGTCAAGAAGTCTTGTGGAATATGAAAAGAACCCAAGCTCCCTTGTTAAGGGAGCCAGTTTCAACTCATTTCTCACTGTGTGACTTTGGGCCAACCTCCAACCTCTACACTACAATGTATCTAAATTTCTCACCCCCTGTAAAATGAAGAAGTTGTACTATATAGTTTTTAAGGTTCCTTTTAGTTTAAAGCTGGGCTTGATGAGGGAGGTTGCCTAGAAAAACCTTAAAGTACTACCTGGATATGAATATATACCTAGATTTCAGAGACTCATGATCACAGAAACTTTGGAAGACCTTTCTGGAAGGATGAAAAAATCCTTGGACTTAGAGAGTGCAGATTGTTTAGGGGTTTTAGTGGCTCTCAAGAAGGGACTTGTCTCCTAAAGTAGGGGATACCAATTAGAAAGATAAGTGAGAGCAGATAAATACATAAGCTAGAAAAGGTGAATTTGTGGCAGAAAAGTGGATTTGAGCCAAAAGCAAGGAGAATCAGCAGCTGTACCAGTGGGTGTAGGGCTAAATCCAGGCACTAGCTCTCCTTTCACCTGCTTTCCTAGAATACAGAGGTGAGACTAGGAGCCCCATGATAGCTTCTATACTATGTTTAAATGTTCATTTGCATATAGTTATTACTGGATACTGTTCATAAATCGCATTGAGTAATATGTGTTTCAACTCTCACCTATGGGTATATGAGAAATAACTCCACTGGACTTGGAAGGGAATGAAATTAGCAGTCTTTAATTTCACAATTGCTAATGTGGGCATTCTATCTAACAGGAATGCTTAGTGCCTTTTTTATACCCAAATATTAAGTTTCTCCTCTGATGCTCCATTGGCTAAATACTAGAGGTCTCAATCTATCAGGAGTGATAATCCTCCTATGTGAATGTGAATCTTCACCCCTTACCATATCATTACTCTTCTCAGCATCACCTTATTTAGAAGTCCTTCGCCTTCACCTAATTCCCTATTGGCTGAGTACTATCCAATCCAAAAAATCTAATTCCCCACATGAATCTGTCTCCTCCTCTGATCAAGTCCTTACATTTGCCTCCTTCTCCCCGCTTGTAAGAGGGTCTCTACTTCTAATTAAATCTTTTTTTTTTCATTTTCAAATCTAAAACCTCCACCCCTGATTACATTCACTTATTTCCTTGTTCCCCACCTTTACCTCCATTTCTTGAGTTTTGATTTTACTTTTCTAGTTTAAATTTCATTTCCCTTTATTTATCTAATTCCATTTTTGTAACTGTGGAAACTAAACCCTCATCCAATTCTCACAGATAAAGGTATTTTCCTGATTCACTCTGAAATGGGAACTGAGCTGATTAGATTTTGTGGTATAAGTAATTTTGGAGAATATTCTAAAGCATATATATCAGGGTTGCTTTTGGACCCAGTGAAAAAGATAATTTTTAAAGAGACAAGCTATTAGTAGATTGACATATGATGGTAACCATGATTGTCCTTGAATGAACCTGAGAAGCACTGTGTATAGTCTATTGTCCACAGACCTCAAATTTATAGGTCTTCATAGAAATTGAAATTTTAATTCTATTAAACTATATTTCAAAAGGTAGAAATAAATTTATGTATATATTTTAATCATTTTAAATTTATTCTTTCATTATTACTGGTAAAGGGACTAAATGGGAGGAAAAGGTTAGGATTTTTTTAACCCACATAATAATGATGTGGCTGATGAAGACACCAAATGATGGTAGGCACCAAAAGTTGGGGTTGGGTCATCAGAAGAATTCACAATGGCCATTTTCTTTGGCAAAAGATAGATTTATTTAAGGAATAGGTTATAAACAAAATGAAGTGATACAATAGATACCAGAAGTGGTAAATATGAAATTAGAATGGGAGAGCATAGAAAGGGATTTTAATAATTAATGATGGAAAGGGCAAGTTCTCTAGTAGAACTTGCCATTAACTAAGAGAAAGAAAACATATCATGAGATTGAGGCATCTCTCAGTTGACAGGCTAAATCCTGAAAGGGACTCAGCACCCCAAAAGAGTTAACTAGCTATAAGGAAAAGTGGGGTCTGGCAATAATAATACCACAAGGTAAGTCGGATTAAGAGAGATACCACATGGCATGGGGGAGAAGTAAAAGGGAAAGACATTGGGAAATAGAGTGCCAACAGCAGTGACCCAAAGGAGGGCAGTAACAAAATCATGGGGCATAAGTTGTTTTATAGGGAAAATTTAACCTCAGGGACTTCTGAATAGATTACATCCAGATCATAAGACCAAGGAACTAAACTGATCTCAAATTATTAGAGCCCAGAGAATATTTTTCCCCTGAGGCAATTAAGGTTAAGTGACTTGCCCAGAGTCACACAGCTAGGAAGTATCAAGTGTCTGACGTCAAATTTGAACTGGAGTCCTCCTGACTTCAGGGCTGGCACTCTATCCACTACACCATTTAGCTGCCCCAAAGAATAATTTTTTATAATTTCTTCAGTTTCTGTCAACTACACTTCAGGATCTCATCAATAGCATTAAGAATTTATATTTCTGAGATAAAAAAAAAATCTGAGATCTGAAATTTGAAACTATTCTTAAAAGATTTCACAAGGAGCTAGGATACTGGAAAAGGTGTAGGAATAGCATTTGATTATTATTTTTTTTTTTTTTCCAAATTCCTGGTTTGGTAAAGAAACTACTTAGTTTCTTTCCTTCTGGTATTTGTCTACAAAGTATTTAATCATCTCTATTTGATTCAAACTATCTCTTCTATCTGGAGACATGTTTAGTATTTTTAGCTCTCTAGAAACTTCTTTAGCATCTTTCTGCAGTGACTTTATAAATTATTGAAAGGAAAAGAAAATTCACTTGCTTGATAATTTTCTACTTACCTCTCCCAAAATCCTACCCCATGAGTACAGTAACAGTACAAGTAGATACTTATTAGTGCAAACAATTAGTTCTCCTCAAGTGGTCACATCATTTGAATTTGCATTGGATATTTCCTTTGGGAAGATACCAATTATCATATTTTGCATAATTGAAATATATTCAAATATAGCAGGGAATTCATAGAACCTAGCTCTGTCTTCAAAATTGTCTTGGACCGTCCTGATTTCCAGAAGAAAGTATAGATTTCATAAATTTTTGTAGAAGGAATATCCTTATGTAGCTTATTTTTTGATTAGGAAAATATAGTCACCTATATTGCTCTAGTTTAGCTCCATATACCTTAGTTAAATTTGAAAAAAAAAATTATTGTAGAAATCTTGAGTACAGAATAATATTCCTAAAGCTCAGATCTGACCAAGTCACTCCCCTACATAAGGTGCTTCAGAGGTTCTCAATTATCTCTCTCTAGGATAAAATACAAACTCCTCTATCTGACATTTGTAGTTCTTCATAGTATGGCTCTATGTTCTTTTTCCAAACTGATCACATATTCATTCCCATCCACGCACTTTATGTTCCAGCCATACAGGATGTTCTAGTCCTTGCCACAGTGCCTTACAGGCTAATTCTACTTAGAATGTTCTCCCTCCTCAACTTTACTTTACAGAATCTCTCATTTCCTTCAAAGCATAGCTCAAGTTATCATTTCTAAAAGGAAACTTTTCTTCCCCTCACCCATTCCACCTGCAAATTAAGTTGTATTTACTCAAAATGGATTTTTGAACCCATCCATTTAGAAGTTCTCTCTAACAATGTAGATAACAACCCAGTCCTTTGTGTATTCATTCTGTTTGACTCTTGTCTATAGCCTTCCATAAATCTGCCATAGGGAGCCACTCAATATGCTAGGGATCTTTCTTGCTTTCTTCTGCTTTTATGATAGCAGTAGTGAAACACTTTGGCCATCCTTCCTTATCCTCTCAGCAAAGATCAATCCACTTTCTCTTCTGTTTATACAATTCCTTGACATTTTTTACTTCTATTTTTCTTTGAAATTCCATATGGGATAAATGTTACAATCTTCTCACAGCCATCTTATTCTTTTTTGCCCTCTGAGAATAATAATATCAATCCCACATTTTGCATATTTCACTACCATTCAATAACACAGATAAGATGTTGGTATTTTTAAAATAGGCTTTTGTTTTCAAGGGTCCATTAAAGGAATTTTGCAAATTCTGTAAGGCAAATTCTGGCCCCAAATTGTACATCAGCACTGACTGTCCTAGATAAACATAATGGTAGATAAACTCAAAAACTGTCTATTCAAATGCATGCTATATTGTTGGCAGTAGACATTTTTCATTCATTTGGTCTTGAGTGAAAGATGAAGCCAAACTTCTTTGCATAAATATAGTTTTTTTTTTTTAGTAATGAAACAGATGAAGTGAGATTTCTCAAGACAGTTGTGAAAATCAAGTAAGGCTTCATCTACTTCAGAGTTGGAGTAGGCCTGAAGGTCCTTGAGTATTGACTCAAGGACATACCTAAATTCCCTTCCTGCTATCCTCCCATGACATCATTTTCTCCCTATTCATCAAATATGGGCAACTCTGTATTTATTGGCCAGGTTCAATTTCTTGGGTAGTTCCCATGTTTAGAATGTAAGACCCTCAGCCAATGAGGATGAGGGCCAGTGGTGGGAGGGGTATTTGTCTTAGGGATTATTTAAAGTGTAAAACCTGTCCCTAAAGGTGCCTCCTTCTTCCAATTGCTTGCTTGATGGGGAGGGATGCCAGCTTCTCTCCAGAACATACAATAAACTTTTGTTTTGCTCCTAAAGCTCTCCAGCTTCTTATTAAATGGTGACCACTCACCATTCTGAGCCACACAGTAATTAGATGATAAGTACTTTGTGTTACTCAACGTTTACTTTATGAATGTAGATATTTATCTATATATTTTACCCATGTAGAATCCAATCTTTAATATTAAGTATTATTTCATTTTTGCATTCCTATCCCTAGTCCCTAACACAGAAAGTGTTTGATTGCTCAATAAATAATGATTAAATGAAATTGATTCCACACATATTTATATAGTTATGCTTTCCAGTTAAACTATTTCTTTGATACTTATTAGCTGTATGACTCTGGGAGAGTCATTTTATCTTTGTCTAATACAGTTTTCTCACCTGGAAAATGAGGATGTTAATAGTACTTACCTGGAAGGATTACCTGGAAGTATTAAGTGAGATAATATTTGTAAAGTGCTTATCAAGGGCCTTAATAAATGTTAGTAAGTGCTTATGTCCTTCCCTTCCTTTTCCCTTCTTCAGCTTTTTCTGCCTTCAGCCTTTTGCTCATAGTTTTTCCACATTCCATATTTATTTATTTTGGCAAGGCAATTGGGTTTGTGATTTGCCCAGAGTCATACAGGTACTAAGTGTTAGGTGTCAGAGACTGAATTTGAACTCAGGTCCTCCTGACTTCAGAGACAGTACTCTAACGAGCACCATCTAAATGCCCCAGGTTTTCACATTCTTAAAGTGGACTTCTCTTACAGCTTTCATGTAGATGTCCTTTTCTTCTTTCAAGAAAGACATCTCCCAACCCATGTCCCATATGAAGTATTCCTGACCATCCCATTCTCCTCTCAAGTGAAAATGATCCTGCTATTTCTTCTAGCCCTTTCCCTGAACCTCTCCTTGGCAGTTGCTTTACTATTCCTTATGTCAGTTATTTTATATATATATATACCTTGAGAGTAAAGACTATATTCGACTTTCATATTGTTAGTGTCTAGCAAAATGTCTTAAACATTAAGTAATTAAGTAAACATTTTTTATATGCCTCATACGTGTCAGCTCTGCTAAGCATTGAGGACAAAAATAAGTCCTTTATAGTCTCTAAAGGAGCTTACAATCTAATGGAGGAAGGCAATATACAAAAGAAAGCTGAAAGGTGGGTGGAAAGTGAGGAGACATGATGTTTATGAAGTCAAAATCAAGAGCAACAGTTGTGGGAAATAAAGAGTTGGAAATTCTGAGTTGTCTATAAAAGGAAGGATTTGGGAAGATTTGTTGTTCTGCCCTACACTCCTCCTTTTGTGGTTCTTCCAGTGCTTATGTAGAGAATCATTTGCCCTGCATGTCGTAATCAATTATTTTCCCTTCCTCCAAATTATGTATATTTTTATTGAGATGATACATTTATTTAGATGCCTTAGTGTATTATGTGAAAGAAAGGTTGTAATATTCATTTTTAAAATACTTTCATGTCTACCATTAACCCAGAGGATTTTAAAATATCACCTATACATTTTACCATTTATATTTTTAGGAAGAGGCAATCTGATATAGTGGATAAGAGCTTGGAGAAAATCATATCTGGTTCCAAATCCTGTCTCTGACACTTACAAACTTGATGACCTTGGGCAAAGCACACTTTTAATCTTTTGGTGCTTTGAACAACTTCTTAGATTTATCCACTAAGTCACAGCCCTATAGCTGCCTCTAAGCATGGGTACTCCTAAATTCATAGAAGTGGATACTTGAAATCAATTGATCAAACTCCCAGTAGTTAAGAAAAAATTAGCCCCCTTGAACGAAGTTCTCAAAATCCTTAAATCTTTTACCTAAAGTTATCAGTCCACAAACACAGCATTTAAAGGAACTAAAACAGGAAAAAAAAAAAAAAAAAGTAAATAGTTTATTCTCAAGTAAGTGGTAGAAGGTGAAAAAAAGTGCAAGAAAGTCACTCCTTTGCCTGAGGGAGTTCATTAAAATGCTAAATTAAGAATTGTTGTCATCTGAAGTTCCTTTAAATAACTCACTTGTGGCAAATTTCCCAGAATCTCACTGGTTAGAGTTAACTCTAGCTACACTAAACTAGCTGAGACATTGAATTCACTTGTAAACAATGATTTTAAAAATTATGCCCCAAAGATTAAACTACCTGACTAAAATGCCCATTTATCCATCTAACTATATAGAGGCTATAATCATAGATACGGTTCCTCCCACTTTCCAAAAATGCAGTACTTGTTGTTTTGGTGAATTTTAAATCATTGTGAAATCCTTTTTTTAAAATGAAGAGTTATTAGGAAAGGGGTGGAGAATATCATAGAATTCTGGAGACAAAAAAGGACCTTAGTTTAATTCAGTAAACATTTTTCCTTTAAATCCCTAATTTCTAAACTAGGAAACTGAAACCCAGAGATGATAAATTGTTTTAAAACATTACTATCATGACTACGAAACACTACATAAAATTCCCAATCTCTCTATTTTTGTCCGCCTGCATTTTTTATTTCCTTCACAGGCTAATTGTACACTATTTTAAAGTTCCTCTTTTTGCACAGCAAAATAACTGTTTGGACATGTATAGTTATATTGTATTTAATTTATACTTTAACATATTTAACATGTATTGGTCAACCTGCCAACTGGGGATGGGAGGAAGAAGGGGAAAAATTGGAACAAAAGGTTTTGCAACTGTCAATGCTAAAAAATTACCTATGCATATATCTTGTAAATAAAAAGCTATAATAATAATAATAATAATAATTGATGCGGGAAAGATTCCAATCTTTGATTCCCAACCCCCCCTAGTTAATGTAAATTACCTTTTGACTCACAAATTCCGGTCCCTTTGAATTCCAATAGAAGATCCCGACCTGTCCCAGCCCCACCTGGATCTGAGCCAACTTTGGGGCTACACCCAAAAGCCCCTTGAGCTAAGTCTCCTATCATAAAAGGGCCATGCTGGGAATCCCTCTTTGCAGAGATTCCAAACATGGTAGCCATGTGAAGACCCTCTGTCCACTGGAACCCTCTGTCCAGTGCCCTCCTTGTCTCTACCTTCACCTATCTCCTACTTCTAAACTCAGTAATAAACCTCTTTTATCAGTCTAGCTCTCCGGGCCAATAAATGCTTTTATTGGGAATTTGCGCTGCTACTAGACCTCATATACCACCGTATCCTTGCGCCGAAACCAAGGGGGTTGCAGGGGAACTCTGTTTGACTCCCTGTACCCCAAACCTGCCACTAGACCTTAACTAAACCCTAATTTCATTTAGGTACCCCAAATGTAGACCTCAACATTCGATCCACACCTCAACATAATAATAATTACAACATTACTATGACCAAATAATGAAAAAACAAAGTGGAATAAAGCAAATAACAATGATCACTGACACAACTGAAAAACTGAAAAAATAGATTTTGGGGAAAAAAAATAGCGAAAAAACCTACATTCCCCTACCAAAGGTGAATTTTTAATAAACATAAAGATATAACCTAAGTAAGTTTTTAATGCTGAAAGAAATTAATTCACTTGGAAGTCCACTTGCTGAAGGCGAAACTTAAATACTTTGTCTATATAATGAGAAGGCAGAACTCATTGGAAAAAACCCTGACGTTGGAAAGATTGAAGGCAAAAAAAAAAAAAAAAAAAAAAAAAAAAAAGGCAATAATAGAAGATGAGATGGTTAGTGTCTTGAACATGATGAACATGAACTTGGACAAATTTTGAGGGATTGTGACAGCAGGGCTTGGGGTCCAGTGGTTTGAGGAGTCATAAAGTGTCAGACATGACTGAATGACTAAATAAAACAATTACATTTTAGAATTCACACAAAATTCTTGTTCAAATTAAATCAAGCAAATAATCATTAAGCTCTTAAGAACATGAAAAATACTAGATATCTTTTCCTCATTCCTTATCTAGTAAACAATTTGTAAAAGGCATTGGTTTTACTTTTAAGGACCTTATAAAGCCCTAATATTTGATTAAGATGTTCAAAACATGTATAATTCAATTTTTTAAGGATTACTTAAGTACCTCTTTCATGCAAGATACTATGACTTGGTTAAGGCACTATCCATGACCTCAAAGAGTTTATAATCTATGAAGTGGAATATGTGTATACACAGAAAAGTATTATCAAAAGTATTGTAGACTCTGAAGGGGACAAAGAAGAGATGCAAAGTGCTCTAGGAAAATTTAAAGGAGGGGGTACACTTTCATCTGGAGGAAGGACACTGATTTCTTCACAGAAGTGACATCTGAGCTACACTATGAGAGAAGAGGACTTCAGTTGGTTAAGAAAAAGTGGAAATGTCATCCAGACACTAGGTAAGACTTGCAGATGACCTTCCATAATATTCAGGATGCCAGCTATTAATTACACTGTCTCATATTATTCTCATGATAACTCTGGGATATCATTCTCATTTTATAGATGAGCAAACTGAGGATGCTCAGGATCATACAATATTTGAATTCAGGTCTTCCTAACTACAAATTCAACATTCTATTATGACTGTAAAGATAAATTACAGCATAATGTGGAATAAAACTCCATACTATGCAAATTTTGCCAAAATCTGCCAGACAATTTATTAATATAAAAGCATTTCTGCTTGGAGAGAGATTCAAAGTGACCTTTGTCATACAAGATAATCAAGCAAATCCCAGTTTACATTTTATGGTAATAGAAAAACAAAAGATACAATTTCACAACAAAGGAAAACAAAGGTACATATTTTAAATTTAGGGGGTTTTAAACTTATTTAAACGGAATATCAGTTTGAATGCTGGAAGATTGCTATCTCCAAGGATTTCCCTTTTAATATGGTCTAAAGTGAATGAGGAGAAAGCTCTCTAAGTTGGAATAAACATGAGGAGTTCATTTTCTTAGTATTACTATAAATGAGAGGAACAATAAAAATCCTACTTTCTGGGAATCTAGATCCTTTCCTAAAACTGATAATGACTTCTATTCTGGGGAGACTGATTAGATTTTTGATTCAAAGAGACCAAGAACTTCAGACTGAGATACTGCCATAATATTATTTCTGAATACTTTATAACACAATTGAGATGTTAATGATGTAACTTTCCACAATAGTTTGTTCTTTTACCTAAAGGTAATATAGAGCCATTGAAATTTTCAAGCAGGGTAGTAACATATTCAAGTCTATGAATTAGAAAGATTATTTTGTCAGGTTGTAAAAGATAGAGGAAAAGGGACAGATAGAGTATTTATATCAATTATGAACTGGGCACTGTGCTAAGTACTAATGATGCAAATACAATCAGGCAAGTCAGCCCCTAATCTCTTATCAAAGAAGACAACACCCAAGTGGAGAAATTGAAAAGATGCTTGATGGCTGGAGTTGGAATTGACAAATGGAAAATAAGGTAAAAGACCATCTATGAAAATCCAGAATGGTTTCAGGTCTAAAGTTCAGGAGGGCAGGAGATCACTTCCTGAATGGAGTCCAGGAATTTGGATTTGGTTGATAAGAAATAGAGAAACTGTATACTTTAAAAGCTAGGTCAGAAATGAAGAATCCCTGAATTAGGATGGTGACAGTATGAATGGAGAAGAGGGAGTGGACATAACTGATCAATCGACCAACCAGCATTTAATAAGTTTAGCTCAAGCACTACCTTGTAGATGAAATCTTACCTGATCCTCAGGCTTGGAGAAGGAGTGTAGATAGAGATCTGGTCTAGAAGGCAGCAAAACTGGTTTCAAGTCAAGCCCCCAACATACTTTGACTGTGTGATCCTGAACAAATCCTTTAAACCTTTCAGTGTATTAGTCAACTCTCTTAAGACTGTAAATTTCAGAGAAAGTGTTCATTTGCAGTAGTACAGGTAGCTTCCTTACCTGAGAGCTCCTTATATCAATGAAATAACAGGTCCAGTATCTATCACTTATCCTTAACCCTAGCACAGTAACTGTGATTTCATCTACAAGGTAGTGATTTAGCTAAACTTTAAAGGAAGCTAGGAAATTCTAAGATTCTAAGAAGAGAGAGGAGAATACATTCTAAGAATGGAGGGACAAGAAGATGACAGATTGAATGTTGTGTATGAGAAAGAATTACTAAGTCATTTTGACTGGCCCAAAGAGTTTACAAAAGATTTCTGGGTCATATGAGCAATAAGATGGTATACTAATCAATTTCTTTGATCACCTTAACTTCTTCAGTTACTCTAAAGCAGAAATTATGTGCCAAAGATAAGACAATTTTGGTTGTCTCCATGTTCTAGGACATCCAGAATCCAAAAGAAGATTTTTTTTAAAATGCTGTAAAAACCTATGAACTGTTCCCACTGTTCCTGGGCTCATTCAGTACTTCTCTCTACCTCCCAAACTATTGGCATGAGGCTGCACTAGCAGGCCCAAGGAACCAAAACAGATTTATAATCAAAACCTCATGCCCATTTTCCTTTCCCTCTTTCCAGTGCTGTGAAGATCCCAACTCCAAGTTTCAGAAATTTATTCTTGTGAGTTAGCCAGCATAGCTGCACAACTCTTCAGAACAAAAGCCTACTAATGGCCACAACCCTATAGCACAAACAGTGAAAAGCTCTAAACTGTCAGTGCAGATTACTAAGGAGCAGAGGAAGAAGGACATGACACCATGTATGCAGCACTTTACTAAGGCTGAGGAAAAGAGCACAGAATCTAATCACTCAAAAATCATTTGGGCCAGAGACCTAGGCTGGGTAACCATAAATTAATCAATGTGGGAACAAACTGAGATACTTTGAGGTTCAACCCTCCTTTCCCCCCAAAAATCATCACTAGTGGTGACAGGAGTCAGAAAGTGAATAGGGGAAAATCAGGAAGAAGGAAAAATAAAAAAATAAAAAAGAAAGGACTGAAATTATCGAAGATCTTAGTAAGAGGAAAACTCAGGGGTAGCTAAGGGTGCAGTGAATATAGAGCCAGTCCTGAAGTCAGGAGGACCTTAGTTCAAAGCTGACCTCAGACACTTAACATTTCCTAACTGTGTGACCCTGGGCAAGTCACTTAACCCCAATTGCCTCAGAAAAAAAAAGTAAAACTCATAAACTTTAGATATAAGCAGATAAATCAAAAGGGAAAACAACATCAGAGAGCAATATGGCTTCTGGATCTAGTAAATTAGTTAAGACATCTATGAATACATAATGCAAAATGATCCAACATTGATGAAATTGAGGACAAAGTAGAATGTGAGGACATGGAACTCTGTTCATGAATATTCTTAAAAAGTCTATTCATCCAAGTGATTTAAACCAATTCCTAGACTGATGATGGAAAGAGCCATTTGCATCTAAAAACATGACTGTGGGAACTGAATGTGGAACACAATACAGTATTTTCACCTTTTTTTGTTGTTTGCTTTTTGTTTTCTTTCTAATTTTTTTCCCTTTTTGATATGATTTTTCTTGTGCAGCATGATACATGTGGAAATATATATAGAAGAATTGTACATGTTTAACATATTTTAGATTATTTGCTGTTCTGGGGGAGGAGGTAGAGAGAAGAGAGAGAGAAAAAAATTTGGAACAAAAAGATTTGCAAGGGTGGATATTGAAAATTATCTTTGCATATATTTTGAAAATAAAAAGCTATTATTTAAAAAAAAAAAGCTCCTCATCTGTAATATTCTCCTCTAAAATGTAATGTTTTCTGGGAGCAGGTTTCTTGGGGGGCTTCTGGAGGCAGCCTTAGTTTCCAGTTCAGTGTAATCATCCCAAATGCAGCCAGGAATTAAAGTCCAAATCCTTTATTATCTCTTTCCAAGTCTTGTCTCCTTCTTTGAGCCTGGTTAGCTTTCTTAGAGGCCTATCTCTCTCCTTGGTTCCAAGAGTTCCTGCCACTAGTCCTTTATCTCTGCCAGCTTCAGCCTCCAGCCAGCACAAAGGTGGATGATGGAATGAATCTGTCTCCTCCTCCGAGAGCTGCTAGTGGGCTTATCTTTTCTGGCCCTGATAGCTCTTCCTTATATATCCCACACAGAGTATACACCAATCATTATATCACTACCAAACCATTATTTGTTATAGGATTAGGATTAAATCAATGCTAAACTAGATTTACCCACTGTCTCCTCAATTCCACTTACTTAGCACCTTGTAAGAATCCTAACACTCATCCTATCTTTAAAGTAGGGAAGGGGTAGGATTAATTGGACCTTCTTAGGGCAAATGGCACCTGGAGAAATGAGAGAGCATGGAACAGGGAAGATATAGATGAATAATGGGCTACATAATCAGGGATGTGGTAGATGATGGGCCCAATCTTGGCCATTTTTTTTTCATGACATCTTCAATAATTGACATTGTTAAAGGATTGAGACACAATGTAGTCTAGAATGGATATTTTGTAATCTTGGATTGTGTGAGGAATATAAAGAAAAGACAATAGATAATTATTGACATCATGAATCAGATAATAAGAATCTAGATTAAAAAGAAAGAGGATAATGAGGAGAGTGAGAGAACTTCTTTTTGGAAAGAGATGCACAAAATGTAGTTTTAAAATTAAGAAGTAGGTCTAATTGAAGGCGAGAGGAAGGAAGACTATTTGACTGAAAGGAAAAAGGTGTATGTGTATAGGGGGAAGAATTATATAACCAAATAAAATCAGTAGAGAAAAAGGATCAAATAAGCAAAATCCCAGGACAGAAAGTAACAAGTAAAGGAAGGGGATACAGAATGAGGGGAAAAGAGCCAGTGAAAATAGGACCTTTTTTTTCATTAAAGCTTTTTATTTTCAAAACATATGCATGGATAATTTTTCGACATTGACCTTTGCAGAACCTTGTGTTCCAAATTTCTCCCTGTCCCCCTACCTCCTCTCTTAGATGACAAGTAATCCAATATATGTATACATATTTATACAATTATTTTGCTACACAAGAAAAATCAGATCATAAAGAAAAAATGAGAAAAAACAAAATGCAAGCAAACAAAAACAAAAAGAGTGAAAATGCTATGTTGTGATCCATACTCAGTTCCCACAGTCCTCTCTCTGGGTATAGATGGCTCTCTTCATCACAAGATCTTTGGAACTGGCCTCAATCATCTCATTAATAGGACCATCTTTTTAAAAAAAGATTAAGAAAAAGTAACTATGCAGTAGAGATTGTGTTGCTATATATGTTGATCTGCAGGTGGTTGAAAAACATGAGGATAAGAATAAAGGAATGGTTTTATATGACTTCGCATGTGCCTTCTCAATGAGAGGGAAGTGAGAAGGTAAGAAGGAAAAGAATCTGGAACTCAAAGCTTCAAAAACAAATGTTAAAAATTGTTCTACATAACTGCTTGCATTTTTGTTCTTCTTCCCAGATTATTTATACCTTCTAAATCCAATTCTCCCTGAGCAACAAGAAAACTGTTCGGTTCTGCACACATATATTGTATCCAAGATCTACTGTAATCTATTTAACATGTATAGGACTGCTTGCCTTCTTGGGGAGAGGGTGGAGGGAGGGAGGGGAAAAATCGGAACAGAAGTGAGTGCAAGGGATAATATTGTAAAAAATTACCCTGGCATGGGTTCTGTCGATAAAAAGTTATTTAATTTAAAAAAATAAATACATAAAATAAAATAAAATAAAATTGTTCTACATAAAACTGAAGGGAAATAAAGTAACTAAATAGTGTGTGTGGGGTGGAGAAGAGAATAAGAGAATGAGGGAAGTTTTTGGTAAAAGGCTAGAGCAATAAAGAGGTTAGGGTAGCCACAAGAAACCAATGAAGCTGGAACTGAAGAGAGTACAAAATATATGAGCACACATTGAACTTGCTGTTCCTGGGCTTAAAGAGTTTAGGGCATTTGTCTTCTTCTGTTCCAAAGTCATCAGCCTTCCTCTAGAGCTCTCCTCTAGAGTCACTAGGATCTAATGACAAGACAAAGGTCAAGGTGACTAGTTATGGCCCAGAATGCAAATAGGTGACTTTAGCCTTTCTAAATTAAGATCTTTCCCAGATCTCAGTTTGAAGATTCCTTTGCACAAGAAATTGACAAAATTCTTAAACATTATTATACTTTCCCAGAAAGTTGAGAATTAAAACCATTAAAACATAAAGCATTTTACAAACCTGCTGAATCTTATTTTTCCCATACAGTCAGCTCTGCATTGTCCCTTTCAAGAGTCATGTTTTTTCATAAACCAAGTCAAGGTTTGGGCTAATCTTCTCCAAGAAGGGTATAGTTAAAGCTCATTCCTCTTGTTGATAGTCAGCTCTGACCAAAGGACTTGGGATTCTCTGACTTTTTAAAGTTAAAAAACTGCCTCCAACATTGAACAAATTCATTTTGGTATCACTTTTTGGTCAGACAAAAAAGAAAAGGTAGCCAAGAGTGTAAAGTCCAAGTTCAGGCTCACCAACTAGGACATATATTATCATAGCCCTATGTTAATAGCTACCCACTGAGGTGGGGAAAAGTACAGATGCCCTCTTCCTTCACTTCTAGGAAGAGGTTTGAAGAATTCCGACAATGTCCACTATGGAGAAAGGGGATGTCCGAAGGGTGGGATCACTTAAAGATCTAATGAATCGGTGACTTCTCTTGTCTAGTAGTTGCAAGTGAGAGACCAAGGAAGAACCCAAGATTTACTATATAATTTCAAAGTTAGAGGTCTCTAAGCATTAAATAATGTTTCCCTAGAAGTGATGAGAGCACAGGCTCAGCACTCTAACAAGAGCAGAGCAGAAGACCTGTTTTTTATCTATCTACCTGTGACATATAAGAATCCTGAAGTCAAAGTACAGATTGAAAAGTACACATTACAAAGGGTCAAAGGATTAATACTGAAGTCAACATCAATAGTTCAGGTGTGGTTAAAAAAAAAAAAAGGATAATGCTTTTTGACTCTTATCATTGCTACAGGAAGAGTCATTTTTAACTCAGAGCAGAGGGTCTTGTTTATGTTAAATCCACTTCTTCCTTCATGATTTGAATCCACCTCTTCATCTTTTCCCCCCATTATTATTGCCTCTTTCTTTATATTTCCAGTCTCTTCTTATTTTCATTCTTCTACACAGCTACCTGATATTACTATCTCCAGAGATTAAGGAACTTTTCCAGGGTCACCAGCCTGTGTCTGAGGTTGAATTTGAATTTAGGTCTTTCTGACTCCAGGTGTGTCACTTTATATCTTCTGCCCCCAATTGTTTCCATATTGAACTAGGAGTACCATCCACAACTCAAATTCAACATTTTTTAAATGGTCCTCATTATCTTTCTTCCCCAAAGCCTTCTTCCCTTTTTCCTAATGTTCCTGTTTCTCTTCAAGGGTATCAGTCCTTCCAGTCAACCTGATTAATAACTCAGTAGCATCTCCTGCTCTTTATTCTTGTTCATCTCACATATCTGTTTAACCAATTATCAGATCTTACCATTTCTATCTCCATAGCAGCTCTTGTCCCTTTCTCCTTTCACACAGCTACCACTCTAGTTAACATCCTTATCACATTTCTTAATGGCATCCTAATCAAGCACATTGTTTATAGTTTTTCCTCAACTCCAAGCCATTTCCAATACAACTATCAAAATGGTTTTTCCTAAAGCCTAAGTCTGATCATACTTCCAAAACTCCAGTGTTTTTCTATTCCCTCTAGGATCAAATATAAACTGCTTTGTCATTTAAAGCCTTTTACAATCTGGCTCCTTCCCATCTTTTCATCTTTACTGCATTATACTCTACAACCAAGCTAAGCTGAACTTGTTGCTTTTCCTCACAGATATTACATTTCCAATTTCCATATACTGTCTCTTATGTTATTGGTTCTCAAAGTGTGATCCAGGGAATCCTGGGGGTCTCTGAAACCCTTTCAGAGAGGCTACAAAAGCAAAATTAGCTTTTATTTATAATATAATAAAATCTATAAATATAATCCACATAAACAAAAACTCTGGACAGATTCTCAATAATTTTTAATAGTATAAAAATACTGAGAACAAAAATTTGAGAACCACTGTCCTGTATCACATTCCTGGAATAAACTCTCTCCTCACCTCTACATTTTATAATTTCTAGTTTTCCTGTGTATACCCTTTGATCTAGCAGTATCTCTACTAGTAGTAGCAAGGAACTGGAAACTGAGTGGATGCCCATCAATTGGGGAAAGGCTGAATAAGTTATGGTATATGAATTTATTGTTCTATAAGAAATGATGAACAGACTTACTGCAAAAAAGCCTGGGAAGACTTATATGAACTGATGCTGAGTAAAGTGAGCAGAACCAAGAGAACATTGTACATGGCAACAAGATTATATGATGATCAACTCTGATGAACTTGGTTCTTTTCAACAATGAGGTGATTCAAAGCAATTCCAATAGACTTGTGATGGAAAATACCATCTACATCCAAAGAGAGAACTATGGAAATTTAATGTGGATCAAAGCATAGTATTTTCAACATTTTTTTATTGTTGTTTGCTTGTTTTTTTCTTTCTCATGTTTTTTATCCCTTTTAATCTGATTTTTCTTGCACAGCATGAGGAATATGGAAATGTTTAGAAGAATTGCACATGTTTAACCTATATCTGATTGCTTGCTGTCTAGGGGAGTGAGAAAGAGGGGAGAGAGGTAGAAAAAATTGAAACATAAAGTTTTGCGAAGATGAATATTGAAAACTATCTTTGCATGTATTTGAAAAATAAAACACTATTAAAGAAGAAAAAAATCCCTAGTTTTCTTCAACATTAAGCTCAAGCACCACCTTCTAAAAAAAGTTTTACTGAACAATAGGACTTTCTCCTCCCTACAACATTGTATTTATTTTTTATATCTCTCCCCCACACTCACATATTTATACATTGCCTCTTTGGACAAGAACCTTAAGAACAGACACTGTTACTCTAATGCCTAATAAAGCTCCTGACACATAGTTTGTGGAAGATGCCAAGACCTCAGAGAGCAATCTTGTTGTTGTGGACAGATACAAAGTACCATGTGGGGAGATACTCTGAGACATTACTTCATGAAGAGAGGACAGAGATCCTGGGTCATAAGGCAATTGCTAGAGAGATGATCACTAGAGAGAAAGCAGGACAGGGTTAGTCCCAAAGGGAGCTGACTTTGGCTCAGCCAGCCCAGAGGGAGCTGACCTTGGGTAAAATCAGATGTGTGGGGGGATGTGGGGAAGAAAGGTCTCCATTTGTTAGCTCTCTATTTTAACACTTTCCAGCTAAGTTAAGTCAGTTATTTCTGCCTAATGAATAAATACAAATGCTGTTAGATATCCTCTAAATTTTGGCTCCATGAAAACAAAACAACCCAGTCTTAATTTAGTATTTAAATTAGACTAAATGGTTTTTATGGAAGACATTGATTACTTTGTATATTATTTTACTGGACTCTGGACAACTCACTGATCTATCCAACAAGATCTTGTTGTATACCTAGGTGTTAAAAAACGTAGAAATAGATGCTGCTGAACACTTAGTAGTTTTTTCCCTTCTACATTTCCTGATATTTGGACTCCCCTTGTTGAGCTAATTAATGTCTGCTTGCTATTAACTATGTGTTTACAAATATGTGAGGCTGTATGTGTTAAATGTTTATATGTCTACATGTATGTGTGTATGTGATTGTATATGTTAGAATTGAAAAAGAATTTTTAGATGATAAAATATTTCTTTATTTATTTATTGTTTAGTTAACACCTTTGAAAATTGGTATTTTATGTCCATTGGTTATTTGTCTTTGTTGCTGTCTTTTTCTAACTTATGGCATTGTCCATTTTGGTCTTTTGCTGGTTTAACCAATTCTGCTATTATTTTTTTTTCTCATTCCTAAAATCTTTTTTGTAATATCAGAAATGACAATAAATCTTCCCTCCATTAAAACATTTCTTATCAAGAACATTGCTAATCTACAATGGCACTATATAGATTAAACAGAAAGAGAGGTCTTTTCATGCCCATAAGGCTCACTGTATTCATCTTGTTACGGGATTTGGGGTTGATAATCAGCAGAGAGGGAAAAATTGGCTGCTTGTGAGTGAAATCTCCCTTGAATTTTGTATTCATTTCTTTTCTGGACATCCCTTTTAACTATAGTAGCATAAAGTGCTGGCTATGCATAGATGTGAATTGCATGATAATTTTTATTTATTTATTTCCAGTGCTGAAACATAAAGACACCCTGGAATAATCGTTTTTACAAGCATTTTCCAGTGGTGAGGTCTTTGCAAATGTGATGAAATGATTGAAATGATTCATGTGTCTGTTTGTACTAGAAGTGACCCTCACTTTTCTTTAGCCACTTCAACAGATACATTTCATTTATTTGGATGAATGCTGATTTTTGGCTTCTTTCTGAAGCTTTGAGGATAGTATTAGCATGTCTAGTTTTGTTTATTGCTTTATACTGAAGTGATTTGAATAAAAAAGCTGGAGATGAGAGGGGATAATGCAATGTATTTCTTGGTTCAGTCAAGTTACTTAGTCCCTTAACATTCATTGGCTTCATTTTTCTTGGCAACAAAACCCATAGAACAAATTATTTTTAAATTACTTTAAGATCTCTGAGAAAAATGATTTTTGTTACCAGTTTTGGTACCAATGCCAGAAAATAATAATAGCCAGCATTTATATAGTGCTTCAGTTTTTACAAAGCATTTTCCAAATATCTCACAACAACCATGGAGAGAATAGATGAAAAAATTTAGGCAGAAGTCACACATCTTTGAATTCATACTATTTAAAGTTGTAATTGGCATGTGGGCAAGTATGGGGTGTTCAAGAAGGACTAGCACATCTGAATGAGGGCTTGCCAGGCCTTTTAATGTTGATCATCTTCCTTTGGTCTCCACTTATCACCTGATTCTCACCTATGGCTTCAAGAAACTGTAGCATGCACATGTAAAAGAATCTCAGCAGACTGAGGGCAATCAAAGAGTCTCAAATCCATTGGTGAATTAAAGGGATTTGTACCCCAAGTATGGGAAGACTTCCCCTGGTGAAATGGGCCGATGAGAACAACGTGTTCCAATGGCCATGAAGATGACTGAAACAGGTGCTATGGAGTGCTTAGAGCTTGGTAAGATATCCAAGATGCCAAGGTCATCTACTGCATCATGGCCATTGCCAGTGACTTGACTTTTGTCTTGCCTCTAGATTTCAGTGACTCTGGAAGAGACAATGAGATTGCACTGCCTCACTTAAATCCAATTCACACATGACTGGAGACATCAACTTCATGATATCATTGTTCTTCTTTGAAAACAAAGGACAAACAACAATTTAGAGGTATAACATTAGCCAAATCACTTAACCTTATTTGGGCCTTAATTTTTTCCTCTGCAAAATGGGGGTAAATAATATTTGTCTTCCTTACCTGGGATGAAGACCAAATGAGATAATCTTTGTATCTCCAAAGTCTTTGTATCTCCAGTGTCTTGCATAAAATGAATGCTTGATACACTTGTTAACAAATAGTGAATTACAGATGTAGGTAATGACTATGTTATCAGCTGCAATTACTCTAATTGGCAATGGTTTGCTTAATTGTCTGGGGAGTAATGTTCTTTCCTGAGTGTTTGCTAGTTTGTTTGTTGCACACAAAATGTGTCAGTTGTTTTTCAGTCCTTGAGTTCTGTCTGACATTTCATGATGCCATGGACATGCCAGGCTCTTCTATCTTTTACTATCTCCCAAAATTTGTTCAAGTTCATGTTCATTATTTCAATTATATTATCTATCCATTTTATCTTCTGCCATCCTCTTTTCCTTTAGTCTTCAATCTTTCTCAACATCTGGATCTTTTCAAATGAGTAATGTCTTCTCACTAGGTAAACAAAGTACTTAAGCTTCAGCTTCAGAAAATGTATCAACATACTTACTAAGGTCAAAATAGGTATGTGACTTAGATTTAAAGGGTGATACAAAGGCAAATTAGGGGACCATGAAACAGATTAACTGTCATATATAACTATTGAAGAGGGAAGAATTTATGACCAAACAAGAGATATGGAGCATAATGAATTATAAGATTTTATATAAGATTATATAAGATTTTAAAAGTTTTGCACAAACAAAGCCAATGCAGCCAACATTAGGAGAAAAGCATAAAGGTAGGGGACAATTTTATATAGCAAAAATCTCTGACAAAGGCCTCGTTTCTTATACATAGAGAGAACTGAGCCAAATTTATAAGGATACAACACATTTCCCAATTAATAAATGGCCAAAGGATATGGACAGGGAATTTTCAAATAAAGAAATCAAAGCCATCTAAAGTAATGAAAAAATACTATAAATAATTATTGATTAGAGAAAGGCAAATGAAAAAATCTCTGAAATACCACCTCACATCTATCAGATTGGCTAATGTGACAGAAAAGGAAAATGACAAATGTTGTAAGGATGTGGGGAAACTGGGAAATATACATTGCTAGAGGAGTCTTGAAATGAAAGATCCAAACATTCTTAAGAGCAATTTGGAATTATGTGCATACTCTATGATTTAACAACACCACTAGTAAGCCAAAGACATTCCAAAAAGGGAGAGCGAAGGAGAAGGGAGAACCTATTTGTACAATATTATTTATAGCAGTTCTTTTTAGGATGACAAAGAAGTGGAAATTGAGGGGATGCCCAAAATTTAGGGAGTGGTTGAACAAGTTATAGTAAATGATTGTAGTGAAATACTATTGTGCTATAAGAAATGGTGAGCAGGATGAATTCAGAAATAAACTGGAAAAAACTTTGATTTGATACAGAATAAAGAGAACAGGAGACCATTGTACACATGAACAGCAAAATTGTACAATGATCAGCTGTGAATGACAGTTATTTTCAGTAATACAATGCTTCAAGAAATTCCAAAGGACTTATGATGAAAAATGCTATCCAATTCCAGAGAAAGAACTGATTGAGTCTGAATGTGTTGCAAAGCATAATATTTTTCATTGTATCTTGTGTGTGTGTGTGTGTTTGGTCTGGTTTTTTTTTCACAACATGTCTAATATAAAAATATGTTTTGCATGATTGCACACGAATAATCTATATAAAATTGCTTACAGTCTCAGGGAAGGAGGAAGGAAAGGGAAGAAGACTGAGAGGGAGGGAGAGAATTTGGAATTCAAAATTGTAAAAAATGAATATTAAAAATTGTTATCACATGCAACTGAGAAAAATAAAGTATTATTAGAGGACAAAAATCAAAAATGTCAGTGTTATCTCCCAATTCCAAAAATGAGATGCTTAATAGATTCCTGTTAAGCTGAATCTATGTAAGGTTCTCTGTAAGCATAATGTTCAGTATAAATGTAAGATTTTTAATAATGATGATGAAAGATACTAGTATGAATTTAACTTTCTCCCTCTTGTTTTTATAAATATCCTTTAGTTTTATATAATTTTCATTTTTGAACATATCCCCTTCCCCACCCAGTGAGCTATTTCTTTTTAAAAAAAAGTTTTTATTTTTAATTTAAGAAAGAAAAAAGCAGTTTAGGAAAAACAATTAACATATAAATCATATCTGACAGTATGTGCAATATTCCACACACATAGAGTCAGCCAAGGACTAACTATGTCCTATAATTTGGGTTCCACAGACTTGCCAAGAAATTGAACAAGAATGTAAAATAATAAAATGCATTCCACCACAGTACCTCTGGTGTACATCAATACTTAAATATTTCAAGGACACAAGAATTTACTGCTACATGTACTTCTTCTGATACAGAAAATGTTAACACATGTTAATAAGCAGTTTCGTCGAATAGCTGTGGTTAAAAAAGAACTTTTTGGCTGGTAGACCCAAAGTTCATTTATTTCTGGGTCTTTTCAGCTTCTTAGAAACTGCTGCAGCTGTAAACATCTGGGGCTTAACTTTCTTGGTTTCAGTCACTGCTCTACTAATTAGTATCTCAGCTAGTGGAGAGAGTATCTCTATGTATGTAACAGAGAAGTCAGTCAAGAGTTCATTAGACACCTACAGTTATTGTGCTAAGTGCTGAGTATACAAAGTCCTGTGGGCACAGGACAAGCCCACTTTTTGAGGAATTCACAGTCTACATGTAAACATGACAACATGTAAACAACTATATACAAACAAACTCTAAACAAGATAAATTGGAGAAAATCAACTGAGAGAAAAAAGTTCCAAAGACAAAAGGAGGATTGAGTACTGGAGCCTAAATCGAGGTATAAAAAGCACAATTTGAATCAGTTTGTCTCTGGACACTAGCAATTTCCTGCTATTTAGTTAAGTAAGCAGCTACTTTAGGGTATAAATGTAGCTTGCAAAAAGTTTTAATTTACTCTCAAGAAAAAGTATTTGGCGACAATCCAGCTCTAATGACTGTTAAAATTGGGACAGTTTGGCTCAGCTGTGACTTCAAACATTGTAGACCATGGGAAGTAGGTCTGTCATTATCATGTGTCATTTTAAAGGAGAAAGGAAGACAATAGTTAAATGCAGACTTCATTTTCACAGTCTTTGGATCTGTACCAGTGACACAAAACAAATCATTAAAAGGAAAAAATCCAAACCTCAGCTTTCAGCTCATAATGAATATAACAAAAAACATCAAGAGGATATACCAAGTTAAAAAAGAAATCATTTGGGATTTCTCTATTCTTGTCTTATCCATATTTTGAACTTCTCTTAAGTATTTTTTGAGCCTCTATTGAGAAAATATCAACTCTCAATTTTCCATCCTCTACCAGTCTTTCTTGGGGTCGGCCACTGTTATTCCTAAAATTTCCTTTGACTGAACAAGACAAAACAGGAAAACTCGGAGTAAAACATTAAAAGCTCACAGTTTGACTTGCAAAGAGCCTAACTAATATGCTGGTTCCATCTGTGCCATCTTTCATCATAAATTGTAAATTCCCAGGAATATAGATACTTTGTTTTAATTCACTTCTGTCTATTTCGTTTCCATGTTGTCAAGCATATAATATACCCAGAATAAATCTTAATTATTGTTGCTACAGCTAAATTTCCCCAACTGCTAGATATTTGGCAGCAAGCATTCAGAATGGCAGACATATGCCTTCTTTTCAAGGGCTATTCAGGTTGAAGGAATGGGAATCTGACCTACAGTTTATCATTTACCTTATTAGCATACTAATGTCACCAAAATTTGCATTTGACTATGGAATTGTTCTGCCATCCCATAATCCAGCTGGTCTGAAAATCACTGTTTTCTCTTCATTTTTGAAGAAAAGGTGAGACAAATTATGGTCTACTTACACTAGGGAAAATGAAAGTAATGCTAATATTAGTAGCTTGAAGTGAATTAATTGCTTCCAAACAATCCTTATTGGTTTAGCCCCTTAGGTATTGCTATTTACACAAGTCTCTCAAATGCTAATGACCAATTTACTTTGGCACTTAAACATATTACCTTCAGAAAATGCTTTAAAAGACTAATGAATGATTACTTTTGCCTACAAGGACATTACCTGCACATATATAGGAATGATGCATTAATTACATTTCAAGAATTATGCTAGTGAATCCAAAACAGAAGCCTCTGAACCCTGATCATTGGCAATCCCAAAACCCAATTATTGATTATTCCTTTTCCCAAATACTAAGACCTACTCAGACTATGGTTTTCTAGCTTCATTTGGGATTTTCTTAGCAAAAATAGTTATTTTTCCATTTCCTTCTCCAGTTCATTTTATAGATGCAGAACTAAGACAAACAAGTTGAGTGATTTGTCCAGTTTCAGAGTTTGTGATGCCTGAGGCCAGATTTAAATTCTCAAAGAGGAGTCTTCCTAGTTCCCAGTCCAGTGTTCTATCTATTATGCTACCTAGCTAGTCCCTGAATTTGGCACATGCTAAGTGCTTAATAAATATTTTTGATTGATTAATATAATCTTATATATATATGAAATGTCTTCCTCAACTATATTGTAAGCCATAAAGACTGGGAATATTTCACTTTTTTCTTTGTGTCCATAAAGCCTACTAAGTATTAGGCAGTTAATAAATTGATAGATTGCCTGTGAAATGAATGAATGAAAAAAACATTTATTAAGCATGTACTATTTGCCAAGCACCATGTTGAACCTGTGTGGTACAGCATTTAATAAAAAAAAAGCTGGAGAGATATCTAGAAGCAAAGCGAAGTTTATTATACGTTCTCGAGAATCGGGCGTCCCACCCATCGAGCAGACAATCGAAGGGAGGAAGCACCATAGGGGGTAGGGTCAACACTTTTTATCCCTAACGCAAATACCCCCTCCCACCACTGACCCTCATCCTTATTGGCTGAGGATCTTACATTCTAAACGAGGGAACTACAGAGAAAGAACTGATGGAATGTAATTACATTTTAAAGTATATTTCTTTAAAAAAATTTTTTGTTTGTTATTTTTCTTGTTTTGTTTTTGTTTTTTTGGTCTGTGTTTTCTTTAACAATATGACTAATCTGTAAATATATTTTGCATGATTGCACGTTGTAACCTATATCAAATTGTTTATAATTTCAGGGAGAGAGGAGAATAAGGGTAAGAAACAAAATATCTTACCAAGAACTCCACTGACTCATTAATGAATGAAGATTGATTTTACATTCTGGCAAGAATGGGTGCCTAGATGATTTGAGACACTTCTAAAACTCCAAAGACAGCATTTTATTTCCTATCCTGAAGCACAAGTTCCTCCCCAATTCCTCATTAATTGGATGTCACAAAAGTTACATGACATACTCATTAAGTAGCTAGTCCCTGCTCCCAAGGAGCTTACATTCTAGGAGGGGGAAAGGTAAGTGGGGAGGGCTAAGGGCAGAGAACAAAAGATTTTTTTCAAATCTTAGGCCACCACCCCTGATTACAGAAGTTAGTCCTTGCCCCTAAGGAGCTTACATTCTTTTGGGGAAAGATAAACTCCACCCTTGATTATGTTCTTGTGGGTTTCAGTTTTCTAATTCAAGTTTCATTTCTCCAATTTGATTTTCACAACTATGGAAATCAAAATGTCCATCTCTTTCTCACAATATGTAATTGTTAAAAATATATACATATTTTTTAAAAATTCAGTCTTTCCTATTTCCCCTAATTTCTAGAAATTCTTCTGTTGATTAAACAAACAAAAACAACCCACCCTTTTCATGTTTCTCTGAATTCTTCATATTGATTATTTCTTATTAAGTAATAATATTCTATAATATTTCCAATAATAATTTTTTAAACTATGTTTCAAATTAAGGGACATTCACATTGTTTCTAGTTCTTTGACAAACCCAAAAAGTGTTTTTGTGAATATGTTGATATCTAATAGACTTCTGCCTGCATTTTATTTCTTTAGGGAAAATGTCCAGGATAGGTTGGTCAAAAAATATTGAGGATTTGGTTGTTTTTCTTGCTCATATTCAGAATAGTTTGGATCACTGCACAGTTCCACTGATAGACTTTTTTAATGTCTGTCTTCTCATTGTTCCTCCAACATTAACTATTCCCATTCTTTTTGTTTTAATTTCTTTTCCAGTTTGCATAGTTTGGGTGAAACCTCAGAAGTGGAACAGTATTTCTTTGACATGCAAAGTAGGTAGAATCTTATCTCCTTGGCAAGTAAAATACTCTGCATTTAAAAGGCAGCCTAGTTTAGTGGGCTTGATTTATTATTTTGTGGATTGTCAAGACTAAAGAAAGCAATGAAGAAAATGTTAATAATACAAATTAAACTTGAAAGTGTGTCCAGAGAACATATTATTATTTAAACCTACTCTAGACACCCCGGTTTTTATGCATCCAGTTTTCTCTTTTTCATTTTCTCATTAGCATCTTTCAACTTTATTGCCCAAGTAATATTGCCACTCTGATTAAGTCATTCTTAAAAAAAAAAAAAAAAAAAAATCAATGGTTTCCAAACTCTCTCTCAAGGTTTACTTAATACTATTAGTTCCAGCCTAGTTGGACTTATTCCCATGTTGTACTTTTTCACTAGTGCCAAAGGGCATATGCCTTCATTCGTGCTGTCTGCTATGCCTGTAGTAAAAATCCTCCTTTCTACTTCTGTTGTCTTATTTTCTTTGAAGATTCAACTAAGATTCCATCTTTTCCTCCAAAACATGCCAACTATACCTAATTAAAAATGATCTCTCCCTTTTCAAAACATTTTTCTGGACTGCACTATATATTCATCAGACATTTCTTTGTGTGACCAGGGTGTGGAGCATGTTCAGAAATTATTGGCTTGCTTGATGTATGGAACTAGCTAGTCTACATGGAGAAGCTGGAAAGACATTTCCAATGGAATTATGATAATGTGAAAATGCTTTTAGGAAAGGTTCTGGAGAGTTTGTAATGTGTAAATTTTCTGTAGCTGTTTTCAAGTCTAGTAAAAACATAATTGGGAAATGTCTTTCAATCAACTACATGGCCAGAATTGATAGCATTTTCAGAAAGACCTAAATAAGTTTTAACTGTCCCTCTTTACTTCTTTTGTTGATTCCATTCACAGCTAATGGTGATAGACCATGCTATGAGGGGAGAGGCCTTGTGGTACTAAGAAACAGGTTCTTGACTTTCGGATTTGTTCTTTTCCCTTTAGGTGGGAGACATCAGAGCTTTCAAAGGATGCTACATCACCTTAGGATCCAGAACCAACACCACATCAATGTCTTGAGAGCCCCAGCTCAATAGTAACTAAAACAAGTCATTTGGGAATCAGGCTATATCTGGATATAAATCTGATGAGGTCAAGGCTTTGTAGGAACCAAGCTAAGTTTTGAGCCTTCCCCTTCTCCCTCAGAGTCTGAGATAGTATACAGGAGAGAGATAGTGAGAAAAATATTTGTTCTTCTAGTCTTGCTATATCTTCAAAGTAAATATCTCTTTTTAAAAGCTAATCCAAGTTAACTAGATCTGGGGCACTAGTCTAAAATGGGAGGGGGAAACCGAGGTTGTAATTCCAGCCAATGCCATTAGAGAAGAATCTATCCCAACCACAAAGGATACCTTAGATCTCTGAATGGGAGATGTAAGTGGCCTGGCTCTTGGAGAGTGAGGGAGAGCATGCATACATGGTATAGTTGTGAATAAATTGAAAGGAGGAATTTAGGATTCAGAGTTGGAAGGGACTCTAGAGATTATAATCTAAACTTTCAAAATCTTCAGCAATGCATGAATGCAGGCGCACACACACACACACACACACACACATTCTTTCTTATACATAGATAAGAAAACCAATTGCTTGTTCAAGGTGAGATAGCTACTAAGTAACATTGTGGAGACCCTCTGCTATTATCCTCTGATTCCAATTCTAATGCTCTTTCCTCTAAACTATGTTGCTTCATCTCCTAATCCACTATTAAATTGTAATTTCCTACAACACAGGAAATGTGTGCCAACTTTGTATTTCTGTTCCTTTGCACATAGATTTTTATTTAATATTAAGGATTTAATTTGAATAGAGATAAATACCTTCTTACATTTTTCTTCCTTATCACCAGGTATAAGAACACAAATGGTTTCAAATCATCACTAGGTATCAAAATATTAATTCACAGTGAGGTGTTAAAATTTAATATACTCCATTCCCTCCTCTAATATCAAGAATATTTAATTTTCAAAAAGTGACTGCTAGAAAGAAGACATTGAATTGTGAATGTTGGAATTTTATACTTGGGTAAATGTGGTAGGAATCAAAGAATCTTCCTGGTAACTTTCAAATTATACCACATAAGGGATTTACATATTCTATTTATACCTAAGGTCATAATCCAGTTGTGGCTGAGAGAACAATAGAGCATGATGACAATGACATGACAACTACGATGATGATAGCTAGCATTTTAAGGTGTGAAAAATACTTTATAAATATTGTCTCATTTAAACTCAGCTCCTTAGATAAAGAGAAAACATATTCCTTTGATCCTTGGTTAGGACTAGAGGAAGAATACTTTCCTGAAAAGGTAGCCAGCCACAAAATAACACCCAAATCAATTTTTTTTCCTTTCAATAATATTTTTATTTTTCCAAATGCATGTAAAAATAGTTTTCAACATTCATTTTCGTGTAAGATTTTTCTGTTCCAAAATTTTTCCCCTTTCCTCCCTTATTTCCCTCTTCCCCAAGACAATAAGCAATCTGATATAGGTTATAGATGAACGAGATGAGGTAAGATCTTTCAAGACAGTTGTGAAAATTGAGTAAGGCTTCATCTATTTCCGAGTTGGAGTAAGCCTGAAGGACTTTAAGCATCAAGTCAAGGGCATACTTAAGTCCCCTTGTTATCCTCCTATGATATCAGTGTCTTTCTGTTTAGGTCAGATATGAACAACTATGTACTTATTGGTGAAGTTCAATTTCTTGGGTCGTTCTCGAGTTTAGAATGTAAGATCCTCAGCCAATAAGGATGAGAGTCAGTGGTGGGAGGGGGTATTTGAGTTAGGGATAAAAAGTGTTGACCCTACTCCCTACAGCGCCTCCTCCCTTGGATTGTCTGCTCAATGGGTGGACGCCCGATTCTCAAGAAAGTATAATAAACTTTGCTTTGCTTCTAGATATTTCTCCAGCTTTTTTTTTATTAAATGCTGTCTGAACCACACATAGACAATCATTTTAAAGATATTTCCATATTTGTCATATTAGCACCCAATTCTATTACAAACATTATTGATCACTTACTACTTAATCTATATGGTCTTGTGCAAGACTATGTTGGAAGCTAAGTGTAAGGCCCTGTCTCTCTGATCTTGAGGAACTTACAGTCTATCACAGCATTTGAAGGAATCTCTGTGGCTATAACCCAGATCATATACCAAAGGATTGACCATTATGACTCAAGTCCCTTTAATATCCTTGTTATCTTCCTCTGGACACTTTTCAGTCTGCATAGTCCATCGAAATGGACTGTATAGCCCAGAACTGAATTATAGTAATTCTGGTGCATTCTGATGAGAGAAGAGCACAGTAGGACTATCATCTCCCTTTAAAAAAAATTAATTAATTTTTTATTTACAAAACATATGCATGGGTAATTTTTCAACATTGACCCTTGCAAAACCTTGGGTCCAATTTTTCCCCTCCTTCCCCCCACCTCCTCCCCTAGATGGCAGGTAGTCCAATACATATCATCTCCCTTTTTTCAGGATACTCTGTCCCTTTTATTGGAATTCAGTATCTCATTAGCATTTTTGCTAACCACAGTACATTACTGGTCCATGTTGAACTTGTAGCCCTCTATAATTACTAGATCTTCTTCATTTTTACTGTTCATCCATTCTTCCTACATAGTATCCTTGTGCCATTGAGTTTTTTGTATTTAAGTTCAAGAGCTTGCATTTATCCCTCCTGCATTTCATCTTGTTAGATTCAGCACAGTGTTCTTCTAGTATTTATTGTTGTTCCATTGTGTTTGATTTTTGGCAAAGATACTGCTGTGGTTTGCCATTTCATTGATCAGATCATTTTATAGATGAGGAACTGAGGCAAAAGGTTAAGTGACTTGTCCAGGGTCACACAACTAATAAGTGCCTGGGATCAGATTTGAATTCAGGTTTTCCTTATTCCAGGCCCATCACTCTGTCCATTGCACCAATTAACTGATTGCGTTCTAGCATTTAATTGGGGAGATTTGAGGAGAAATCACATATATGTCCATGAAAAGGTAATTAAGGAGGAAGAGCAATTTAAGTGGAGGAAAAAAGAAAATATATGCTATGGGAACTTGCAAGCATAGAAGAAGACTGTTATTCTCTCTGGAAATTTTTGGATGGTCAAGGAAGTCTAGATAGAACTGAAACTGAGCTTGAGGAATATAGAGATTTTTGGATAGGGAATGAGAGAGAAAGGGGTATATTTCAATCTGAGGGAGTGGTGTGAGTAAGTTCAAGAGCAGTAGTGTGGGAGACAACTACCCCCTCTCTCACACCTCACTCTGACTGGGGATTCAGTCCCAGCTTGGATACTAACTGAGAAAACTCTCAATTTCCTCGCTTATAAAATGAGGCTATTTAAGTGACCTCTTTGGTAGTGTGAAACTCAAGTAGAAACCAATTCCTATCAATAGCTAGGAATTTAGAAATGACAAATTAACATTACCTATGTTGTATTTTTCTTTATTTTGTTAACCATTTCCCAGTTGCATTTTAATCTGGTTTATGCTGCACTGGGAGGAGGCCAGGGACTGAAATTCTCTGATTCTCACAGGGATATTGTGAAGAATGTGTTTGTTTTTTTGAAGAAAGTATTTTGTAAATCTTAGGACTCTATAGAAAAGTAAGTAAGCATTATTACTGATTCCCTACTGGTTCAAATATAGGCCTTATCCCCAAAATAACATCTCCTTTAAAGAAGAAAGGCATAAAGGCATACTTGAAATATAAAAGTAAAGGGAATTTGTTAATGAGGAACCAGTAGTTGGAGCATGTACAAGTGACTCTGCCTCTTACCAACCTATCAGAATGCTTCAGGAATCTGTTTCTGCAAGTTTTTGAAGCAGAAGAATCTTGCCCTGGTTTGAGAAGATATGCAAGTATCTTGTAATTGTTTCCTGTCACCTGTTGGCAATTAAGTGGTGTACTGGATAAAGTGGGTACTTGAAGTCTAGAAGACCTCAGTTTAAGTCCAGCTTCAGACACTTAACTGGCTATATGACTCTGGACAATTTATTTAACCTCTTGTCTGCCTCAGTTTCTTCATCTGTAAAATGAAAATAATAATAACACACCTAACCTCAAGGAGGTTTTTGTGAGCATAAATTGAGATTATATTTGTAAAATGTTTTGCAAACAATTATGATTCTCTTACTATGATGATAGAAAGAAAGCCTTTTAATTGAACGCTAAGCAAGAATGGAATGAACATTCAAAAGGCACTAACTGGCCAAATTTAATCTCTCTTTTCTAGGTGGCAATCTAGATAAGGATTGTTATAAATTTTCAAATGGGATGGAGAGGAGGGAAACGGAGAGAGATTGTACCAGTAACCTATTTCCTCTACCTGGGCTGACATGAATATAAGTGTTGAGGGTATTGTATTCTCTTTATTGTGTTTTATTCCTTTTTGCTCTTAAGTGAATGAGTGTTGGAGAGAGAACAGTCTGTGTTATGAGTTTGTGATCTTCAAAAAGTCAGAAACGTTTCCAGAGGTTCAGAATCTGGAGTCCTATATGTAATGTCCATATCTTAAACAACCTCAACTATTATGATAAACATTTATATGGCTCTTTAAAGATTTGCAAAATACTTTACACATATTATCTTATTTGATTCTCACAGCACTGTGAAGTAAGTACTATCAATATCTTCATTTTATAGATGGCTAAACCAATGGTATATTTCATACTTAAAAAATTATTTTATTTTATTTTTTAATTTATGGAATAAAACAAGCATTTCCATAACAGTACTACTAAGGAAAAAAAAAAGATGTTTGCACATGAGACTGCAAATGCACAACTTGTTATTCCTTTCAAATATACACCAAAATCATCATGTAATTTTCTTTTTTTTCTTTTTTCTTTTCTCCCCTTCCCTCCCTACATTTTCTAGAAAGGAAGCATGCTTTTAGGGAAGAACTTAGACATGAGCCATTCCTAAGTTTTGTTTTATCTGAGAATGTACTTCCCTACCTTAAAATGTAGCATAAAAAGAAAGAAAAAATAATTCAGCAAAATTAACCAATGCATAAACTAACTCTGACATTATATGTAGTGTTGCATAACCATAGTCCTCCACCTCTGTGAAGAAGAGAGGTACATTAAAATATTTCTTTTTCTAGGCCAAGATCAGCTATTTAATTTGGAAATATATTTAAGAGGATTGCACATATTTAAACTATATCAGATTGCTTAGTATCTTGGGGAGGAGGAAAGCAAGGAAAGGAGAGAGAAAAATTTGGAATGCAAAGTCTTAAAAAGGTGAATGTTGAAAACTAGCTTTAAATGTAGTTGGGAAAATATAATAGTATTAAAAATAACAACAACAATAACAAAAGATTAGCTATTTAATTTAATGGATAGTACTCCTTGAGGAGTGCTAGTCTCCAAACTTGTACTCACAGTCTTAGATAGGGCCCTCCAAATGGATTCAAGAGTAGCCCTGTTGATCTGTACTCTTAACACTATAGTTAGTAAGTCCCTACTGGTATGCATTCCATTAAGGCAGCAAAGTAAATTGGTTTTTAACAAAGTTATGCACTCAAATGACATGGCAAGAATAGTAATTACAAAAGCTTATCCCCATAAACATAGGACTCATTTTCCTACAAATACATATAAGATTCACAGGAAAAGGAGGCTCAAATTCCTAATATAAAGTAGTGAGACACACATGTAGGATAAATGTATATATAGTATCTTTGCTGGTTGTTTTACTTAGCTAGGTTCCCACGATTTACTTCTCTCTACAGTCTGACTCTTTTCTATAGCTAAAGGTTATATTCCTTAAAACTTCTTTCCTCAAGTGGTGATATAGTTCTATATCACTCTTTTTCTGGAGTCAATATCTCTGCTCCCTGCTGAGTACAATGTCTCCCACCAATTGAGTAGTTCCTCTTAAAAGCTATATGATTGATGGAGGAGGAAGGAGAAAATCCCTCTTCTCTCACACAGAAATCTCTTCCATAGGAAGCTCCTGGCTTGCAATCTCTCCCACTCTCCAAGGACTGAAATTCTGCCAGAACTTAATTATTTAAAACTCCCAGGAGAGTGGTTAGTTTGTTTATCCAATTGAATTATTCTTTTCTTGACGCAGAGAGAAGTTTGAATTTCACAAAGGGAACAGAGGAAGGGGGAAAAAAAAGGAAGGAAGTGTTAGAAATACACTCTTGACATTGAAAATCAGACATTGAGGAAAATTTGTTAAAGAATAATCTCAAGGAATCGTCTTAACATTTCTGGCCAGAAGCAGGCCCCCCTTCTCTTCAGGAAGAGGAAGCACTGAGCACAGAAGTGGGAGAATCTTTATACTTGCTAGTTTGGCACAGTCCCTCCCTCAGAGAACAGATTGGTCCATTCCTTCTGGGTTACAATCTTTCTGATCCACCCACTGTTTTCCCTAAATATGCATAAACATGTTCCTCTTCCTTCATCATATATCCCATGTTCAAAAATGGTGGAAAATTCCTTCTATGGGTTGTGTCATTTAATATTCAATTAGTCTATTAAGTAGGCACAGTAGTGATTTGGTCAACTCAGGTCAGTCCCCAACTAGTTTGGGCAGGATCAGCTATTATCTTAAATTTGTGGTTTTCTCAAAAACACAAGTCTCTTTCTGATCTGCTGGATCCACCTGTGCCTTCCTAACCCCACTACTCGCCAATTCCTTGCTTGCTTGGGGTTTCTATTTGTGAAAACCAAGTTAGCACCCTGGATACCTTAGAATCAGCCAGTCAAGATAAGCAAAAGTCCTTGGTCTTTATTCTTGGTCTTTAGGGGTAGAAGTGAAGGGAATGGACAGAGGATCTCCATGATCTTCCTTCTCCTCATCTATCACCAAAGTGACTCTGGCTTGTCTTACTCCACCCCCTAATCCTTCCCACAATTCTCTGTACACACCAAAAGATTGACCAGCACAGAATAGTGGGAAGAGCCATTTCCCAAACATATTCTAATAGAGTATTGTCCAATCGGTAGTTAACCTTAAGTGCTTGGTTGTCCAACCTCAGTGCATCAACTCAGAGTTTCAGCCCTTTACATCTCCTGCTTTCTTTTGTTTTAGAACACAGGTGGTCACACCATCCCTGATTTCTCAGGGAGGGAAGTGAAGCACTAAAAAGGAGGTGATCACGCCCTCCCTGACATCTCAGGAAGAGAGATGAAAAGCACCAAAGGGAAGGGGGGATTGTTAGCGAGTTTCTGAGCTGAAGGGTTTTATTAGAAACAGGTATGCACAAACCCACCAGCACTGGAGGTATTACACAAGCACATAGCAATAATGCACAGGCTATTAGTGATGACTCTCCCAGTGCAGGTTCAATGTGGTGTAACAAACATGAATTGTATATGCAAGTACTGATATAACAACCAATATAAATCAACATGGTGTTGTGAAAGATTTCCAGAAGTCCTAGGAGGAGGGAATGTAAACAACAGTCACACATGCGCCTTCTTCTGCAGCCAAGAGATAGTCCAAAACCAATCTATTCTCCATTGCTTCACGTGTAAGGGAATCCAATGATCCCCGCAAGTTTTTGAAGTCCTGCAACAGTCTTATCATTTCTCAGAAAATCCAATGACTCCTGAGGATTTTCAAGTCCTACAACAATCTTATCACGTCTCAGAGAATCCAATGATTCCTGAGAGTTTTCAAGTCCAACAACAATCTTTTCATGTCTCAGGGATTCCAATAATTCCTGAAGATTTTGAAGTCCAACAATTTTTGATGTCCATGAGTCAAATACCATAACTGCCATGCTCTTTCAGGGGTGGGCACAGTCAGCAATGGAAGCACCTACTGTTTCTTGATCTTCTCTGTCATTTCATCGGTCTGCTCCGTCTCTCTCCAATGGACAAAGCAAATACGGCTCATTGGCACCCATCTGATTTCTTCTCCATCTATAGAGATACAAGCAAACCCTCTCCCCCAAGCAGTTAACCTATCTGGTTCCTTCCATTCACCACTTTCTGGGTCTCTCCACATCACCTGGTGATTATCTAAAGACAGTGGAGCTGCTTGCACTGGACACTGCCCTTCTGCTGGGTTATAAAACCTGTCTGCCAGAGCCAGTGCATCTTTGTCAAAAATCAAAAAGTTAATAGTATAAAGAGCTAGATTTAGAAGTTCTCTAGGTTACCTGTGGCTCCCCTTTCTTTTGTTTTTTGGAGGAGCTTCTTAATGTCTCTGTTTCTCCTCTCTACTATTACCTGTCCTTGAAGATTAAAGGATTATGCCAGTGGTATGTAAAATCTTATACTGTGCACAAAAGTGCACAAAATGTTTAGGTGTGATTAGATTAGATGCCCTTGAACTCACTTAATTCCTCATGCCCTCTGGTGATATCGTGTAAAGGGCTGAATCTCTAAGCAGATGCACTTGGATAACCGAGCACTTAAGGCCAATTACTTATTGGACAATACTCTATCAGCATTTGCTTGGAAAATGGCCTGCCCCACCATTCTGTGCTGGCTCAATCTGTTGGTATATAGGGAGATTGGGAGGAGGGATTAGAGAGTGGAGTAAGACAAGCCAGAGTGACTCCTGGCCAGATTCGTGTGGCCATTTCTCTCACATCCACAAAGAATAAAGATCAAGGACTTTTGCTTATCCTGACTCCGGCTGATTCTAAAGTATCCAGGGGGCTAACATGGTCATCACAATATCACTATTAATCTGTTCTTTGTCTTCCTCTTTTTCTTCACACTTCCTCATCTGTCTGTTCTTAAAACTTTTCTTTTTTCTATAACTTGCAGGATTCTTTAAGGCCAGTTGTATTATGTTGTATATATAGAATATTTCCTTGGAAATTGAATGAGGACTTTTATCATTGTAGTATTCACATAGTTGATCTCCTATTAGTTTCCAGTTATCTGGCCCTATTTCTTCTTCATTTAAGAACCAAGGGGACATGCGTTCTAATGTACCCAAGAGTCTAGTGGATCTGCTCCCAAGTTAAAATTAACCCTTGTCTCTTGATTAACTTAAGTATGCTTTCTATAGTGCTCCATCGGGGTGGGGCTGGGGATGGAGGTGGGGGCTGGAGTTGGGGGAGAATCTTTTCCTAATATTTGCCCCATTTCAGCTAGAAAAGGTTACTAGTTTAGCCCTTAACAAAGTAAATTCCCTATTTGTCTATTAAAATACCCACCCTATTTCCTGGTTACCAGGGACTTCTTCAGTGAAATTAGAGTCCTTGGTCCACACGTTGGGCACCAAATGTGAAGACCGAGTTAGCACCCTGGATACTTAAAATCAGCTGGAGACAGGATAAGCAAAAGTCCTTGGTCTTTATTCTTGGTCTTTAGGGATAGAAGTGAAGGGGATGGACACAAGATCTCCATGACTTTCCTTTTCCACCTCTATCACCAAAGTGACTCTGGCTTGTTTTATTCCACTCCCTAATCCTTCCCAGAATTCTCTGTATACACCAAAAGACTGAACCAGCACAGAATAGTGGGAAGGGCCATTTCCCAAGCAAATTCTACTAGAGTATTGTCCAATCCGTAGTTAACCTTAAGTGCTTGATTGTCCCATCTCAGTGCATCAATTCAGCCCTTTACATCTATTGATCACTTAATTGTTCTGTGAAATCTTAACTTCCTTAACCTCTCACATTCTGAAAAACTCTTGGTCAGTGGTACTCATTATCCCACACTATTTCAAAACTTGCAACACTGTGGAAACACCTTTTCAGCATTTCTCACAGAAGGAAGGAAACAAACAAGCACCTACTATATGATAGTTTACTGTGCTGTGTAAATATTACCTTATTGGAATTGTGCAACATACCTTGGCAGTAGGTATAATTACAATTTTCATTTTATAGTTGAGGAAAACGAGGAAGACTCCAGACTTAGTACTCTATTCACTACCTCATAGAATGGTATATCTAGTTAATAGTCAATAAACATTTATTAAGTACTTATTATGTTAAAACCTCATTATGTGAGTTTCTATGATTATATCAATTAAATGTCTTTGTGTAAATAACCTCCTCCCTCCCCTGCCAAACTTGGGAGCCAGTTATAATTATTTTGCTGATATTCTTTCTATTTCCATTGTTCTAGTGACTGCTTATTGTTTCCCTGGTTTTGTTTGCCTCACTTTGCTTCAATTCACATGACTCCCAAGCTTCTTAGTATTCTTCATAGTCACTGCTTTTTCCAGTACAGCAATATTTTATTATATTTACATGTCATATTTTGTTTAGCTATTTCCCAATTGTTGAAAGTTTGTTTATTTAAAATCCTTTGATATTACAAAAGATGTGCTAAAATACTTTGTTATATATTATATCTTTTTTTTCTCTTTTTGACCTTCTTGGGCGATATGCCTAAAAGTAGATTCTGCTTCTGAATATAGATGGTATGGAGGCAGCCCTTGGAATCAGGAAGACCTGAGTTCAAATTCTGATTCAGACACTTATTACTTATATGAACCTGGACAAATCACTTAACCTGAGTCCCAATGACTTGCAAAATAGGGAAATTAATAGCACTTACCTCAAAGCATTGTTGTGAAGATCAAATGAGATAATTTGTGGAAGGATCTTTGAAACTCTTCAAGTGCTTTTTAAATGCTAGTTACTATTATTTTAAAGGGAAGAGTCATAGACCTTTTCTTTTCTAGGAAACAATCATAGATCAGATCATAGTGAACTGATTAACCTCAAAAGCAAACCTGAAATCTCAGCTTAGAATTCTAGAATAATGGGTTTAGAAAGAACCACAGAGAGGTCATCTGGTCCAATCCCCTCATTCTATGGTTTAAGAAAACAAGATCCAGAGAGGAAATTGCTAAATGAAAGTCTCTTTACTTCTAGTCTATTGTTTTTTCTATGGTGTCCTTTATAAAACCTCTCCAAGTGAGAGCCAGTGTGACATAATGGATAAAAAATCATGAATTCCTGGGTTCAGGTTCTATCTTTGACATGTAGCAATTGTCTGTCTTCATTGATAGTGTGTGTTTTCTCATATGGAGCTTTCTATTTATATGGAACCACAGGACTGGTTCAACCAAACAAATTCCAATTAATTGGAAAAGGCATTCAGTTTAAACCAATTCAATCTAATCCAATCAGTATTTATGAAGCTCATCCAACATGAAATGCTCAGTACTACAGACAAAACTGAAGGGGAAAAATGGTCCCTGTCTTTAATTCAAGCAGGGGGATGTAATGGGCACACAAGGAGTTTTATACATGCTAACTTGATGAGAAAGGAGAGAGTACTAGCAACTAGTGGTGTCAGGAAAACGTTTCATAAGAGGGGGCACAGAAAGTAAGCTCGAATTAAAACAGGAACCGAAGGTAGAAATGAGGAGGGAGTTGATGGTCATTCCATGATCAATCAGGACAGCCTATGCAAGGGCATGGAGATGGGGAATAGAATGCAGAACTCGGGGAATAATACTAGGGAAGTCTGTTTGACTATAATACAGAATGAGTAAATGGCAGTAATGTGCAGTCATTCTGGAAATGTAGCCTGGACCGTGAGAGGTTTTAAATGTCAAGTCAAGCATTTGTAGTTTATCTTAGAGGCAATAGGGAGCCATGAGAGGTGGAATAAGCCTATAACATAGTCTGTAGCTTATGTGGAGGATAGATTGTAAAGCAGAGACATTAGGAGCTAAGGGTTACAGGGGCAGCTGGGTGACTCAGTGGATAGAGCACCAGGCCTGAAGTCCCTGAAGTCTCCCTCCTGAAGTCAGGAGAACCTGAGTTCAAATCTAGTCTCAGACACTTAACATTTTCTAGCTGTGTGACCCTGGGCAAGTCACTTAACCCTAATTGTCTAAGAGGAAAGATAGGGTTACATCTGAAAGATACATGAAGGAAGGAAAAATCAGAGGTCGACAACATTTTATATATTATATGCCACAGATGGGGAAACTGCTTGTGGTAATTCATACTGCTTATTTTAAGTGGCCAGTCATATTGGCATGTAAAATTCTGGGATTATGTAGAAAAACAGTCCATAAGTCATAAATCAGAAATGCTATTGACATTTGGGCTTAGAGGGCTGTAACAAAACATATTCACAGTTCTCTCCTGAACAGAAGGATGCAACAAGTAAAAATATCATTTTTTATATACTACTTGGTAAGACTTTGCTTTATTAAATTGACTAACAAGGTAATTTTCTTAGCCTAGCCCATTTGTGGAAGATCCACCATGAATCTGAACAGAAAATAGCAGTAATTTCCTAAATACAGCCAAGTCAATCATATCTGTTGTGCACAAACAGAAAGGCTCCTGGGTTGCAGTCCATGGCCTGCTATGCAATCATCCTGGCTGAATAGCCCGAGATACTTTGTTTTGAAGGGGGTGCAGAAATCCTGCAGGTTTAATTGCCAATAAATCAGCATGACCTCCACTCCCTGGCAGGCCTTTTTTACAATGATCTTTTCAACCAGAAAATGAAGAGACTGAATTTACAGTGTGTTCATACTGCCTATGGTAAGATAACAGCTATAACCCATGCAGTTTTCCCCATTACAGGCCATACTAGATAATGAAGGACTCTATTAATGACATGTTCTGTTTGCTTTGGGGTTATTTTCCATTCCTATTATAGTGATTTCTTTTTGTTGTTATGGAGAGAGTACTTTTTTAAAAAAGCAATCCTCTTAGCATCAGTTAGTTCAGTGTTTCACTAACACTTGAGATCTCATTTTCCACTTAATTCTCATTAATTTGTATTTAAAATAATCTCTGTTTCTCTCAAAAAGCTATTTGAAAGGTTTAGATGTTGCTTATTGTTGTATTCAGAATTTGTTTTAAAAAAAAGCATTGTCTGCTTTTAATTCATATTTCAAGTTCATTTTTATGTCTAACAAGCTATTTGTTACTTATCCCTAGTATAGTGGCTTTCAAATGTTATATATTTGTACAATTGCTCAATTTGCACATTGTATTTATTACATATTTACATTTCATCTCCACAATCTACCCCTCCTGCCATCCCTCATCTTTACAGAAAGGAGAGGGCTGTGAATATAGAACACTACATGTAATAACAGTTTGGGGTTTTGTGGGGCTTTTTTTTTTTTTTTTTTTTTTGATATCTTGCTTAATTTTACCGAACTCTTTCTCTCTTTTAACATTTTGGGTGGGTGAAGCACTGTGACTCTGAGAGGGGTCAGGGAAGAATACCCTGAAAAATTTAAATCATGGAAAAACAAAAGAGAATGTACATAAATATTCATGTGTTTATATGAATATATTTTTAAAATGTTCTTTCTTTAAACTATTTCAAAATGACAATGGATTCTTATATATCTTTATACTACGTTTTTATCCATTGGGAAATTTAAGCAAAGTTGCAATTAAGGCAGAGTAAAAGAGCTTTGGTCTAGGTTACCACCATTTAAAGTGTATTGACAACATTAGAAAGCCAGAACATAGAAGAAAAAAAAACAGCTGAGTTTAGCATCTAGTTGGCAAGAATAATTAGTTTAAAATGTGAAATTACCAGATGGTAGACTTTCTGCTGTGCTCAAAACCCCTTTCTCCCTAAGCAGAGGTCTCGCTATAGTGACCCCTTCCTTGAATCCCGACATCTTCCTCCACTCTCCCATTCTGACAAATAAAATTGTCTTAAAACTTTCATTTAAAAAATATATTTTATTCTCTCTAATTACATGTTAAAGCAATTTTTAACATTAAAAAAAGTTTTGAGTTCCAGATTCTATCCCTTCCCTTTCTTCTCCCACAGTAAGCAGATATAATTTATACATGTGCAATCATATAAAATATTTCCATATTAGTTATTTTGTATAAGAACTCAAGTAAAAGAACAAGAATGAAAGAAAGAAATTGAAAAATAGCATGCTTCAATCTGCATTAAAAAAATACCAGTTCTTTCCCTGTAGGGAGATATTATGCTTCATCATTAATCCTTTGGGATTCTCTTAGATAACTGTATTGCTGAGAACAACTAAATCAGTCACAGTTCTTCATCTTAAAGTATTGCTGTTACTGTGTACAACATTCTCCTGGTTCTGCTCACTTCACTTCACATCATGTCATATAAGTCTGCATGTTTTTTTTTTTTTGGTAGATAGTACTTTATTTTACTTTTCCAATTACATGTAGAAATAGTTATAAGACTTTGAGTTCCAAATTTTTCTCTCTCCTTCCTTCCTTCCTTTCTTCCCAAAATGACAAGCAACCTGATGTAGGTTATATATGTGCAATTTTGTTAAACATATTTCCACATCAGTTATATTGTGAAAGAAAAATCAGATCAAAAGGGAAACATCATGAGAAAGAAAAAAAAAAGTGAAAATAGTATGCTTTGATCTGCAGACTCCATCTTTCTTTCTCTAGATGTAGATATCATTTTTCACATCTAGAATCTTTTGGAATTGTCTTGGAGTATTGTATTGCTGAGAAGAATTAAGTTTACCATAATTGATTATTGCACAATATTGTTATTACTATATATAATGTTCTTCTGGTTCTACTCACTTCACTTAGCATCAAGTTCCTGTTTTTCTGAAATCTCTCTACTCAGCATTGCTTATAGCACAATAGTATTCTGTTACATTCATATAGCACAACTTGTTCAGCCATTCCTCAACTGGTGGGTATCCCTCAATTTCTACTTCTTTGCCATCACAAAAAGAGCTACTATGAATATTTTTGTACATAGAGGTTCTTTCATTCCCTTCCCCCTTCTAGAAAATCTCTCTGGGAAACAGACCTAGTAGTGGTATTGCTGGTCCAAAATGTGTGCACACTTTTACCATCTTTTGGGCACAGTTCCAAATTGCTCTTCAGAATAATTGGATCAGTTTATGACTCCACCAACAGTATATTAATATCCCAATTTTTCCACATCCCCTCTAACATTCATCATTTTCCTTTTTTTTAATCATATTAGCCAGTCTGATAGGTGGTACCTCAGAATTGTTTCAATTTGCATTTAGAGCATTTTTTCATATGACTATAGTAGCTTTGATTTCTTTATCCAAAAGCCACCTGTTCATATCCTTTGACCATTTATCAGTTGGGGAATGGCTTAAATTTTTGTGAATTTTACTCCGTTCTCTACATAGTTGAGAAATGCAACCTTTATCAGAGATACTTGTTACAAAAAATTTCCCCTTTTTTTCTGTTTTGCTTTGTTTTTTATAAATTTGGTTGCATTGGTTGGGGGAGGCAAATCCTTTTAAATTTTATGTAATCAAAATTATCTATTTTACATTTTATAATTTTCTTATTTTTTTCTTGGTCTTAATTTTCTTTGATCTAAATTCTTCCTTTATGCATAGATCTGACAGATATACTATTCCATGTTCTCTTAATTTGCTTATTGTATCACTCTTTTTAAGTCATTCTTCTCCTCATTAGCTTTTTTGCTTCACTCTCATTTCTCTCCTCATTTTTTCCCCTCCATCTCTCTTACTTAATTTTCAAAATCCCTTTTGAGCTCTTCCATAGCCTGATGCCAATTCTTATTTTTCTTGATGGTTTTGGATGTGAGAGCTTTGACTTTGTTATTTTTTAGTGTGTGTTTTGATCTTTCTTGTCACCATAGTAGCTTTCTGTGCTCAGAATCTTTTTCTGTTGTTTGCTCATTTTACCAGGCTTTTACTTGGCTTTTAACTCTTTGTTAAAGTAAGGCTCTGTTTCCAGGGTGAAAGATACATTGACCCAAGCTTTCAGGGCTTTTATGCACTGTTTTAAGAGATTCTTCTAGAGACCTATCTGAGTCAGCACTGCTACCCACATCTAAATATGGGCAAAGCAACAGAATCCTGCCTTAGTGCTAGCAAAGAGACCCCCTGCAATCTCCATCTGACCAGTCATTGGGCCCCTATCTATATCTGAGATGTTTAGAAGGAAGCTGCTGCTGTTACTGCCGTGGTTGCTGCTGATAATGATTCAGTGGCTCCCAAAGCTTATTCCTTGTTTGTTGGGGCTCTCCTCACACCCAAAGCATCAAATCTTTCCTGCCCTCTCTTCATTGGCATCATGGGCTGAAAGGTCTGGAGATAACAGCTGCTGCTGCTGGTTCGGAGACCCTACAGCCTATTCCTGGTTTTCTGGGGTCCTGAGCTGTGCTGGGGCAGTTTGCATCATAATTATGCTCCAAATCCATCCTGATGCAACAGACTCTTCCTGCTGTCCTTTTAAGGCACCTTTGGCTGGAAATTTGTTCCATTCTGTCTTTTTGTGGGTTCTGATGCTCTAAAATTTGTTTTATTATTTAAAGGTATTTGGTGGGGTTTATGGGAGAACTTGGGTGAGTCCCTGCCTTCACTCCATCATCTTGGCTTTGCCTCATAACACTCTTTAGTGTAAGTCATGTACCCATTTCATTTTAACCTTATCTTGGCATATGGCGCTAAAACTTTCATTTTTTAAAATATTTTTTTCTGGCATAAAAATTGTTAGTTATAGTTCTGAATTTAAGGAAAGATGATATTTCTGAGTTGTGTGGTGGTGATAAGAGTGCTTATTTGGAAGTAGAAGATCTAAGTTTGAAAATCTGCTCTGTTGGTTATTAAATATGTGATCTTAAGTCCATTGGCCCTTCTGGAGACTATTCTGTCATTTTAAAAAATGGAGGAATTAGATTAGATCAGGTATTCTTAAAATGGGATCTCTGAACTTAAAAAAGAAATATTTTGAGAGGCAGAGCTAAGATAGTGGAGTATAAGCAGCAACTCATCTGAACTCTCCTGACATTCCCCTTCAAACAACTTTAAAATAACTCCTCAAATCAAATTTTGGAGTGACAGAAACAAAAAATTCAGTTTGATCTTTTTCTAGCCCAAGATAACTTGGGAAGTTGGCAGGAGAGGTCTGCAACATTAAGGTGAGGGTTAGTCCAGCATGCAGCACATGCTTTGGCAACACCAGCAGCAGGTCTTTTTTTTTTTTTTTAATTAAAGCTTTTTATTTTCAAAACATATATGGATAATTTTCAACATTCACCCTTAGAAAACCTTGTATTCTAATTTTTCCCCTCCCTTTCCACCATCCCCTCCCCTAGAAGGCAAGTAATCCAATATATATTTAACATTTGCATTTCTTCTATAAATGTTTCCACAAATATCATGCAGCACAAGAAAAATCATTTTAAAAATGAGAAAGAAAACAAAATGCAAGCAAACAGCAACAAAAGGAGTAAAAATACTGTTGTGATCCCATACTCAGTTCCCATAGTCCTCTTTCTGAGTGCAGATGGCTCTCTTCATCACAAGACCAATGGAACTAATCTGAATCATCTCACTGCTAAAGAGAGCTATGTCCATCAGAATCAATCATCTATATAATCTTGCTGTTCCTATATATAATGATCTCCTAGTTCTGCTCATTTCACTTAGCATTAGTTCATGTAAGTTTCTCTAAGCCTCTCTGTATTCATCCTGCTGGTCTAAATAGAAGATTTTCAAGAATTCCTGATGAGAAGATCAGAGGTGAATAGAAAATCTGACATTCAAATATGAGATTCAAGAGAAGCAAAAAGAAGTAAACATGAAAGAGAAATCATAAGGGACTTAAGAGGATTAAACTGTATATCCTATATCAGAAGATAACTCTTGTAACTCCTGAGAACTTTATCATTATTAGGGTGGTGAGAAGGACTATACATATCAGTGGGTTACAGATGTAAGTTGATTATGATGGAATGATTTTAAAAAATGAAGGGGTGAGAAAGAGGGATGCCCTGGGAGAAGGGGGAATATAGTAGAAGAATGGGGGAAATGATCTTATATAAAAAAGGTGTACAAGCAAGAACTTATAAAGATGAGAAAAATGTTGGGGGAGAGCCTTATTCTCATCAGAATTGGTTCAAAGAAGAAAGAACATATGCACTTATTTCAGTATAGAAATCTATCTTACTTAATAGGGAAGTAGAAGGGGAAGGAGATAAGGAAAAAGGGGTAGGGATGATAGAAAGGAGAACAGATTAAATGGACCAGTGATCTCAAGAAAAACAGACTTTAGAGGAGGGACAGGGTAAAGAGAGAGCGAGAGCGAGAGCGAGAGCGAGAGCGAGAGAGAGAGAGAGAGAGAGAGAGAGAGAGAGAGAAGGATAAACATGGGGAAAATAGGATAGAAAGAAATACACAATTACTAATCATAACTGAATATAAATGGGATCCAACTCCATAAAATATAATTGACAGCAGAATGGATTAGAAACCAGAATTCAACAATATGTTGTTTATAAGAAATATACCTGAAACAGAGAATTCAATGTTGGAGGGGATGAAAATTGGGACACTAATGCACTATTGGTGGAGTTGTGAACAGTTTCAGTCATTCTGGAGAACAATTTGGAATTATTCTCAAAGAGCTATAAAACCATGCATACACTTTGAGCCAGTAATACAATTATTAGATCTATATCACAGATTAAAAATTTGAAGGGAAAAAAGAGAAAAGGATCTGTGTGTATAAAAATATTTATAACATATCTATTTGTGGTGGCAAAGAATCAGAAATTGAGGGGAATCCCATCAATTGAGGAATTACTGAATAAGTTGAGATATATAATTGTGATCGAATATTACTGTGCTCTAAGAAATGATGAGCATGACAATTTCAGAAAAACTTGGGAAGACTGACATGAACAGATACAAAATAAAGTGAATAGAACCAGAGAAACATTGTACATAATAACAACAATATTGAGCAATAGTCAATCTTGAATTTTAAAAAACCGTGAATGAGTTACTGATTCTCAGCAAAATAATGATTTAAGACAATTCTGAAGGACTTTTGATGTAAAATGCTAACCACCTCCAGAGAAAGAACTGATGGAGTTTGGATGCATATTGAAGCATACTTTTCTTCCCTCCCTCCTTTCCTTCCTTCTTTTCTTTTTCTTTCTTTTTATCCCTGAATTAGATGTTTTCTAACAGCTTCAAAATTCTATTATATATAAAAATTCAATTATTTTTAATAAATATCTTTGTTTTGTTAAAATAATATTCATTTATATGATGCTTAAGGGTTCACAAAGTTCATTTTATATTTTATCTTATTTCATCCTCATTACAGTCCTCTAAAGTCATGAGGAACTATGACATAAGTACACTGAGGCACTTGCCCCAAATCACATAACTACTAAGTGTCTGAATCAGTTTTCAAACTCTGGTCTTCCTGATTCTGAGTCCCATTTTTTATTGGGTAACCTAGTTGCCTAAGTAAGTTTTCATCAATAACTTTAACTTTTATTTTCCAGTCACTCTACAAATATACTCCTGGTCTCCTTTGATTAGAAACTTTCCTGGGGCAGTTTAGATGGTGTACCAGGATAGAGTACCATCCCTGAAGTCAGGAGGAGCTGAGTTCAAATGTGACCTCAGACATTTAACACTTCCTGGCTATGCGACCTTAGGCAAGTCACTTAATCCCAATTGCCTCACCAAAAAGAAAAAAAAAAGATTATAACTTTTCCTGTTACTAATGTACATGGTTGAGTCTGGTTATGTTCTTCAATTATTAGGGGACCAATGAATAGTATCAAAGTTCCATTTAATTACTTGACACTAATTATCTTTTACAAAGTTATATCTAATTCACAGATATAAGAACATAAGAACATTTCCCCAACACCTTAGGTCCTTAATTTCCTCTATACCATTTCTGTCTTAGGGGTGGGAGAGGAAATTAGGCTCATCACTTAGCTTGGTTCCTAGCTTTGGTTCCTATTAAGTTCATATCTTATCTAGCATGACTGCCAGATAAAGACTTCTGTTGGACTGGAATCTTTCAGGTAAAGATTGTTCCTTCTTTGCCCTTTCTCCTCTCTATTCCTCTCTCTTTCTCTCCCCCAATCAATATTATGCTAGCTGAAATTTGACTTTGATTCCTGAGATTTCTTCTTCTAGATTGTAGATTCCACTCCCTTTAGCAGATGTCAAGAGTTAATTATTAAACCCTCCTAGCAGCAAATAAAGCTAAAAAACCATAGTTGAAGCTGAAAGGATTTTTTGAACGTTTCTGTGATCAGTCTTCTCTTCAACTTATAGTTAGTTGTAAAGGGCTGAAACTTTGAATAGTACACTTGAATCAGACAACTGAGCACTTAAGGCTAATTACCAATTTGAAATAAGACAATGACTCTATTAGCATACGTTTGGATAAATGACCCTTCTCACCATTGGTGCTGGCTCAATGTTTAGTGTAAAGATAATTGTAGGCAAAGAATAGAGGTTGAGGTGACAGAGGCCAGATCTCCCTTGGTGGCAGGAGAGAAAGGAGAAAGGTGGAGATTCTAGACTCTAGAATTGAGGAGAGATCTTTGGCAAAACTCCTGGCAGTTTATCCATCTCCTTCACTTCTCTCCATAAAGACAAGGACTTTTACTTATCCTGACTGGCTGATCCTGAGGCCTCCAGGGAACTAGTCGGACTTTACAGTTAGCTGAAGCAGAACCATTTATAGACTACACAATGCTCCAAGGCACTTCCTTACATGATTCTTTTGGAAGTAGTGTCCTAGAATCTTCCACATGGAGAGATTCCATCTTTTTTTCCAGAATATCCACATCTGCTGCATCAGGTCCTCATTGCACTAAGAAAAACAATTAAGCAAAACAAACAAACAAAAAACAAACCCAATTGATTTAGTGATCTGTTAACAAACACAACATTTTGCCCTGGTTGTTTATCATCTCTTTACCAAGAATATAAAGATGAGTAAGACATAATCCCTACTCCCTCAAGGCACTTATAGTCTAATAGGGATAAAAGACAGGTATATAAATCAATAAGTATTTAACATTTAATAATAATAAGCATTTATTAAGTGTAATGCCAGGACCTACTCACTGGAGGATTTTAGTACCAGTCAGAATCCTGAACATAGTGATGTGTGAAGGGGCAGACTCACATGGATGGTCAAACATGGAGCTCGTTTATTCCAAATTCCCTCAACTTTATGTACCCTAATACTATTACATAACGATAACACACTGTGCAGGCACTAACTATATCCTGTCCATTCAGGACCACATAAACTACTTGCTATTGTGTGTAAATGTCTCTTTGCCACTTTAGTATAACTCTGCTTTAATTACAACACAGGTTGTCACACACCCCTGACTTCTCAAGAAGGCTGAGAGCTCTTGGGGAGGATGGGGAGCCAAGGCAGACATTGTCAACAGGGTTCCTTTTACTGAACTAAAGGATCTTATACCTTGCCCAGGGTTCCCTACTATCTGTGGCCCTCTACAATTAAGTGACTAGTATATAACAGGCATTATACTAAGCATGCAGAGCTACAAAGAAAGGCAAAAATCAGTTTCTATCCTTAACAAAAACATACTCTAATGGGAAAAACAACATGCAAAAAAAATTGTATAAATAAGCTATGTATCAGATAAATAGGAAATAATCCATAGAAGGAAAGTATTAGAATTAATAGCAATTTAGGTAAGATGTCCTGCAGTATAGAAAGTGGAATTTTAGGTTGTTCTTGAAGGAATTCAGAGAAGCTATAAGATGGGGATAAGGAGGGAGAGAATTGTAGACATGAGAGAGAGACAGTAAAGATGGAGTGTATTGTTCTGGGACTGCAAGGAAGTGATTATTGGATTAAAGAGTATGTTGGAGTGGGATGTAGGGTATAAGGGGTTGCAGGAGGTCAGATTGTAAAGGGCTTTGAATGCCAAATAGAGAATGTTATGTTTGTTCTTGGAGGTGCTAGGGAGCCAATAGAGTTTATTGAGAATGGTAAGGGAAGGGGCAGCTAGATGGCACCACCCCTGAAGTCAAGAGTACTTGAGTTCAAATCTGGCTTCAGACACTTAACACTTCCTAGCTGTGTGACCCTGGACAAGTCACTTAACCTCATTTGTCTCAGCGAGAGAGAGAGAGAGAAAGAGAGAGAGAGAGAAAAAGAGAGAGAGAGAGAGAGAGAGAGAGAGAGAGAGAGAGTGAGAGAGAGAAAGAGAGAGAGAATGATGTGATCAGATCAGCATTCTAGGAAAATCATTTTGACAGTTGAAGGAAAGATGCCCTACAATGGGCAAAGACTTACAGCAAGTGAATCCACCTATCAGGCTACTGTAATAGTCTAGATATGGGGTAAGGTAAGGAGTTGGAAATGACATATGGTTGCCTTTCCTCTTCTGTTGCAACAGGAGATAACAAATAACAAAGAGCATATCAGTTAAACTCTAAGAGAGGTAGGTTTAATCTTTTTTTTTAAATAACTTTTTATTTACAAGTTATATGCATGGGTAATTTTACAGCATTGACAATTGCCAAACCTTTTGTTCCAATTTTTCCCCTCCTTCCCCCCATCCCCTCCCCACGATGGCAGGTTGACCAATACATGTTAAATATGCTAAAGTATAAATTAAATACAATATAAGTATACGCGTCCAAACAGTTATTTTACTGTATAAAAAGAGTTGGACTTTGAAATAGTGTACAATTAACCTGTGAAGGAAATAAAAAATGCAGGCAGACAAAAATAGAGGGATTGTGAATTCTATGTAGTGGTTCATAGTCATCTCCCAGAGTTCTTTCGCTGGGTGTAGCTGGTTCAGTTCATTACTGCTCTATTGGAACTGATTTGGTTCATCTCAATGTTGAAGAGGCCCATGTCCATCAGAATTGATCGTCATATAGTATTGTTGTTGACGTATATAATGATCTCCTAGCCTTGCTTATTTCACTTAGCATCAGTTCATGTAAGTCTCTCCATGGGTAGGCTTAATTTTAAAGCAGGTCCAGGATATTAAGGGTTTCTTAGGGAGAAAGAACTATCCAGATTTGTTCTTGGGGATGACAATAAGGACAACATCAGGAATTTTAAAAGAGATATTAACAAAGAGTAGGGAAAGTATTGGCTCTGTTGAAGGCAGGTAGGTGGTGAAGTCAATAAAATCTACAGTGTGGTACTGGGCAAGTAACTTATCTGCCTCTGTTCTACCATCTACAAAATGGAGGAAATAATGCCCTTTATCTTCCAAAGTTGTGAGAATAAAATGAGAAAACTGTTTTATGTGCTTAGGATTTACTGTAGTACTAATATTTAGTATTTAGTGCTGGCAAATAGTAGGTACTATATAAATGGCACTTGTTTTCATTTTAAATATTTTTATATACAATAATCATTTCTGAATGCTTCTGTTCTTTGGGAAGTCCTTATGTGACCCTGCTTTACCACTCAGTATGGCAGAGCAGTCTTTGGCAGAGCAGGCAAAAACCTATTTCCATCTGCTTCTAGGGAAAGGAGGAAGAAAAAATAAAAGACAGAAACCGAGATAGAGATAGAGTCAAAGAGACAGAAACCCAGAGACAAACAGAAGAAAAAATATCTTGCCCCTCAAAGAAATTCTAACCAAATTGCAAACAAGTCTGCTATCCAGGGAGACAAAGTACCAGTAAGAGAGAGTAAAATGGGCAAAGGTCTCACAAACTCTTAAACTCTTATCAGTAGGTCTTAATCTGTGTTCTGTGAATTTGTTTTAAAAATATTAAAATGCCATTTCAATGTAATTGGTTTCCTTTATAATCCTTTCTATTTCACTTTATATATTTAAATAATATTCTGAAGTGGATTCTATATGTTTCATCAGTTTGACAAAGAAGTTCATAAAACACAAAAAGGTAAGAAGCTTTGTTTTCTGTGAAGCTTGTAAATCCTTCTTTGCCTCCTTAAGTCCATGGGCTCACCCCAGTGACCAAACAAATGGGACAGTGGTCTGATCCATTCACCCCTTTGATCTTTTCACTTCCACCTGAATGAGGCCACCTGGAGCTCGAGTTGCTTGCCAGATCAGTTTCTCACCAAATCTTTCTTCTGAGCAGTCACATATGTTGTGCTCAGGTTGTCAAAATATTTGACTCTGTGCTTCTTAGAACAGTAGATTTGGGAAAGAGGATCCTCAGCTTCTATTCAAGGTTCTATATACATATATTCATACATATATACACATGTACATATTCCACACAAAATAGGAATTTTATATCTATGAATATATATATTGAATATATATACACATACGCATATACATACAAACACTTATATATATGCATATAGGTATATACATGCGTATGTGTATGCACATGTGTATGTATTTATAGGGTTATACATATATGCATGTGTGTATATGTATGTGTATATATACATATATAATTAGGGTTATATATATATATATATATATACACATATATTGTATGTGTGTGTGTGTGTGTGTGTGTGTTTAGAGAGGGTACATTCAAGACAGAATCATCAGTGATCGACTTTAAATCCAAAATGAAATAAGCAATTATTCTGAGAGGGAAACTTAATTTAAAGCTTCAGTGAAACCAGACATGTTCTAATTTGGGAAACAGAACCATCTTGAAAAGAAAAATGAAGTTCTACATGGATCAAAAGGGATGGAAAACAATTTGTTGAGGTATAGGAGGGCATATGACTTATTCTGTGGCACATTCTGCAGATACAAACTAAAATTCAAATAATTCAAAATGTATTTGTAATAAAGACAAAGCAACAGCCTCGGTTATGAGTTGACAGATATTTGCTTCACTAACATTTTCTAGGGAAACACATGGCCATTTTTGCGTCTAATCCTTATGCCATTGAACTGATTTCAACAAAAATGACACCAAATACCCATCTGTACCCACATCTAACAGAATGACTTTCCATCTCCAGTGGAATGAGCTGCCAATGGTTTCTCAATTGCTTCAGCTGTCTTATAATCCAGATATATGTCTCAGCCTTGGTTTTTTGTTAGTACTATTTATTTTTGATGCCAGTAATAACTTACATTCATATTGCACTTTCAAATTTATAGAACACTTTCCTTTTTTGAGCATTTGGATGGATATGTTGTTATGGCAATGTGGATATTCCCTTCAACCACAAATGTTGTAACCGTCCATGAATGTTCTCTTGGATTAGATAACTCTTCTTTGTCTTCCTCACATGTATAGTCAATCAGTTAATAAGTATTAAATAACTACTATGTGCCAGACACTGTGCTAAGTGCTAGGGATACAAGGAAAGGTAAAAGACCATCGTGGCTTTTAAGGAGCTCGGTGTCTAATGGCAGAGACTCACAAGCAACTATGCATGAATATGATATTTATGGGATAAATAGGAAGTAATAGACAGGGGGCAGTTACAGAGAGTAGGTTCAGGAAAGAATTTTTTTTTTACCTAGAATTTTCTTTTCTTTTCTTTTCTTTTTTTATTATAGCTTTTTATTTTCAAGTTATATGCATGGGTAATTTTTCAGCATTGACAGTTGCAAAACCTTTTGTTTCAATTTTTCCCCTCCTTCCCCCATCCCCTCCCCCTGATGGCAGGTTGACCAATACATGTTAAGTATGTTAAAATATAAATTAAATACAATATAAGCATACATGTCCTAACAGTTATTTTGCTGTACAAAAAGAATCGGAGTTTGAAATAGTTTTTACCTAGAATTTGAAAGAAGCTGGGAAAGCAGGAGGTAGAGACGAGGAGGAAGGACAGTATTTCCGATGTGAAGGATAGCCTGAAAAAATGCTCGGACTTCTGGAGGTGGGGTATCTTGGGTGTTGGGTGTTTTTTTTTTTTTTTAAGGTGCTATCACTGTAGTTATTTTAACAGTCACAATGATTCACATTCATACTGTGCTTTACAGTTTAGGAAGGGCTTTCTTTACACCAAGCTGCTGAGATGTATAGTATAATCAATCAACAAATGTTTCTGCAACACATATAATTCAATTTAGCAAATAATATTGAATGCTTACTATATGCAAGGCACTTTGCTGGGTGATTTATGGATCTATAATGACCTCAGTCAAAGAGAGAGAAAGGAAAAAGGATGAGGCTATCCTGGGAAAAGCATAGACATTATTAAATATGATAATAATAGACTGAATAGCCCTTCTCTCCTCCTCAATAATATAGATTTACTTAATATATATTTTCAAATAAAACCAACTTGTTTAGATTGTATAGCCAGGAAGTAGAAGTAATTTTAGGTGCACAGGAAAAAAAAAAGATATTGAACCCTGGTTCTCAGCTGGACTGTTGCAATCGTTTCCTAATTAGCCTCTCTGCCTCAAATATCTTCAATCCATTTTCCACACATAATCCAAAACGTTATATTGTAATAATATAGGTCTGACTCTGTACCTCTTTTGCTAGGGTAATATCCATAATTGCAGAGGACCAATGATGGTGAAGAATATTGCCTGTCTCTTGACAGACAGATGAGGTAGATTGATCTATGTGTCTGTATGTCTCTTTATCTTTCTCTAGATCTCACCTATTAGGAGATAGGTAGCACATACATATACATTTACATATATATATATATAAATGTATAGACAGTCTCATTTTATATAAATTAGCATTACAACAAATTTTATTCTATGTAAAGAATTTTGAAATAAACATTTGAAAAAAATCACTGTTAACTTCACTGTACAGTATTGTGTTCTCTCTTTCCATTCCTGCCTCTGGGCTCAGAGGTCCACAGCTTCTCCCACATATGAGAAGAACAAACCCCTGAAGCAGATCTTTCCTTAGTATAACACACAGGAGATCAGATCAACCCTCCAAGATGAATTTTTTTCTGGGCAGACTCAAGTGAAGGTTGGACTGAGAATAGGACCTTGGCTTTCCATAACAAATTGCTCCAGCTAGCCAAATGTTGAGATAATATTTTACTAAGTTGAGATTTGGATCTTGAAGAGTCTTGCTCAGTTTATTACCCTCTAAAGAATAGGATACATCACATTATTTGCATGAATTTAATTAAAGCATCTGGTGTTAATTTTAATGCCAGCAAATGAAGTTGTTTTAATATCTTATAAAGCACGTAAAATGGTGTAATAATTTTATTTTATAGAAGCCTCTACTTCTTCTCTGAATGCCCACCCTATGTTTGGCAATGACATAAAACTTTTCAATGGTATTCCTTATGAAATTTTGATTACTGCTTTTCTTAGAGGACTCACTTCCATAGATCAATAAAGAGTCTGAATAATACAAAAAAAAATCCAAGACAAGTCTTTTTAGTTTATTTCAAATGCATACATCTATTAGAACAAGGCTTAAACCATGCTTTCATTGTAACATGCATGTGAGTATTTTGTAGGTGTATGCAGACCTAGTAGATACAGCATCAAAACAGATAGAGATGATGAACAATCTTTTAGGAAGGATGACCCTTTAACTTGTGAGATATTGATGGATGCTATTACAGAAAAATGTTCTGCCTATAATTAAATTGATAGTAATCCAAATAAGTCCAGTAGATGAGACACTGTTTCCAGGGATAAATAACAAAGCCAAGTGACTATAAACTTGGCAATGGTTATATGGCAAAATATCCAAGTTTAGTATAAATAATTATCTTTAGTATAAATAAATAATAAATAATAATACTCATAATTGAAATATGTAATACTGATGCACTTGATCACTGGTTACCATTGGAATTGCTTGGCAAACTAAGCACATTGGCAATTAGTTTTTGCCAGCATGAAACCATAATGTTAATAAAAGTGTTATGTAGAGCATATTCAAAAGACCACGAACTATCAAGCAAATGGTATCTCTTGTATGAAAAAGTTAAGACAATGTGATTCTAGATAAATCTCATTGTGATAAGGATAGCTTCGTTTCAGTCAATGAAAATTTAATAATGAAAAAAAAAATAAAAACAGACATGACTAATGACCAGTCAATTTTAAGAATATAAAGGACATCATTTCGGGCTTCAATTGTTACCAGTTTCTGAACTGCCACAAAAAGTTCAAATATTATACTTTTTTCAAAGACAACTTTTCATTCCCCCTCCACCCTTTCCCACCTTCTATCTCCCTATTCCTGCCCCCCCACCATACTCCCAGTTCAGCCCTCATGGATTCATGGTTTCTATAGACATCTTTGTCAGCATTATGTAGACCATTTGCCAAAAACAGTTTTTTATTGGTGTAATATTGGTCAAGGCCACAGTTTTTGGATACAATTACCTAGACACATAGTATTTCAAGGAGATCATTGCATATGATTCACTTTTATAATGTAACTCTTGAAAAATTTATGGGCATAGGCCTATTTGCTGTTCACTTAATAGGGATACATGTATTCCAGCTGGGGTACTTCCCATGGACATCAGAGCTTAGGTTCTGGCAACTTCTGGTGATAAGTTTGCTTTGGTCTTTTGAGAAAGAACCTTCAGGTTGGTCTTCATGTACTATCTCCCCCATCAAAGAGGACTGACAATTGAGTACCAAAACCTTTAAAGAGAGAGACACAGCTTCTACTCATTCTCCCTCTATTTGTTAATGCATGACTTTGAACTCCATTAACTCTTCCTTGGACTTCTCACAGAGGAAAATGATTTATTTCGCTTCTCCCGAATCCTATTCCCCATAACTATGGTGACTAATTGTACATGGCAACTGGAGCATACTTGTCTGAGTGAATCCAAGACTGGCTACTCAGTGCTCTAACAAATTCATCTGCTTTGTGTTTCTTCCCCTCAGCATAGATAGATGCCAGTCAGAATTAAAGACTGACTTTTTAAACACTTAAGAGTTCAGGAGTTCTTGGGTCCTTAGACTTTAGTCAATTTATCCTGTCCTTTGGGGGTTTTTCTCTGCAGCTACCACAATACAGTATTTCCTGGAGGAGAAGATGATCACTGACAAGAGAATGAACCCAAGTTCTGCCCAAGGAGAGAATTCCTCTTCCCATTCCTCTTCCCTATTGTCTATGTTGTTCTTACAGGGAGCTACCTGAATATAGTATCCCTCAAGTAACAGAGATCCATTCTTTGGATACAGATACAAAGGGGCAATTACTTGAGGGAAGAAACAGTTCCTGGGGGAGGAATATCTAGTAGCAGAGAAAGGAGCGTTCTGTGGGTTCAAGAATTAGACCTGGCAACTGAATGTCAAACTCTCTAAGACTCTAAAAGCCCTATTGAGCAATCCACCCAATGGAGACACTATACCCAGGGACAATTCAAGATGAGATGAACATCAAGGTCATATATCACTGAAATTGTGAGTTACCTTGGCAATATGTTCCCTACATGTGTGTGTCATTACCATTTTTCTCAAGTTGTGTCCATTCTTCATGTGACTCTATATATTTGTGGAAAAGTACACACTAGGCTATGGAGAAAATATTTTGGTAATAATGATTCTACTATGACTTTGTTAAGAACTAATCATGTCTACTTACTGATTAAGGGTAGGACACTTGTGTTAATGAGTTATAACAGTGAGAGATTAAACCCATAGACTATACACTAGGATCTGATAAAAGTTCTCTCCCTGGGCACTTAAACCTTAAAACTTGTGGGTCCTGAGTTGGGGACTGAGAGAATGGAACAGAGGAGGTGCTACATAGTTTACTCATATGTTTTAAGTATTTGTTAATATACACTTAAGAACCTTTTTCATTGTAAACATTTCTTTCATGGGAGAGGGAATAAATAATTTCCCTATACCCATTCTACTTTGTACAGTAACTAGAAAGATCTTATTAATTTACCTTTTTTAGGTAGACTCTAGACATAAGCTACACCTAAGTTTATTTTTTAAAATTGCCCCCATATTCTACTATGGCTATGGATATGAGTCAGAAGTAGGAAGAAAAATGCCTGACATTCTCTTCAAGACTGATCATAGTCTATGTAAGGCCATATCTAGAGCAATAAAGTGGGAAAGGATCTCTCAACTGCCCAAGCCCATTGGGATTGGTATGATAGGACCATTTAATTTTTTTTATTTTTTTAATTTACAAAACATATGCATGGATAATTTTTCCAACGATGACCCTTGTAAAAATTTTGTTCCAATTTCCCCCCTCTTTCTTCTCCCTACTGCCCTAGCTGGTAGGTAATCCAATACATGTTAAATATGTTGAAATACATGTTAAATTCAATATATGTATACATATTTATACAGTTGTCTTGCTGCACAAGAAAAATCAGATCAAGAAGGAAAAGAAAAACTGAGAAAGAAAACAAAATGCAAGCAAATAACAACAGAGAGAGTGAGAATGCTATGTTGTGGTCCACACTCAGTTCTTACAGTCCTCTCTCTGAGTGTAGATCCACTGAACAAGTGGAACTGGTTTGATAGGACCATATTATTTTTGAGTATATTGATTAGATTTAGAAATAAAGTTTTTTCAAAGCTGTCAGCTTCTCCACTGTGACCCCTGGGAGGTGTCACACCTTTTGCTGAACACAGAATAGTATCAATCACTTGCTTTTTTATACTTCAGTTATGATTCTCTTTTTCTTCTTTAGACAAATAAGCCAGTTCACTCTTATCCAACAATACATCAAGAAGATCCCTTTCATTAAAACTATAAAGAATATCAGTTCAACACACAAGATTTTGATAGATGGTAGTTTAAAAATCACATATTTGCTCTGTCCCTATTCTAGTTTCTACATCCCTTATTAATAAATTCTGGATTAGCATGACCTCTGATACATCATTAAAGTGAAAGAAGTCTCACTTAAAGGAGAATGTTACATCCTTTGATGGACTATATTCTAATAACCTTTATTTTTCATACCAATTAGAATGAAAATTTCCTTGTTTATTCTCTTATTTTGCTTCTTGGAAACATGCACAATCTAGGATGATAAGGAATTGTAGATAATAGCGAAAGTGTTCTAATCTATCATTTGGAATATCAAAGTTTGGTTATTTAGGGGGATCTTTGATGTCTTTGAATAGGAGCTAACTAAAGTGAATTAAAAGATAAAGTTTGTTATCTGTTGGTCATTACTCAGTTTATTGTATCCCTTGGAAATGGTGGTGTCACTATCTTAATGTAAGATTTTAATTGAGTTCAAAGTATTCAAACTACCATCAACAAAGTCATCATAATTCAATTTGCTCCTTTTCTTAACTATGAGCTGCCCCATATTTTAAAAGAAAGGGTATATTAGAAGAGAAGGTCATAGAAGTATATTAAAATGTAAAATTATGGACTTTTAATAGAGTACCTACAATACTGATTACAGATACTATGTTGTACCAGGCACATATATCTTATATAGTTCAAAGAATTTTCTATAGAAATAAAAGGGCAGGAGAGAATCAATGGGTATGTAAAGTTTAAGGTTAGGAACATATACTGTGTATAAATATGGATTAAAAAAAAATCCATTACTGGAGCAGCTGGATAGGTCAGTGACTAGAGTACCATCACTGAAGTCAGGATGACCTGAGTTCAAATCTAGCCTTAGACATTTAACACTCCCTAGCTGTGTGAGCCTGGGCAAGTCACTTAACCCCAAATACCCCAACCAAAAAAAAACCAAAAATAAAAAAAAACAACATTCCTACAATATCTATATTATGCAATTGAGTACTGAATTATTCATTCATTTCAATAGTGATTCTTTCGATTCCATTTGAGGTTTTCTTGGCAGAGATGCTAAAGTGGTTTGCCATTTCCTTATTCAGCTCATTTTACACATAGGGAAACTAAGGTAAGGTTAAGTGATTTGATCAGGATCATACAGCTACTAAAGTGTCTGAGATTAGATTTTAAACTTGGCTTACTTCAGGCTTATTGTCCCTATCTGCCTGTACAATTGAGTACTTATTGTATAATACAGTACTCCATAAAATTTTCCTGACTACTGGAAAAACTGTAACAGTCTGAGATCTGTAGCTAAGAAACTCTTCTCTCCTTCTCTTTGAATTCTTTTTATTTCAAAGGGGTTTGGAATCAAAGAAGGCCTAAATGAAAAGGATTGTTTCCTTATTTTCTCATTCATCTTATTCCTATCAGCCCATGTATGATACCTATAGGGGTCTTCCCTTCCCATCTAGTATACCCTATGGAATTCCCATTCTATTGTTAACAAACTGCCCTTCATATTGGAATTTCTCCTATCTTCTTTTAATTATAGCAACCCAACCTCCAACAAAAACCACTATATTGTTGTCCACCTTAGCCAGGACTGTCAGATTCACTTATACACCAACCCTACACATCCATACTGGGTCAGCAAAAGAAGTCAGCATATTTCTTGGTTCTAACTGCTAGTTCCTGATTCTCCCTTTTCTCTGTTTATAATCTATCATGCTCTCCCGACTCTTATGGTACATTCTTTCCCATAATCATCTTTATCATGAAATCATCAAGTATTTAAGGTACACATGTTTAATTTAAGAACCTAAGCTAGAAAAAAGAACAAACTATATGTTGATTTAATTGGGAATATCTTTTGAAATTCTTCATAGAATTTCTCTACTTCCTTAGTAGTCTTGATATGGAACAGGAACTTTAATCAATCCATTGTCAGAACTTCCATCCATCCCATTTCCATGGTCACAAATGTGTTAGGCTACCTCCTGAAACTGTCTTAATTAGCATATCTGAAGATAGACTTAACCATGTACTAGGTGACATTTTTTCAACTCCCAATGCAAAGTTTGTTCACTTGGTACCTCCCTAACTTCTCCTCAACTCCTCTCTAATTTTTCTCTAATGCCCTAGATCCTGCCCTTTCCTCTCCTTCTTCCCTGATACAACACCAGAAATATCTTGCTGAATCATATGAATCATTTGATTAATCATATTTGATTTAGCCCATGAGCCATTTCACAATAATAAATGGTTTCTTTTGTGGCTGTGATAAATGTCTTTGTGAGTTCTTCACAATGCAAATTGTTCTCCCACTTGATATGTGATTACTTCATTTATATTATACTTTGCTTGTGATCTGCTAGATGACCAAGGGTCCCATAATATGGTGCTCTATTTAACTTTGGATGCATGATAAAATAAAACAAAACGCCACCAACTTTTTCATTTACCACTCCAGCTAGGACTTGTTAGCTAGTCTTTAATTTAGTTGCAACTTTTGATGAAATATTTTTATTTCTGAGCAAGAATATCAACATCAAGGGGCAGCTAGGTGATGCAGTGGATAGAAGTCAGGAGAACCTAAGTTCAAATCTGACCTCAGACACTTAACACTTCCTAGCTGTGTGATCCTGGGTGAGTCACTTAACCTCAATTGCCTCAGGGAAAAAAAAAAAGGCAAAAAAAGAATATCAATGTCATTCATTTTATAGCAAGAATATCAATAGAAGAATGATGGTAGAATGTACATATATCATTAGATGCAGTGATGTTCTTAGTTGTTTTTCTTTATTACAAAGGAAGGTTCAATTTTAGCTTTCTGGTTTAAAAACAGAAAGTACAAGCAAATTTATTTTTAACAATAATATTAATATTGATATTCATTTATTAATGATAATATTAATATATCCTACTATAATATCCCCTTTATCCTGGACAAGGATCTCACATTTAATATATCAATAGTTAGAGTTTACTGCTGGTCTAAATCCTATGTGATTTTTTTTTAAACACCTCTTTCACTTGACAGTAAGTCAAGCATTGTACTAAAGAATAGAGACTGAAGGTCATTTTGCATTTATCTTTGCTTCCTTTGTTTTCATAGCTAAAAATTCATCAGCTGGTAGTCAGCCTACTCATGATCAGCCTCCCTCTAGCTAGCTAAGCCAGTCCTGGAAACAGTCTGTCCCTGGGCCAATATACCTTTCCAACATGACTAACCCAACTCACTAATGAAGATTCGTTGAGAAAACAAAGTCATATGCATGTCATGAGATTAAAATATTAGAGTATATTTTTAAAAAAGCTTTTTATTTTCAAAATATATGCATAATTTTCAACACTCACCCCTGCAAAACCCTGTGTTCCCAATTTTTTTGGTCCCACCCTTCCTCCCATTCCCTTCTTTAGACGGCAAATAATCCAATATATGTTTAACATATACATGTATGATTCTTCTATGCATATTTCCACAATTAACTTGCTGCACAAGAAAAATCAGATCAAAAAGGGAAAAAAAGGCACACAAACAACAACAAAAAAGGAAAATAATATGTTGTGATACACATTCAGTTCCCACAGTCCTCTCTGGGTGTAGATGGTTCATTACTGAACAATTGAAACTGGTCTGAATCAATTCATTATTGAAGAGCCACAGCCATCAGAACTGATCTTCGTATAGTCTTGTTGTTGCCATGTACAATGATGTGGTCCTGCTTGTGTCTAGAGAAATGCTTGGCTTAATAAATGCTAGTAGATTGACTGGAGATTCAACTATAACAAGGGGAGTGAGGCAAATGTTTATGGGGAACTCTATGAGCACTCAGGATGATTGGGGCTGTCAGTTGAATCAGCACTATGTCCACTTTTCCCCAGGACTTTTATTATCTAAATCTGACACTTCCCCTACATACATAGTATTTTTCCTTCTTTTCTTTTCCAGCTCACTCTGTCACTCGAATATCTTAGCTAATATAATTATCTTAGTAAACATTTTAGTTGGAAAATAAAATGGTAATGAAATACAAGTGACAGATTTGTTTATCTCACGAATTGCAATCATTTTAATTCCCCTTACCCCATTCTACCAGGTTGGTACCTTGCTCTTACTAGCTTTTCTGTAAAGTAGGAGAAACTAAATGTTTGTACTTAATTTAACTCTCTCTGGACAGAGAGAAGTGAATTCTTTTGGCTACTCATAATTATTCACCCTAGAAGCTGGACTTCGTGTTCATAACATGAATTACTACAGAAATTCAGTCCCCTCCCTCCTTGTTTTTCCCACAGTTCACCAAAAGGTTTAGTTGGACAGAAACTCACTCATTAGCCAATATTACAAAGGCAACCCAGGGTATACAGACTTTTTCTGCTATCATCAGACCTCTGCATCTCCATCTATGTGATCTTAGCCTTGAAAAGTCTGCACCTAACAATATTCATGGCTCATCCTACATCCCTAGGAATCATTTTTTAGATTCACTTACTTATTAATCCCAAAGCCTTCATGGAAAAGTGACCCACAACGGTCACTTTCACAAGGAAAAATAAGTATATCCTTGGGATACAGGTCCACTATATAAGATTTAAAGCACATACATATAGCATAGACCATTTAGATAATTTTATGAAGAGAAGATGGATTCTGATTTTTGTCAAAGGGCAGAGAGCCAACAATGTATTCATATTAAGAGTATTTTATTGAACTGTATAAAATGGGTTTCTGTTGCAAAATGTGATTCCAATTTTATGATTAGGCTTTAATCACAGAAATATTATGTTCTAATTCTAGAACATGGATTAGTAGTCAAAAGACTTCCTTTTAAATCCCAGATCTGCCATGTACTACAAATGTGAAGTTGGATTAAGTCCCTTAACTTTTCTGGGATTCATCTGCCACAGGAGGACAATAATGGAAGCTAGGAGGTACAATGGAAAAATTCTATATTTGGAATAAAAGGACTTGAATCCAAATTCTGATTCTGCCACTTACCACTTGTTAGGACAAGTTGTAAAATATCTGATCCTAAATTCCTGCTGTCTTTGTTCATCCATTTGTCAAATGAATGTTTTGAACTCCATTATTGCTCTAAATCTATGATCTATCATTGTGTGCCTGCCCCACAAAATTGCTTTGAAGGTCAAATGAGACAATGCGCTTTATAAAGTGCTTCTTTTAAACCATGTTTCTATGATATGTTTATTTATGATTTTTAAGAATATATGGATATAAAGTATGGCCATAGTATATATTTAAGAATATATGGATATAGAAAAAAAGAATATATGGGTATAAAGTAAAGTAAGAATATGTGGGTATAAGATTTTTTTGACAATTCAGATTTGTCCAATGGATCAAGCAAATAATTTTCTTTCATTTTACAAAAGAACTTTCTAAAAAGGATTTGTAAGCTGCAGGCCATGAATTCACTTTTTAAAATATTTGATAATTGTATTTTGATATATAGCAATTAGTTTCCTTTCTAAACTTAGTATCTTATTTTATGCATTTAAAAGTATTATATTCTGAGAGTTATTAGAAATACGCTCTTGATACTGAAAATCAGATATTGAGGAAAATTTATTAAAGAAGAAGCTTAAAGAATCACCTTAACATTTCTGTCAACTGTTCCGCTTCTCTTGAGGAAGAAGCACGGAAATGGGAGAAGTTTTACACTTGGTGGTTTGGCAGTCTCTCCCTTCAGGAACTGGATTGGTCCATTCCCTTGCGGGGTTACAACTTTTCTGATCCATCCACTATATGTTTCCCCTAAATATGTATAAGCACGGTCCCCCTCCCTTGTCATATATCCCATATTCAAAAATAGCAGAAAACTCCTCCCACAGGGTGTGTTTTTTAATATTCAATTAGCCTATTAAGCAGGGCCAATAATGATTTGGTCAAGTCAGTTCATTAATGGACTGGATGGGCTGTTATCTTAAGTTTGTGGTTTTCTCAAAACCACAAGACTCTTTCTGATTGGCAGAATCCACCTGTGCCGTCCTAGCTCTGCAATTCCTTGTTTGCTCATGGCATCTATTGGTCACTTAATTGTTCTGTGGAATCTTGTTCTGAAAACGTCAGTGGTCAGTGGTACTCACTATCCTTCACTACCTGGAAGCTTGCAACACTCTGTGGAAACCCAACTTTTTAGCATTTCTTACAGGATCCACAGACTTTACCAACACGTCCAAAGAGTCTATTATCCCACAAAAATTAAGCCTTTTGATAACAAAGTCTCCTAATATAATGAAATGATTTAATCTGCATATTCTTTAAGAGCATCAGTGTGTGTAAAAAATAGAGATAAATCTGCATAATGTCTACATAATGAAAAATACTGGGATGGTACATGATTAGTATGCTTCCACACTAAGTAATTAACATACACTTTTTCTTAAATCCTTTCTTATAGCCCTTGACTTTGCAAAGCCATCAATGATCAGTCTATTGTTGAAATTCATCCAACTCATGGTGTCCAGCTGCCTTGCCACATTGATTGCACATTGTGAAGATGAATCTCTTATTTCTCTGTGGAGTATAATGTTTTCCTGCCTATCTTGCCTCATGGAGTCTCTTCCAGGTCTCCTGATACATCCATCTTCCCTCTAAAATGCCCTAACAGCACTTAAAAAGCAATGAATGGAAAACTCAGAAAGGCTAAGCCATTAACATTAGTGTCATACTGAAGTATAGGTGCATCGGATAGAAATGAAAAGATTTGGTTTTTAGTAGTGGTTGTCCTATTAACTTGGTGTCTGACTTTGTTTGATTTCCTTAACCTCTCTAATTTTTTATTTCCTCAATTGTAAAGTGAAAAAGTTGGATGATATTATCCTTAAAAATGCTCTTCCAACTTTGGCATTTAATATTTCTTAGGTCACATTTCAACAAAATTCTGAAGATATCTCTTAGTTTGGTTTGTAACAGTTTCCTCCTCCCTTATACCTTTCCTTTATCCTATTTCCCAGGATCAGTGATTCTCCAACTATTTTTTTTTAACTTTTGGAATGCAACTATAAATTCTATGCAATTTGCAGGAACCTTCCCCAACAATGCAATTATGTATTAATAATAGTTAATAATCATAGCTAAGATTTATAGACAGTTTTAAAGATTGCAATGTGGTGTGTGTGTGTGTATCAATCAATTTTACAACAATCTTGTGAAATAGGTGCCTTTATTAGTGCTGTTTTTCAGTTGAGGAAACTGAGGCTAAGTGACTTGTCTAGGGTCATGAAGTTAGTGCCTGAGCATGGATACATACTTAGTTCTTGACTCTAAATCATATATTCCATCCATTGTGCTACCTAGCTTCCTCCTAATTTTATATAATTGATGGCAAATCTATCCAAATTAAAAATTATCGCCCAAGGAATGTCTTCTCACTATCCCATTTAAGTTATTCATTGATAGGCATGGAGGATTCTTTTTTTGGGGGGAGGGAGGCAATTGGGGTTAAATGATTTGTCCAGCGTCACATGTGTAAGTGTCTGAGCATGGATTCAGATCTTCACCTATAGTGATATATCCATTGTGTCACCTATTTGCCCTGAACATTTTTGAAAACTGAAAAACAAAACAAAAAAAATTAATCTTTGATGGTAGACATTCAGGTTCCTGAAAGTCCAACAGGGGAAGTAATTTTAAGTGGGGAATCAATCCCTTTGTCCCTCAGAACAGGCTTCTATCTATAAGCCTGCTTTTGAAGAAAAGCAGGTAGCTATTCACAAAAAGTAAACAAATTTCCAGATGTCCCCCAGGGAGACACATTACCCCATCAAATATCTCAGCTATTGTCACTTGTCTCAGTTCCTAAAGACTAGTGGAGACCTTAAAGAGAAACACATAATCATGGTTCTATATAACTGGAAAGGAATCTAAATATTCTTCTTTATACAGTCATCTCTATTATCAGTGCCAAAGGAGGGGAGGGGAATGTTGTCCATGCTATAATTAGGGAAGAAAAATTAGGGTTTTACCCCAGGACACAAAAACTTAGAAGACACTGATAGCACTTGCAGTGTTCCAACATTATTGGGACAACTGAGCTTGGCTTCTAGTTAGCAAAACTAATTAGCCAAAAAAGGAGGTGAGCAGGTGATATCTTTCTCCAGTTGCACATTCCAGGTTAGGTCATCCTTAATTCATCCTCACTCTGTCTTTATGCCCCCACAATGTCCCCCACAGAAACCACCAAGCATCTCTCCCTAGCTCCCTGTCTCCACAGGACTTTGTGTAGGGAAGTCGCTCTTTGTTCCAACTGAAGTAAATTTCTCAAAGAAAAATGTTTTATTGATGCATTTTTCAACATTACTGGAATCTCCCAATATCACTAAGAAGTATGATTAAACAAAACAAATCAACACATTCACCATGTCTGTTGGACAAAGTCTGAGGTCAGTGATCAACATTCCCTCTCATTATTAGCCCTTCTCATTGATATTCCTCGTATTTAATTTGGGGTTTTATGTTCTGTGCCTTTGGTAGAAATGATGAAAAGTTGGGTTTCCACAGAGTGTTGCAAGCTTCCAGGTAGTGTAGTATAGTGGGTTCCACTGACCAAGAGGTTTTCAGAAAGAGAGGGAAGAAAGAAAGGAGATTAAGATTCCACAGAACTATTAAGTGATCAATAGAAGCCCCAAGTAAACAAGGAATTGGGGGGGGGGGCTAGGAAGGCACAGGTGAATTCATCCAATCAGAAAGAGTCTTGTGGTTTTGAGAAAACCATAAACTTGATAATAGCCAATGCAGCCTTGACTTGACCAAATCACTACTGTGCCTGCTTAATAGACTAATTGAATATTAAACAACCCACCCCCTAGGAGGAGTTTTCCCCACTTTTGAACATGGGATATATGATGAGGGAGGAGAAACATGTTTATACATATTTAGGGGAAACAGTGGATGGATCAGAAAGATTGTAACCCAGAAGGAATGGACCAATCTGTTCTCTGAAGGGAGGGACTGTGAAGACCGAGTTAGTTCCCTGGATACCTTAGAATCAGACAGAATCAGAATGGGCAAAAGTTCTTGGTCTTTATTCTTGGTCTTTAGGAGTAGAAGTGAAGGGAATGGGCACAGGATCTCCATGACCTTCCTTCTCCTCATCTATCACCAAAGTGACTCTGGCTTGTCTTACTTTACCCCCTAATCCTTCCCACAATTCTCTGTATACACCAAAATATCAAATCAGCACAGAATAGCGGGAAGGGCCACTCTTGTCTAATAGATAATGCTAATAGAGTATTGTCCAATTGGTAATTAGCCTTAAGTGCCCGGTTGTCTGACCCCAGTGCATCAACTCAGAGTTTTAGCCCTTTACATCTCCCACTTTCTTTTGTTTTAGAACACAGGTGGTCACACCATCCCTGACTTCTCAGGAAGGGAAGTGAAAGTACTAAAAAGGAGATGATCACACCCTCCCTGACATCTCAGGAAGGCAGATGAAAAGCACCAAAGAGAAGTGGGGATTGCTAGTGGGTTTCTGGGCTAAAAGGTCTTATTAGAAACAGGTATGCACAAACCCATCAGCACAGGAGATATTACACAAGCACTAGCAATAACACACAGACTATTAGTGATGACTCTCCCCACAGCCAGTGCAGGCTCAATGTGGTGTAACAAACATGAATTGTACATGCAAGTAGTGATATAACAAACAATATAAATCAACATGATGTTGTAAAAGATTTTCAGAAGTCCTAGAAGGAGGGTATGTAAACAGTAGTCACATATATGCTTTCTTCCACAGCCAAGAGATAGTCCAAAAACAATCAATTGTTCATTGCTTCACATGTCAGGGAATCCAATGATCCCCGCAAGTTTTTGAAGTCCTGCAACAGTCTTTTTATGTGGTAGGGAATCCAATGATTCCTGCAGATTTTGAAGTCTTAAAACATTCTTATCATGTCTCACAGGATCCAATGATTCCTGAGGGTTTTGGAGTCCAACAATTTTTGATGTGCATGAGTCAAATGCCATAACTGCCATGCTCTTTCAGGAGGGGGCACAGTCAGCAACAGAAACACCCAATGTTTCTTGGTTCTTCTTCATTTCAAGGGTCTGCTCTGTCTCTTTCTGATGGACAAGGCGAATATGGCTCATTGGCACCCATCTGATTCCTTTTCTATCTATAGAGATACAAGCAAACATTCTCCCCTAAGCAGTTAACCTATTTGGTCCCTTCCATTCACCACTTTCTGGGTCTCTCCACATCACCTGGCGATTATTAAAGATAGTGGAGCTGGTTGCACTGGATACTGCCCTTCTGGTGGGTTATAAAACCTGAAGTTCTCTAGGGTTACCTGTGGCTCCCCGTTTCTTTTGTTTTTGGAGGAGTGTCTTAATGTCTCTGTTTCTCCTCTCTACTATTGCCTGTTCTTGAGGATTAAAGGGTATGCCAGTGGTGTGTAAAATCTTATACTGTGCACAAAAGTGTGCAAAATGTTTAGAAGTATATGCAGGTTCATCATCAGTTTTTATTGCTTATGGCACACCCATAACTGCAAATGCTTGTATAAGGAATTCGGTGACCACTTGGGCTGTCTCTTTTGCAAAAGTGAATCCTGAAAAAGTGTCTACCACAACATGGATTAAAGACAGACAAGCAAAAGATTTATAATGGGTCATATCCATTTGCCAAATTTCATTGGGTCTCAAATCATGAGAGTTCTTCCCTGAGGCAGTGTAGGAGTGTGGAAAGGAAGGCAAGCTGGACAGGCAGCTTCCTCTCTTGTTATTCCAAATTGTACATGTAAAGCTCGAGCAGCCTGATGATATTTAAAATGAAATTCTTGGGCTTCTTGAAATAAAGGAGTATTGGCCATCATAGTTAGAAGGCTATCTGCCTTTGAATTACCATCCAAAATAGGACCTAGAAGTCCACTATAAGAGTGGACATGCAAGATATAAATCTTACCTGGATGCTTTCTCACTTGCTCTTGAAGTTCCTTAAAGAGTTGATATATATTAGAAGCTACAAATTTTATTTGGGCTGTGGCAATTCTTTGTACCACACATACTGACTGAATAGGCCGAATCAGATATTATATTATATCTCCTTGATAATAAGTAAGAGCTAGAATGATTGCATACAATTCATTCTGCTGAGTGGACTGAAAAGGAGTTCTGACTACTTCTTTATAGTTAAGTCATATATATACAGCACATAATATTATAAGCATATATACAGCACAAATATTATGTTTGGATGCATCTGTAAAGATAGTTGGTCCTTTAAGAGGAACTTTAGAAACTTTTTCTTCAAGAATCCATTGGCAATTATGTAATAGCCGGGTTATCTTTAATGGAGACCTGTGTATAAAATTTGGAGCCATGGACAATAAAATTTGCCACTCTGGGATGGTTTCACAGCATATATTAATTTGTGCATTATTATAAAAGGTGTATATCTTGTCAGGTCTTATCCCAGATAATTGTACTGCTCACTTAATGGCTTTTAATAAAATTTTAGCCATAAGCACCGGGTAAGGAGTAAAGCTTTGTTCTGGTTGTGCTGGGAGGTTTACCCACTCTATCACACTGTCTCATTGATGAAGGATACTGCTGTGGCAGTGTGTAACAAAAACTGATATTTCCAAGGGTTTTGGAGTGATTCTTTCAACCACATTGGATAAAGCCGGTTCAACTTCTCTCAAAGCCTCTTGAGCTTCTTTTGTAAGCTGATGTGATGATTTTAAAGAACTGTCTCCCCTTAAAATGTCATATAATGGTGGCAGTTGATAGGTACTCAAGCCTAACATTGGACTCATCCATTGGATATCTCCTATCAATTTCTGAAAGTCATTTAAGGTGTTTAGCTTCTCTGTTCTTAAGGAAAGTTTTTGTACGTAAGCATCTTAGGATATACTTCATATCCTAAATATTGAAAAGGAGCATGTCTCTGAATTTTTTCTGGAGCTATGTGCAATTTGTAGTTCCTTAGTGTTTCTACAGTCTTTTGTAGACATGCTTCTATCATTTGTTCTTTAGGTACACATCCCAATATATCATCCATGTAATGTAATAACGTTACTTTCGGAAATGCTTTTCTTACTGGAGTAAGAGCAGCAGCAACCTACATTTGACACATAGTAGGGCTGTTTTTTTTTCCCTGTGACAAAACTGTCCATTCATATCTTTTATAAGGCTCAGCTAAGTTAACACGGGGCACTGAAAAGGCAAATCTTTTCATATCCTCCTTATCTAGAGGGATAGAATAGAAACAGTCTTTAATGTCTATAACCCAAAGAGGCCATTCTCTAGGCAATTGAGTAGGAGATGGAAGTCCAGGTTGAAGAGTTCCCATAGTTTCCATCTGTTCATCTACCTTTCTTAAATCAGTCAACAGCCTCCATTCTCCAGATTTCTTTCTTCCAAAAAGTACTGGGGAATTCCAAGGACTTAGAGAAGGTTGTAAGTGTCCTTGGTCAAGTTGCTCCTGTACTATATCTAATAAGGCCTGAATTTTATCACTAGCTAAGGGCCACTATTCTATCCATAGGTGAAAGTGTTGGCAGACCTTCAACAGCAGCCCTGCCTAAAAAAACCAAAGTATTCATTTTTAATCCTAATTGTTGTAAAATGTCTCTTCCCCATAGACTGATGGGGATTTTTCAACTATAAAAGGAGTAAAAACTCTGTTTCACCTTCAAGTGTCTATCTCAAAGGGGTAGCACTAACTTCAACTGCTACTGATCCTCCTATGCCAAACATGTAGGTGTCTGCCTTAATCTTTGGCCAGTGACTAGGCCAATTGGCATCTCTAATGGCTGTACAATCTGCACCTGTGTCTACCAATCCTTGCAATGGTATGCCATTTATATAGATAGTGAGCATAGGTCAGTCAGCTGTCATAGCTGCTGTCCAGTATATTCCTGAATTTTGTTGCTTGGAGTCAGAATCTGGGCAACTATCACCAGATTGCTTACTAGGAGTCTGTATCAGTAAACCTGATGCTACTACTTCTCCTGGGTGATAAGTCACATATTGTCTACCTGTATTAGCGACTGGGATGTTATCTATACATTCCCCAGTTTCCCACATCAGTGTGTGGATGGACACTGTTTTGTACGTACTCTCAGGAGGTGAAATGGTCAAGCCTACTGTGCCTGGAGGCAAGGGATCTATAGGCTGGAGAGAAACAGATTTCACCTCTCCAGGGGGTATCTCAGTTGTCCCAGCTGCATACAACTCTATTCTCCCCAATTGTAATCCCTTTCTCCCATCAGATTGCTTCCTGGCTAATTGGTCATGTCTGGGTACTGGACTTCTAGGCACTTTCTGGGTGTAGCATCGGCTGTCATCATGCCCCAAGTATTTTTTGCCTTGGGCCCTGGGACTAGGCCCCTCATCCCATTTCACTGAATCAGTCTACATTCTGATGCCCAATGGAAGCCTCTGTTACATTTTGGACATGGGGTACTGGGTCTCGTTCTCCCACCCTGTTTTCTCATTCTGTCTCTATGCCAACATTGAGCTTTCAGATGCCCTACTTTACCACATTGAAAGCATTGATGAATCTCTCTGGAAGTCCCTTGTCAAAAAGGATCCTCTCTTCCCATGTTGGGATCTTGAGAAGTCTGCATCATAATCTGGGTATAAAAGTATTTGTGCCCACTGAGGCACAGCGTCTTATGATCTCCTCTAAAAGAGCATCCTTGCATAGTCCTAGTATAATTCTTCTACAACTCTCATTAGCATTTTCTTTAGCAAGTTGCCTTATCATAATTTCTGTTACTGCATTTTCACCATTAATTTGTATGACAGCTGTCTGCAAACATCCCACAAAATCAGCAAAGGGTTCATTTGACCCTTGTGCAATTTTTGTGAAGGCTTCACTCTTGTCTTTTTCACCAGGGATAAAAGCCCATGCTTTGATAGCAGCAGCAGCAATTTGCTCATATGCTGCGATGGGGTAATCTGTACTGAAATGTCTACATAAGAACCTACACCTGTTAGTTAGTCATAGGTGATTGGAAGATTAACTCCACCATAACTGTTTTGTTGGGCTTGTATCCTACAGAGCTCACTATACTCTGAAAGCCACAACAAGTTTTGTCCAGGTTCTAAGCATGTCCTTGCTATAGATTTCCACGCCCTAGGGGTGTTAAGATTTCATAAGCCAAATTCTGTAATAACATCTTAACATAAACTGATATAGCCTCATAAAGAGTGCAAGCCTTTTTCAGGTCTTTGAGGATTTCTACATCAAAAGGAGTGTATCTTTTACTTTCTTGACCTGAAGAGTTAAACTGTTGAATCACAGGATACATTCCTATTTTCAAATCAGCTAAATTCTGCCCTTCTTCTGTGGCTTTAAGTAGTGCCTTTTGCAATCTAGTCATGGGAGGGGGTGATTGCTGGGGGGGGGGGAGGTGCTAGTGATATCACCGCCTCTCCCACTCCTACTCCTCCCTCCATCCCAGAAGGTGGAGTTGATGGGGGCATGTCAAGAACCAGCTCTGGTTTAGGTGGGGTTGAAGCTGCCTTGTGAGAGTGAGAATCACCACACCCTTGAACCTGACTTAATTCTTCATGCCTTCTGGTGATATTGCTATTAATCTGTTCTTTGTCTTCCTCTTTTTCCTCACACTTCCTCATCTGACTGTTCTTAAAACTTTTCTTTTTTCTATAACTTGCAGGATTCTTTAAGGCCAATTGTATTGTTGTATATATAGAATGTTTCCTTGGAAATTGAATCAGGACCTTTATCACTGTAGTATTCACATAGTGGATCTCCTACTAGTTTCCAATTATCTGGCCCTATTTTTTCTTCCTTTAAGAACCAAGGGGACATGCATTCTAATATACCCAAGAGTCTAGCGATCTGCTCCCAAGTTACAATTAAGCCTTGTCCCTTGATTAACTTAAGTATGCTTTCTATAGTGCCCCCTCAGGGTGGGGGTTTCGGTGGGGCTGGGGATGGGGGAGAATCTTTTCCTAATACCTGCCCCATTTCAGCTAGAAAAGGTTACTAGTTTAGCCCTTAACAAAGTAAGTTCCCTGTTTGTCTATTAAAATACTCACCCTATTTCCTGGTCACCGTAGACTTCTTTAGTGAAAATAGGGTTCTTGGTCCCACGTTGGGCATCAAATGTGAAGACTGAGTTAGCTCCCTAGATGCCTTAGAACCAGCCAGAGTCAAGATAAGCAAAAGTCCTGGGTCTTTATTCTTGGTCTTTAGGGGTAGAAGTGAAGGGAATAGACACAGGATTTCCATGACCTTCCTTCTTCTTGCCTATCACCAAAGTGACTCTGGTTTGTCTCACTCCACCCCCTAATCTTTCCCACAATTCTTTGTATACACCAAAAGATCGAACCAGCACAGAATAATAGGAAGGGCCATTTTCCAAGCATATACTAATAGAGTATTGTTCAATCAGTAATTAGCCTTAAGTGCCCAGTTGTCTGACCTCAGTGCATCAACTCATAGTTTCAACTCTTTACAAGGGACTATGCCAAACTAGCAAGTATAAAGATTATCCCACTTCTTCCCTGAGAATATGTGCTCAGGGGTTCCTCTTTTTGAAGACTGGAGCCCACTTCTGGACAGAAACATTAAGATAATTCCTTAAGATTCTTCTTTAATAAATTTTCTTCATTATCTGATTTTTAGTGTCAAGAGTATGTTTCTACACCTTCAATATGATTTATCTCCTTGAAGGCGATTGGGAAAGATCTTAATTTTAAAAGGCTAAGGGACAGTTAGGGGGTACAGTGGATAGACCAACCTTAAAGTTAGGAGGATCTGAGTTCAAATCTGATCTCACATTTGCTAGCTGTATGACCCTGAGCACTAAGTCCCTTAACCCCAATTGGCTCGCCAAAAAATAAAATAAATAAAAAATTCCAAGGTCACTCACTGCATCCTGAATCATCACCAATCATCTTGACTCTTGTGTTGCCTTTGGGCTCTGATCACTCTGGAGGAGAAAGTGAGGAGAAGTTCTGCCTCAGTTAAATCCAATTCATGTCCATGTCAAGACCCAAACTTCATGATGTCCTTGAGAACAAAGGATAAACAACAACAGCCTTTTAATCTCCTATCCATGCCTGGGGACCTTACAAATGCTGGGCACAATTAAGCATTAGTGGAATTGAATTGAATCCATTACCCGTACTCCATTACCTTTCTAGTAAAAGAAAGAATATGTATTCCATCATTAGGTCTCTAGAGTCAAAATCAGACTCTAGAGTCAAAATCAAAATCTAGAGTCATTGCAGAGTTCTGATGGCTTTTTAATTCTGTTCTTTACATTATTGTGGTCATCTTATATGCTATTCTCACCATTTTGATTATTTCACAAAGCATCAACTCTTACAAAGTTTTTTTGAATTTTTCATATTTGTCACTTATTATGGGGCAATAAAACTCTATTATATTGTGGAGATTAAAGTTATTCCACCTAGATTAAAAGAGACTGTCAGAACTCAGAGCCAATGGCACTTTATGGTTCCATGGTTCCTCCAAAGAAGTGGACCTCAGATCTTCCTCATGATGTAAGATGCCATCTCCCCTCAGGGCTATACTTTTATAAGATTACAGTTGTGCTAAATACAGAACAGTGATATCAGTGGTTACCATATAATACATAGGATAAAATATGAACACCAGAAGGGTCACAAATTGGGAAAACTATCACAGTCAGTGACCTAAATGATGATAATATGGTCATCTGCTGTAATATTCTTCTTAAAATGTAATGTTCTCTGGGAACAAATTCCTTGGGGGGCTTCTGGGAGCAGCTTTAATTTCAGCTCAAAGTAATAAACACCTCAAATGTAGCCAGGAGTTAAAGTCCAAAACCTTTATTTTCTCTTTCCAAATATTGTCTCCTTCCTGGGACCCAGTTAGCTTTCTTAGAGGCCTATTTCTCTCCTTGCCTCTGCCAGCTTCTCCCTCTAGATCCCTCTGAATGTCTATAGCCAGCACAAAGATGGAAAATGGAATGAATCTGTCTCCATCTCTGAGAGTGGGCTTGTCCTTCTGGCCCTGAATTTGACTGAATCCTCATTGAGGCTCCTAGCTTATATTTGCTCTCTTAAAGGTGTGAATCTTGTAGAACACTAATAAGTACTAAGTACATTAGTGAACTAGAGAACTGTTAAGTACCATGCTAAATTAGATAACTGACTTAGCACCTTGTAAGAATCTAACAATCTGCTCTAGGTAATTTGTCTGGAAGTACAAGTATCTTTTGGGGGATTTTCCATGTATTTATGATTTCTGCTGAGGCAGTTGGGGTTAAGTGACTTGCCCAGGGTCACACAGCTAGGAAGAAGTGTCTGAGACCATATTTGAACTCAGATCCTCCTGATTTCAGGGCTGGTGCTCTATCCACTGCTGCCCTGACTTTTCATTTTAAAAGACTTAATAAAGGAAATGCTTCTCAAAATTGTTTTCCAAGCACCAAAATCTAGTCATAGCTTGACATGGCACAAATAATTACCAAACACTGGAAAATCCATGACAACAACAACAACAAATAATAATAACAATAATAAACATCCCATACTTGTCAGTTTTTAAAAATGCATTTCTATTTTTGTCCTTCAGACAGCATGAAACATGAAAAATTATGTTTTGTTTATGTTGATGTTTATGTGAATTAATTTTCTCTGAACATATTCCTTGGAGAGACCAACCTAAAAAGAAGTCTGGTAGAAGGTGTGGCTGTTTTGGGGAGATTTGTACAATGGTTACAATAGATAATCTACTAAGTAGATAATCCATATGGGTAATTACAATTTAAAACCATTCTGCCTTATTCTTTCTTCAGTAAGGCAGAGAACACCTAGTCACCACTTACCATATAGTACATCCTTAAAGACTGTTATTAAAATGCTCTTCTGCCTGTTTTAGTGTAGGCTGTTTTGTTTTGTTTTTCAAGGTGCCTAGAAAATGTTAAAATCTTGTGATTTTAAATTTCCAGGGTGCAATGCAACCTAGCAGTTTGTCAGCTTCTCTCTTTGAAAAGCACCCACAGCAAATGTCCTCAAATTACATGAATACATTGAAAAAAAAGCCATCTCCAGATCTAACACAGCATGTCCAGCATATGCCTGACTGTAGACAAAAGCTCTGATTTCCCATGTAGCTCTCTCTGTTTCTCCTTCACTGTCAGACCCATAATGCAAATAATATAAGAAGAGGCAAATACAGAGCTGTCATGATCTCTGACAATATCTCCATGGTTAAAATGCAATGAAGTAGTTATTCCTGCAGATCCTGGCTAGGTTTAATGGCTTTCCCAGCAGGTAGAAAGCCATTTAAGGACATTATGTCAAGGTGAGCGAAACATGAAATAACTCATGCTTTTGACACATTTCAAATGATGCGATCAAATCTTTGAAAGAATAGCCAAACTTACTTTTATCTTGATACCTGCTAGCCCAACCTCATTTTCCACAAACTTTTCTTTAAAAAAAACAAAACAAAAACAATTTTTAAAAATCACATTCCTGTGAAGACATACCTTCCATGTTTCAAATGAATACTGAAATTTTGGTTAAGCTTTATTTCCAATATCAAGTATTATTAATATATATGAAAGAGTGCAAAGTTGTAGACTTGACATGAGTTATCAATTTCTGTAATTGGATGAAGGCAACTCATTTTGGTAGCTCAACCTGTGAATGACCCAAAGAAGATAAATCCAGTAGATGACTCCAAAGGTTCTTTAATTCAATTTAATAAGCATTTATTAAGTCTCTACCAAGTGAAAGATACCATGCTAAGCACAGGAGATTCAAAGACAAAAATAAAACACTCCCAATCTTTAAAAAATTGTGCTGGGAGAAAACATTATTTTCATTGATAAATAAAAGTAAGATAATTACAAAATAAATAGCAAGTCACCAAGGGGCTTCGAGGTTGTAGTGACAGTAAGGGAATCAGGAGAAGTCTTTGAGTCTTTATAGGAGATGCTGCTTAAGAAAAAGAGAGCTAGGATTTCTGAGTGAAGAGAGAGTGTTTTCCAGGCATGGAGAACAGCCTATGTTATGGCAGGGGTGGGTGAGGGAATATTCTCTAGGAAGAAGAGCAAGTAGGATTACAATTAGCAAAGCAGAAGCCATGAAGGGGAGCAATGTATAATCAACCTGCAAAATTAGGTAGGAACCAGATTATAGAGTATTTCAAATATCAAAGATGTTTGTATTTTTCTTTATGACATGAGTTAATCACTGAAAGTTCACTGAGGAGAAAAGTAATTTAGTCAGAAATATGCTTTATGAATAGGAGTTTGAGGACCAGCTAGGTGGTGCAGTGAATAAAGCACAGGTCCTAAAATCAGGAGAACCTGCATTTAAATGTGGTCTCAGACACTTGCTATGGGACCCTGGGTTAGTCACTTAAACCCACTTACACCTCCCTCCCCCCAACTTTGGATTGTAGTTTTATCTCCATAGGACTTTACCAACTTTGTGCTACCCTCCCTGCTTCAGCTTCATTTTAAGTCCTGCTCATTAAAATCTAGGTTTTTTGAGGGCATGGACTTCTTTCTGCTTCTATTTATATTCCCTACACTCTAGCATGGTCTTTGGTAAAAACTAAAATGCTTGTTGATGACTTAAGTGACCTACCAAGCTCAGTTTAGAGTAGAGAGAACTCTGGAAATGGAAACAAAGCACCAGGGTTCTCATCCCTGCTCTTTTGTGTGGCAAACCACTCCATTATCTCTGCCAAGAAAACTCCAGAAAGGGTTACAAAGAGTTGGACATGACTGAGAAACAGCAACAACAACAAAATGTTAAAAACATTCCTTGCTAGTTTTGCTTGTACAAAAACAGGCTGTGGGCCCGATGCCATGGTCTGTTGACCCCTGGACTAGATTATTTCAAAGGCACACTCTTCCCACCCCCAGTTCTAATTTGTATGAGCCTTTCAGTCTATAAACTGTACTAAGAATTCACCCTCATTCCAGAGTTCATCATGATAAGATTAGAAATGAAGAAAGTACCTTTGAACTCTTTGTAGATATTCTGACTCAATATAAGGTATAATACAAGCTCCATTCATTCAGATCTCTATAACTTTGACTGATCAGTTGGCAATAACTGAACTGAATTTTACCTTTGCACTATTTGTGAAAATAAGGTTTATTGGGCAGATAAAGAATGCAGCCTGATTTCAGAGGGAAAAATTAATTAGCCCATAACAGATTTTGGCAATTGTTTCCATTTTCTTAAATTTTTTTTTTTTTTACTTTCAGGATTCACTTATTTGGTAGCTCCAGAGCTTTCTGGGAGATATAGTGTAGGATACAGGGAGTGGGAAGTAAGCCAGGAACAGCAGTAGGACTCCAGCAGCAACAGTAGCAGCAGTAGCAATAGTAACAGCAGCAATAGCAGTGGAAGCAGCAGCTCAGTGTTGTAGTGAGTATCAAATGAGATAATTATAAAGAGTTTAGCATATACTAAGTGCTTTATATAAATGTTAGCTATTATTATAATGCACTTCCCCTGAAATGAAGAGTATTTTATTTTCCCAAATACATTAAAGAGAATTTTTTTCCAAATACATGTAAGATTCTGTGTTCCAATTTCTTCTCCCTTCCTTCTTTGCTTCTCCCCTTCTCAAGTTAGCAAACAATCTGATATAGGTTAAATATGTGCAATCCTTTTAAACATATTTCTAAATTTGTCATGTAGTGCAAGAAAATCAGACCAAAAGGGGGAAAAAAAAACATGAGAAAGAAAAAGAAAGCAAATAAACAAAAAAGGTGAAGATACTATTGTTTTGATATGGAAATTCAGTCTCCATAGTTCTTTTTCTGGATGTGGATGGTATTTTCCATCCCAAGTCTATTGGAACTGCCTTCAATCATCTCATTGTTGAGAAGAGCCAAGTCCATCAGAGTTGATCATTACAAAATCTTGTTATTATGCATAATGTTCTCTAGCTTTTACTCACTTCACTCAGCATCAGTTCATGTAAGTCTTTCCAAGCTTTTCTGCAATCAGCCTGTTCATCATTTCTTATAGAACAATGATAATCCAATTATTGATAAAGCCAGTGGTCTTTTCTCAGTCTCCCTTCTTCCTGCCCCTCTGTAGTCTGTAGTGTCTGACACTGTCTTTTACTGGATGCTATTTTCCCACTGAGTTTTTATGGCAAGGCTTCCTTCTGGTTCAACTGCAAAAAACTCTCAAACCTCCCTAGTTAGTCTTGTCTTCTGTCTCATATCATCAACTACTTAATGGGAATCTGGTAGTCTCATAGGCAGTTCAAACTTAGTATATTCTAAGCAGAACTCAATGTTTCTTCTTAGCTTACTCTTCTTTCTAATTTCCCTGTTCTTTTGAGAGCAACACCTTCTAGTCATTCAACCTCTTATCTCTTGACTTTCCATCACTACCTCCCACCCATTTAATCTTAGCAATTCTGACTCCACAATATGCCTCACATTCATCCCTTTCCATTCACTCATTTCACCATCATCCTCATTCGATCTCTTGTCACCTTTTACCTGGACTATTACTTAAACTTCTTTATGGCTTTGCACAGATCCAGCCTCTCTGCTTCTTCTTCATCCTCAACACTACTGCCAAATTGATATTCCTAAGGCATAGATCTGCCTTCAGCTCTTGCTATTTTAAATATTTTGGTAGTTATCTACTACTACAGTAGGATAAAACACACACTTATTTGTTGGGCATAGAAAGACCTGCATAATCTGAAATATATTATTTTACTTTCCATCATGTACTCTACTGTCCATCCAAACCACTCTGCTTAAGCATTCTCTACATGTGATATTCCAGATTTGCAGATACTGTCCTAAGAGCTTTACAAATATTGTCTCATTTGATTCTCAAACAACTCTGGGAGTTAGATATTGTTATTATCCCCATTTTATAGTTGGGAAAACAGGCAAATAGAGATCAAATGACTGTCCAAGATCACACAGCCAATAAGTAACTAAGGCCAGATTTGTACTAAATTCTTCCTTTTTATGTGAACCCAGAACTGCTATTCTAGACCATGAATTATACTCGCATTCCTAAAATTATAGTTTAGTGAATATGTGATTGAGATTATTTTGGAAAAGTAGCAGAGGCAGGCTTAGGGGTAACTGGGGTCTTTGCTTGTTAAAATGTTTATTAAGGAAACATGTTACATAATTATGGGGAAAGTAGAGACAGGAAAAGGAATTCCTATTGTCTATTGTTTATCTCCCGTTTGGGAGTCCCTGTTTATTTCCATCAGGGAAACAGTGATGATTATCCTAAAAACTTAATTATTTGTACTGATGTTCAGCTCAAATGCAATATCCAAATATTCTCCAGGATTTTCCTTTTCTGCTTAGACTTTTTTTTTGGGGGGGGGTATTTTATTTTAGAAAAAGAGAATTAAAAAGTTTCCCAGGATTCTGAAAAATCCACTTAGTCTTAAAGATATCCCCTGCCTTTTCAGTTCTGAGAATTAGCTACCAATTATTCTCCTTGCCTTTTCTGATTCTTCGGTCAACTGTAATGGTGTTGTTTTTGTAGGCTTTTCAGAAGCAAATGCCATTGCAGGCAGGATTAAAATTTTGCTGGAAAGCAGCCATGGCCCAAATAGGAAAAATAACACAGCATCTGGATTTGCCATTTTGAGATATTTATTCTGGCCACAGTAGAGCTTGCTGCTGTTTTTTGAGGCAACTGCACAGAAAACTCAAGGGTAAAGAAAAAGTTGTCAGGGGACAGAACTGTGGTACAGGTGAATATAACCTCTCCTTCCACTTTTGGTTCTTGCTCTACTGTGATCCTTGGGGAGATCACATAAAAAAGGAAATGGTTACCACCACTGGGGGTGAGGGCACGGAGAAGATTACAATGGACAGATTGCCTTATATATTAGAAAGCACATTTTTAGAAAGAAAAGGAATCTAGAAAATAATGCAAGAGTGGTTTTATTTCTATTTATTTACTTTTTTCTTGATTGAGGTACTTTCAACCTGGAAACAGAGCCAGAAGACATCAGTGAGAAAGAGTAAGCAAAGCATTCAGAAATTGTGTAAATCAGGTCAGGTACCCACCCACAGTCTGGCTTCAGCAACTACTCAGCAACATCCCCATAGCAGACCATTTACGCACAAGCCTGAAACCAGTCCTAACAGGTAAATGGAACAGATAGAGTCAATTACAACTGCAAATACAGATTAGAGTGTCAGATTTATAGCAGCTGTAAGGAAAAGTACTTAACTGGTTGCACCAATGCACAATGTCTGTCTATTTGAACAAATTGGCTTTAATTTAGCATGAGTCAGTGTTAAATTAGGAATTTTACAGTATTTTCTTTCTCTTAACCTGACAGCAAAGTCCATTTTAATTGGTACACTTGGAGGAGAATTCAATCTAGTACACGAAGCATGAGAATTCTGTTATAACTTGCTTTTTAATGTCTCTGAGATTCTGTCCTTTCCCCTCTCTTCCCACTGCCACTATGTAATTAATAGATTCATAGATGGAGCTGGAAGAACTCTTAATCATCTTAATACAACCTAGGGGCAGCCAGGTGGCGTCATATTGCATTAGAGTGCTGGATCTGGAGTCGGGAAGATTCATTGTTCAAATCCAGTCTCAGACACTTAGAAATTGTGTGATTCTGGGCAAGTCACTTAAGCCTGTTTGCCCCAGTTCCTCATCTTTCAAAGGAATGGGAGAAGGAAATGGCAAACTATTCTGGTGTCTTTGACAAGAAAACCCCAAATGTGATCATGAAGAGCTGGATATGACTGAAAAAGACTGAGCAATAACAAACTGAGGCAGAGATTAAATGGTTTGCTTTCCCAGAGTCACATAGCTAATATGTCTGAGGTCAGATTTGAACTTATGTTCATAACATAAACAAAAATAACAAAAGGTTATTAATACTATCTCAGTAGCTCAAAGGTGCAAGGTTAGGAAGATTTCTAAGATTTGGACAGAAGTTTGGCTCTCTGCCCAAATTTAAATTTTGTTCATTTCTACCTAATCCCTAATTTCTTTACATTTGTGAGAAAATCAGAATACAGGAAACTCTTAGGTAAAAGAAGCAGGCAACTCTGAGGTACCACCTCATAGCTGTCAGATTGGTTAATATGACAGAAATGTAAAATGACAAATATTGGACATGATGTGGGAAAATTGGGACACTAATGAATTATCAGTGGAGTGGTGAATTGAACCAAATGTTTTGCAGAGCAATTTGGAACTATGCCCAAAAGGCAATCAAACTGTGTATACCCTTTGATTCAGCAATACCATTACTAGGTCTGTATCCCAAAGAAATCATAAAAAAGGGAAAAGGACCTAATGTGCAAAAAATGTTTGTAACAAACATTTCTGTAGTGGCAAGGAACAGAAAACTGAGCAGATGCTCATCAATTGAAGAATGGCTGAATAAGTTAGGGTATATGAATGTTATGGAATATAATTGCTTTATAAGAAAAGATCAGCAGGATGATTTCAGAAAGGCCTGGAAAGACTTACATGAATTGATGCTAAGTGAAATGAGCAGAACCAGGAGATAATTGTACACAGTAACAACAAAACTATACAATAATCAATTCTGATGGACGTGGCTCTTTTCAGCAATGAGGTGATTCAGGCCAGTTCCAATGATTTTGTGATGAAGAGCTTCATCTATACCCAGAGAGAAGTTTTTAGGAACTGAGTGTGGATCATAACATAGCATTTTCACTTTTTGTTATTGTTGCATTTTGCATTTTGTTTTCTTTCTCATTTTTTTCCTTTTTGATCTATTTTTTTTTTATGTGCAGCATGATAATTGTGGAAAGATGTATAAAAGAATTGCACATGTTTAACATATATTAGCTGTCAAAGGGAAGTTGGGGAAAAGGAGGCAGAAAAATAATTTGGAGCACAAGGTTTTACAAGGTTTTGCAAGAGTAAATGTTGAAAACTATGCATGTGTTCTGAAAATAAAAAAGCTTTATACATAAAAAATTAGCTTTCATGTAATTGGAAAAAAACAAAATACTATTTACATAAAAAAACAAAGCATTACAATGGCTCTAATTATTTAGGTCCCAGGAGGACATAATAGAGAAAGAGTAGACCTTGTTTTCTTTTTTTTTCTTTTCTTTTCTTTTCCTTTCTTTTCTTTTCTTTTTTTAAACTGTTTTGTTTTTCCAAATACATGTAAAGATAACTATCTTTAGCATTCATTTTTGTAAGACTTTATATTCCAAATTTTTCTTCTTTCCCATCCCCCAAGACAGCCAGCACTCTAATATAGGTTAAATATATGCAATCCTTTTAAACATATTTCCATATTTGTCATGCTGAGCAGGAAAAATCAAACCAAAAGGGAAAAAAATCATGAAAAAGAAAAAAAGAAACAAAAATGGAAATACTTTGCTTCAATCCATATTAGATCTCCATAGTTCTCTCTCTCAATATAGATGGCATTTTTCCATACCAAGTCTGGGAATTGTCACTGTATTGCTGAGAAAAGCCACGTCCATCACAATTGATCACATAATCTTGTTATTGTGTACAATGTTCTCTTTTTTCTACTCACTTCACTCAGCATCAGTTCATGTAAATCTTTCCAGGCTTTTCTGAAATCAGACTGCTCATCATTTCTTATAGAATAATAATATTCCACAACATTCATGTACCATAACTTATTCAGCCATTCCCCAATTGATGGGTATCCATTCAATTTCCAGTTCTTTGCTACTACAAAAAGAATGAACAGACTTTTCTTTTGGAATTTCTCTAAATTCTTGACCAAGTGAATATAACCAGTAGCTTTGGACCTTTTAATCTTTTCCAATATGCTGGAAGGGACCAAGTGACCCACCTCAATCTCTCCTTTTTTTGTTATAGTTCATGTCTCATGTTCATTTTTTCCCTTTTTCCAAATCCACTCATTCCATCTGATTCTTTCCAGATCAACTTATTAAATTTTGGACAGGCCTGGAGAGTGGGCCCAGGTTGAAGCTGCTTAGTCTCCACTTCTCTACTCCTTTCATTAGTCTGCTCTCTCAAAGACAGTATGTCTCTTTTTAAAAAGCCCAGGAATGATTCAATTCCATCTTGCAGATTTATGATTGAAATAGTCTAAATCATTTTCATGGATAGGTATAGAGATACTTGTTTTCTCAACTACAAATCTGAGAATGCAAGTCAGTTATCTCTTCCCTATTTTATATCCCTATAAATCTCATTAGCTAACTTTGTCGGTGGATAAACTATTTTGCCCAAGCAATTTTTCCTCAGGTAACAGATTCTTCATCTGTTTAATGATAAGATTTAAAAAAACTTTAATCATTCTGGATGGAATGTTTTCCCTCAAAGTACTTTTCATTTTCTGAATCAGCTTGAAATTTCCATGATGTTTTAGGTTGGCAATATGAATATTAAGATTTTTAAAGGTATTTTATTTTTCCAAATATATGCAAAGATAGTTTTTAATCTTCAAAAAACCTTGTTACTTTTGAATCAGCTTAGACTTTCCCTAATGTTTTAGATTAGCAATAGGAATAATAAGATTTTTTAATGGTATTTTATTTTTCCAAATATCTGCAGATAGTTTTTAACCTTTGAAAAACCTTGTGTTCCAGATTTTTCTCTCTCTCCTCCTCTTTCCTCTCCCTAAGACAGCAAGCAATCTGATATAGGTTAAATGTATGCAGTTCTTCTAAACATATTTCTATTGAATATTAAATTTTTTTAAGGAGTTGTTTTCTTCAGTCAATTTCTGTACTTCTTTTTCCAAGGTGTTGGGTTCTCTCCCCACCTAAAACTTTCATAATTGTCCTATATAGCTCTCATTTGTTTTCTCCATTTTTCTTCCATCTCTCTTTTAAGATGGTTTTTGAACTCTTCCAAGCTGGAGACCAATTCTTATTCCCTTTGAAGCTTCAACTATAGTTATTTTGCCTTTGCTATCCTCTTCCAGGTTTGTGTTCTGATCTTCTCTGTCTCCATAGTAGCTTTCTTTAGTCAGAGCTCTTTTTTTTTTTTTTTTTGGCATTTTTGCTTACTTTAAAAAGTTGATCTCTGCTCTTAGGGCACAGGGTAGATTATCCCAAACTTCTTTTGCAGGGGGACAGAGGTCTCTCCCTAATTGGAGCTGGAGTTGGCAGTGCTGCAGGCTTTCCCACTATGCTGGCTGGTCCTGAAGAAGTCCTACCTGTTATGCTGCAGTTCTAGGGCTCACAATTTGCCTTCTGTAGCTGTGTTAGAGCTCTCATAGCTTGTCTGCCGATCTATTGGCATTATGAACCAGGACAGAGTAACCAACTCTGTTGTATTTTGTGTAAGAGCCTCATGCTGGATTCCCCACACCAGGTCTCCCAAGATGGATCTCCCTGCACCACCTATCCAGCACTGCTTTCCCACCTGGTCAATGAGCCAGTCCTTCCAAGATGTCTAAAGCTAGAAAGTCCGAATGTTTGTGGGGTTCTCCAAAATTGGTTCAGAAACTTGATCTAGTGTTGATTCTGAGGGAAAGTGGGGAGATCTGTTTCCTTGCTATCGAAGGGATTCTCAAAAATCTTCTCCAATGCCATCATGCAAAAGCATCAATTCTGTGGTACTCATTTTCCTTGTGGTCTAACCTCACAGTCATACATTGCTATTAGAAAAAGCATAGATTTGATTATATGGAATTTTGTCAGCAAGATGATGTCCCTGATTTTTAGTCTTGTATAATTTATATTGGATTGCTTACTGTTTCAGGGAAGAATGAGAAGAGGGGGCAAAGAATTCTGAACTTAAAATAAAAAAATCTGTCAATACTTTTTTCCTCTGTTGATCTTCTTAGAGCACAAGTTTGATCATGTTATCTCTCACTTCTCTCCACTCCTTATTCCTTTATGGTTAAAGATTTTAAATCTTCTGTTTGGCTTTGAAAGCCCTTCATAACTTGATCTCTTTTGACCTTTTCAGTCTTTTTATGCCTTACCTTCACATATTCTACAACATAGTAACATTTTTGCTTTTCCTTAAACAATACATTCACTTCTAAGACATTTTGGTATTCAAAGTCCCTCATAACTTATCTCCCTCCCAGTTTTCCAGTATTCTCATATATTATTCTCCAACTCATACTCTTTGATCCAACGACACTGGACTCTTAAACAAGACATTCTATCTCTAAGCTCTGGGCATTTTCTCTGGCTGCTCCCCATTCCTTGAATGTTCTCTCTTCTAACTACTGAGCTCTTTGATTTTCCAACTAACATATGCTTTTTCCCTGCTATTCTTTATACCTGGAACTCTCTTGCTCAAATCAATTCATTAATTTTATTAATTTATTAAATTTTAAAATCAATTTATTAACTTATAATATAATTATATATTCATATTATTTTATGTTCATGTTTATTTATATTATATTAATTTATTTATATATATTTTATTTATTTATATTTAATATTTATATATCTAAATTATATATAATATGTAATATATTATATAATTATAGTATAAATTTAAAATTTATCAATTTATTAAACACCTACTATGTGCCAGATACTATGCTAACCACTGGGTTTACAAATAAGAAAAAGAAAAATGGTCTCTGCCCTCAAATAGCTTATAATCCAATGGGGGAAAAGAACACATAAAAGGAGTAGAAAAGAGGAACATCAGGAAGTACCCATCACAGGATTATCTTTTTCCTTGGAATTGAAACCAGGGAGAAAAGCAGATGCAAAGTGAAATGAGCTGAAAATCCATTAAAAAAATACCAGCATTCTCCTACAAAAACACAAAGTTCTATGAAAGTAGTGGGCTCAAACTCATAGCACAGTGATAAGACACATATTTATGATATATATATGTGGCAAAGGGTCAAATCTAAATTTCTGGTTTTAGAAATACTTTCTCCTTTTTTTAATTCAAAGCCATCACTTGTCTATACCATGAGGAGTCACATTCACTGCAGTTCTTTTATTCCTTGAGGTTCATTGTCCTATACAGGTTCAATGTCATTTGTAGGCAGAGAGGAAGAGAAACAAATCCCTTCCTTCCCATGAAGAGTGATTTTTTCTTAGGGATCTGGTATTCTCTCCATTTCAGATTCCAGAACTCAAATGGACAGACTCTGAATTGGAACTCATTCATAGTTGGACTAATTCCCAAACATTTGTCTTTATCTAATGGAAAGAGTCTTGTATTCATTGTCAAATTGATTAAGGACTCATCTACTGGTTACTGGTGAGGTTATAGGAGAATTTTTCAATACTTAGTTTACACTTTTTAAGTATTTTGGGCTAATTGGTTGATTGAATTGAGGTATCTGGATGTTTATTGAATTAGAGGATGTACTTTCTTCCTCTTGTATAAGGTTTTCTAAAAATATTCCTTTGGGATTTCTTGTTATTCAGTGTTTCTGACATTGGTAGATGAATGAACCAAGATACAGCTGTACCTTGCTTTGGGCAAGACTGAAATAATAGAACACAGATGTGCCACAATAGATAAAAAGGGTGCAATGGATAGTGTCATGGAAGCAATGTACATGAGCTTGGACAGGCTTTGAGATATAGGATAGAAGGGCCTGGTTTGCTATATTAGTCCATGGGGTCACAAAAAATCAGAACGTGATTGAATAACTGAATAGCAAGAACTCCCTGACTCAAAGGTTGGCTCTCTGTCCATCTCTCCAATCTGCCTTTCCTCTTGCAGTATGCTAAAAGCAAATGAAGGGATGTGAGCACTAATGTCAGCCCCTTTCAATTCCCTCGAGACACTTCAGGTACTATTTTTGGCACATGACCATCTGAATTACAAACTAAGTGAAAGTGTCAGTGTAAATTAAAATATCAAATGTTAGTAAATTTTGTTAAAGACAAAGACAAATATAAATAGATCTAGAGCTTTCTCCCTGTGCCTTAATGGATCACCTCACATACTTCCCAAAGAAAGAATGGGAAGAATGATTTATATCTCATTTTGGAGACCATTGTTGTAGAGAACTATCAGTAAGGGCAACTCCCTCTAACATGTACAAAATGGAAATTATCTTCTCCCCTCTCTTCCTTCTTCTTCACACACTCCCCAACTTAAACCTTCTATATTACTGCAGAAGACACATTTTTCTCCCAGTTCCTTTGGCTTGCATTATAAGAGTTATCCTGGATTCTTCATTTTCTCTTATTCCCTCTATCTTTCTCCAATCCAATTCCAAGGACTGCTGACTCACCTATAAAACATTTTCCAAATAGGCTCCCTTCTCTCCTCTGACCCCCCACCACTTTAGTGAAAATTTTCATCACTTCAGTCCTGTACTATTGCAACAGTTGGCCGTAGGATCTGCCTGCCTCAAATCTCTCCCTATTCCATTCCATCTTCTGTTCAGCCACTAAAGTGATTTCATAATTCTGATCAAGTCATACACACATATACACCTTTCCTCCATTTCAGGAAAACTTCAGTGGCTCCCTATTGCTTCCAGGATCAAATATAAAATGTTATTTGTCATAATTTAGCCCCCTTCCACTTTTCCAGTTTTCTTTTACCTTACTCTCTAGCTCATACAATGATGTTGCATTAACAAGACATTCTGCCTCTCAGATCCGGGCATTTGCTCTGACTGCTCCTTATTTCTGAAATGTTCTCTGCTCAGGTTACTGACCTCCCAGGCTTCCCCAATGCTTTCTAATTTCAGTGCATTCTCTCTTTTAATTAATTCTTGTTTATCCTGAGTATAGCTTGCTTTGTATATATTAGTTTGCATGTTGTTCCTCCCTCCCCTATTAAATTGTAGGGCACTGATGATCTTTTGCCTCTTTTCACATCCCCAGTGTTTCGTGGTACATAGTAGGTGCTTAATAAATACTCATTGATTGATGTAGATTTTATTTATTTTTTATAACAATAGCTTTTTATTTTTTAAAATATATGCAAAGATAGTTTCATTCACCCTTGCAAAATCTTGTGTTTCTGATGTAGAGTTTTTAAAATTTATTAGAACACTAAGAGACTAAATGAATTATCCCTAGACACTGTCAGAGTCAAAATTTGAACCCAAATCTTTAATGAAATAAGCATTTGTAATGAATATACTATGCATATTTATGTGTATGTATGTGTATGTAGATATGTGTGTATGTAGATATGCATGTACACATTTTATATATACATATATAGGTATATATAAATACATATATTTATAATACATATATATATGTTTCTGCTAAATACTAGTAACATAGAGACAAAAAAATGAAAGAATCTATATTCAGGAAACTTGTTATATGGGAAAACAATGTTATAAATAAATATAAAATAAATGAAAAGTAAATACAAAAAAATTTGGGTGGGAGGGAAGAGATAACCTGAAGTTTGAAATTCAGGAAAGATCTTATTTTTTAAAAAGTGACAGGAACTAAATTCATATCTTCTTGACACTGCATATTGTTACAAAAGGAGATTTATAATCTGGTTCTCTGCGGGTTATGGGTGAAGGAAGCCACTGGCTTGAAAATAAGGAGCCAGAAATTCCTATCTTTTTCATTAATTACTTGTGTGAACTTAGGCAAGTGACAACTTCTCTGGGCTTCTGTTAGCCCACAAATATAATGAGGAACAAAATGAATCCTCAACTTGTGCATGGTTACAAATGAGAAAACTTAGGCAAAAAATAAAAAATTAGTATAGACATGAAAAGTGTTTTTATCATTTGTAAATTGACTTTAGAAGAAATTATAGCAAGAGAATATTATCTGGTCAAATTTCCTTAGTCTTTCAAAGAAAATAGTCTTGACTTTGTCAGTCTTGTTAACCTCATTTAAAAAAGGAAGGAAAAGGAAAAAAATCTGGTGGTTTCTTTTAAGAATCTTTATTCTTTGATGAGAACTAGCAAATTCCTTTTATCTATCCTTTTGATTGAAGAAGAGGTATCATTGTGTATGGTCACACACCAGAACTGGCCAATCAAAGACCCATTTGGAGTGAGATTAGGTTTGTTTTTGTTTTAAGGAAAAGATCCTACTAATCTTGAACAAATAAGCAGATAAAAATTGTAGCCTTCAGCTTTCTGACCTGTATAAAACTTTTAATTAAAAGCAGAGAGATTGATGTGGGTGTTTGGAGTCAACCTGTGATACTGAGAATAAAAACAGATCCACCCAATCAGCTAAATTATGGTTTGTCTTAGATATGTCCCCTGCCCCCTCACTCTTTTACCCCTCCCATTCATTCCTTTGAGCATCCTTATCACCTAGGTAACCCCATACCTTCTATCTGTCCTCCCACCCTCTTAGCAGCAGACAAAGAATAGCTGGGAGTAGAAGAATCAGGAAAAGTCTTAGAAAAAAGTTGATAGGAGCTGAGGCTAGGTTTTCCTGACACCAAAATTGGATTATTGCCACCGAAACTGGTTATTGGTACAAATGGAAGATGATAATGACCTGTTTCTTTGAGTGGGGTGAGAAGTAATAAACTGGATAAACTGTTCTGCAGTATTAATAGACTACCATACAGAAATGAGACTTGATAGTCCTGCCAGTCATTGCTCAGACCACAGCTGGAGCATAGATTTAGAACCAAATGGGATCTTAAAACCTCATTTAGATCATTCCCCTCATTTCGCAGATGAGCAGCTGAAGCCCAAAGAGGTAAGTAAATGATTGGCTTGAGGTCTATTCGCTTCTAGGCTGAATTTTAGGGAGAAAGTTAATAAGCTAGAGAGTATGAAGAAGAGAGGAAGCAGGTTGATATCATGTCTCACTAGAAGTGGTCCAAGAAAATGGAGACATTTAGTTTGGAATAGAATTGGGAGGGAAGACTAAATGAGTACAAATGCCCATTTTTGAGAACTCTAAGTGCTGCTGTCATAGGGATTTGTTGGCTTTGGCCTTAGAGGGCAAACCTAAGAACACTGAGCAAGAGTTATACAAAAATTGGTTTTGATTTGACACATAGAAGTGGTTCCTGATAATGAGAACTGCCCCAAAGTGAGATGGGTTACTTTAGGAAGGAGTTAGCTCTCAATCTCTGGAGGTCTTCAGAGAATGGATGATCCTTTGCTGGAGATATTTTATAGCTAATTCTTCTATGTGCTAAAGGCTGGATCAGCTGTCCATTACAGTGCCTTTAGAATCTGAGATTTGATGATTCATTGCACCCCCAATTCCTTGCAGTGCCTCTGCTCTTCAGTCAGGGAACTGAATAACCTCATAAACTCAATCACATTGCCTGGCACATCTTAGTAACTTAGTAAATGTTTATTGATTGATGGATTGATAATGACTTAATGTGTTTCTACTCTCCAGGGAATTTGTATTTTAAAAAGAGGAGCTGGAGAAAGTAAATTAATCCAAAGGAAAGAATCTCTAATGGTAGAATTTCAGGCGTGTAGGTCTCTTCATGTAATTCCCCTGTTTAATAAGCCCTAGAGGCAGCTCCTAATTGCTTCCAGGATCAAATAATAATTTTTCTTTTTGGCATTTTAAGCCCTTCATAAAATGACTTCAGGCTACTTTTCCAGTTGAATTACAAATTCCTCCCCTTCACCTGTACCCTACTAAGTATCTGGTACTCTGGCCTACTTGAGACTGTCCCTCACAGAAAACACTCCATCTGTATTCCATTCCTGAGAGATACTCCCTCACTTCTATTTCACTTTTTGTTTTTATAATTCTTATATCAATACTTGCACAATATTCAGTAGAGATTGATGGTCCTATGCTCAGAGTCTCTGTGAAGGGTAGAGTTGGAGGAGAGAAGGAGAAGAAGAGAAGAAAGGAGGGGAGAGAAGAGGAGAGATCCTGGTCTTCTGGTTTCCAGTTTTAAGAGAGAACATTACAGATTCTCTTCAGGTCTCTGAAGGGAAAGAGAGAGAGAGAAGGATCACAGTAATAATAGCTAGCATTTTAAGTTTTGCAAAACATTTTACAAATATAATTTCTCATTTTATTCCCGTAACAAGTCTTAAGAGATCGGTGCTATGATTATCCCCATTTTCAGAAGAGGAAACTGAGGTAAACAGAGGTAATCACACTGCTAGTAAGTTGTCTGAGGCAGGATTTGAATTCAGATTTTCTGGACTTCCAAGACTAGAGCTTTATTCACTGTACTACCTAACTGCCTTTCATACTTAATGGATAATTGTTGGTTGATTGATTGATTTATGTAAACGAGGGAAGATATTGTTGGGTGAAGAAATCTTCCTAAAATTGTATCTTCTGTGCCTACTCAGAGTGGATTTAGCTCTATTACAGAAGGACCTGTCCAGACACATACCTGGCTCTGAAGGAATTTGAGATTCTAGTGTCCTTAAAGAAACCCTCAAATAAAAGCTCTCAGCAATATTATGATCAAAATTCAGAGCTCATGGGCCTAAAAATAATTACTACAAACAACCAGAAAGAATCCAAATGCCAAGGAACTACAGTTAAGATTATATACATTTGGCAGTTACCACAATAAAGGAGCAGAGACCTTAGAATATAATATTCCAGAAGACAAAAAATTTAGGCTTACAACCAAATATAACTCATCCAGCAAAACTAAGTACAATCTTAAAGTAGGAGGAGATGGGGCAACTAGTTAGTGCAGTAGATAGAGCATGAGCCCTGAAATCAGGAAGACCTGAATTCAAATCTGACCTCAGACATTAAACACTTCCTAACTGTGTGACCCTAGGCAAGTCACTTAACCCCAATTGCCTCAGCCAAAAAAAACAAAAATGGGAGAGGACTAGGGGGAGAGAGAGAGAGATAGTGAGAGAAGAAGATGAAGAGAAATGGAAATGAATCTTTAATGAAATATAGGATTTCCAAGCATTTCTGATGAAAAGACCAGAGCTGAATAGAAAATCTGACATGCTAACATGGGAGTCAAGAGAAGCATAAAAAAGAGACACTGATTACTTCTTAGAAGGCATGGTGGTAGGAAGAGAAGAAATAGGAAGAAATATGGTTCAAAACAAAAAGTACTAGATTTTGAGATGGAGGACTTGGAATCAAATCCTGGCTCTATATTATGACCTATAATGACCGTGTGCCTCAGTTTCTTCATCTGTAAAATGAAGAGGTTGGACTAGATGACCTCTAAAGTCTCTTCTAGTCTACTTCTAGTCTCTATTGCATCATGCTGTTGACTAAGTGTACCTCATTTTACTAATTAAAAATATTTGAAAATGACATGTGAACACTGAATTTTTGTAAGTTAAGTCATCTGACTGACATTTCAAATTCAGAGAAACACCTTCATTTATAATGTCTCTTTCCTCGTCAGGGGCTTTTTAACACATGGTCGTATATTCTCATGGCCTCTTCAAAGCCAGTTTGTACCAAATTTCAGCATCCTAAAAAGTCTTAGAAGGGGCCTTAATAATTATTATCAAATATTTGAAAAGTTGATATGTGAGAGCAGAGCTCAGACATCTAGAAATGCTGGGTTAAAGTTCTAGAAATGCAAATATTAGCTAAAAAGAAAGAACAATAATCTCTAAAAAATTGAGTAAGTTACTTCATCAGGTAGTGAGTTCTCTATCACTAGATTTTAATAAAAGTGAAGATTAGATGACAAGTTTCAAGCATATTTTAGGTCAGTGGTTTCAAATTCAACTAGAAATGGATCCCTGATCACCACAAATTGACATAACCCCCCCCACACAAATTAACATTATTCATGCTTATTGTATTTTTATTATTTTATTAAATATTTTTCAATTACATTTTAATTTGGTTGACTACCTAGTTTGTAAAGGAATTTGACATCTCTGTTCTAGAGAGATTTTCTGTGTTTGGTAGGACAGTGTTTCTCAAATGTTTTGGTTTCAGAATCTCTTTATCCTCCAAAAATTATTGATGATCATTCCCTCTCCAAAAGGCCTTTGTTTATATTGGTTATATCATATATATATATATATATATATATATATATATATATATATATATATAGGTTATATGTGTATATTTGGTTATGTCATGATTATATCTAATATAACCATATTTTTTACCATATTGGAAATTCAAATGTCTTAGTATTGTTATGAAAATAGTTTTGGCTTCATAGATCCCCCTTGAAAGGGTCTAAGATTAGACTTTGAGAATTATTGGGAATAGAGGGTTAGACCAGATGATCTCCTAAGTTTCCTTCTTAACCTGATATTCTTTTTTTTTTTTTTACATGTCCAAACCATTATTTTGCTGTACAAAAAGAATCAGACCCTGAAATATTGTACAATTAGCCTGTGAAGGAAATCCAAAATGCAGGTGGGCAAAAATAGAGGGATTGGGAATTCCATGTAGTGCTTCATAGTCATCTCACAGAGTTCTTTCGCTGGGTGTAGCTGGTTCAGTTCATTACTGCTCCATTGGAACTGATTTGGTTCATCTTATTACTGAAGATGGCCAGGTCCATCAGAATTGATCCTCATACAGTATCGTTGTTGAAGTATATAATGATCTCCTGGTTCTTCTCATTTCACTCATCATCAGTTCATGTAAGTCTCTCCAGGCCTTTCTGAAATCATCCTGCTGGTCATTTCTTACAGAACAATAATATTCCATAATATTCATATGTTACAATTTATTTAGCCATTCTCCAATTGATGGGCATCCACTCAGTTTCCAGTTTCTGGCCACTACAAAAAGGGCTGCCACAAACATTCTTGCACATGCAGGTCCCTTTCCCTTCTTTAAAATCTCTTTGGGGTATAAGCCCAGTAGAAACACAAAGGATATGCACAGTTTGATCACTTTTTGAGCATAGTTCCAAATTGCTCTCCAGAATGGCTGGATGTATTCACAATTCCACCAACAATTTAACCTGATATTCTTTGGTTCCATGAATAGCTTTAATCATTTTCATCATAGCAATCTCTTGAATTTATATGGGACTTTATGCTTTTCAAAGCCTATTCACATCTGCCATCTCAATTGATCTTCATAACAATCAGTTAAAGAGGTATTACTATTCTCAGTCTAGTTCAGACTCAGACTCTTCCCAATGCTGATTGCCTTCTTTACTTAATAAATCTTTGTTTCCTTCCTTCCTGATGAATTGTCAGGAAAATTCTTGATTTCAAATTCCAGCTGGTGTTCAATGTAATTCAGATCAGATTCATATGCTATATAAATATTTATCCTGTTCCTTCCCCCAGGGGAAAAAAATCATTAAAGGTGTTGTTCTTGTAGGCACAGGATAAGCCAGACAGAAAGAGGAAATAAGACAAATAAGTTTTGAATTCTCTGCCAGGGTCCTCCAATCTTATACTCAAAGAACAGGGAAGGCATAGAGATGTTGAGGTGCCAGATGCCCTTGACCTCATGACAAAGAATCATCACCACTCTGGGTCTTCCAAATAAAGCAAGTGTTTTGTAAAAATGTTAGTTATCATTATCATTATCTAAGACCTCAGGCAACATGCTAAAAGTCTGTTGTACAATTCTTTGCCCGGAATCCCACATAATACAAGGAAATGCCTCATTAGGGCTGATGTGAATGGCTAATACCTTTTTCCCCTAATAGATCAAGTGGTTAACCATGTCAATAATACAGATCACTGAGACTGACCATTAGGGTGTTGGAAGTGAGGAGAACGCATGAGGAAGAAGGGAAATACTAACAAGGGGTAGTAGGATGGTGCTGGTGTGAAACTTCATCTTATACTTACTCATCTACATGTCTGAGGAAGTCTGGTTCCTAAAAGACCAGAGAAAAAGACATGGAGACAGAACTGCCCCATTTCCACAAGAAGGAGAAATTAATCTATATTTTTCCCTCGTGGCACTTTTCCCTCATGAATGGAGAAAAATCAAAGCTTCTCAGCTTCTCCTATTTCCCAGGCTTTGGGAACCTTGGTCCAGCCAACTTTTCTTAATGCAGGACGTCTTTCTTGGCCAGGAATATGATTCTCTAACCTTTCATTTCATGTTAAGTCAACAAATATTTTTATGACTTCAGTTTCCTTCTAACCTGTCCAGGTTCTGAAGCCAATTTTTTTTTTTTTTTTTTTTTTTTTTTTGCAGAATGTTGAGATGATGATAGTTTTCAACGTATTGTTTTTATTCTGAAATACTAAGTTTTTTTTTAATGCAGTAATTTATACCTCTCAGAATGTTATTGGTTTACAACTTTAGCAAGATCCTTAATTTATCTTAATTAGAGGAGAATATGAACTAAATCTGCTGGAAATTTTTTTCACTTCTCTTTACTAGAAATGTTTTCATTTGGTGATGGCAAGGCCAGCCAATCCTCAACAAGATTGTTAAATTGGAAAATTTTACCTTTGGCTGCCCTAACTGCCCTGACTTCCCCTCTCTTTTCCTCCTCCATATTCCTTTCACAGACATTTTGTGCTCATGTCCTCTTCTTTTATTTACCTGAAAATCCTTTGGTAATAGATATAAATGAAAAGACTTACTAAGAACCTATGTCCTTACTGAGCTTAGGAGTAAGGAGACCTAGATTCTAATTCTGGTTCTGCCAATATTAGTTTTGTTATCTTGGACAAATCATTTAAACTCTCCTGACCTCAGTTTCCTCATCTGTAAACTAAAAAGGTTAAAAATAGGGGTCAGAAACATATGAGCAGTGGTTCAAATATAGCCTGTTGAATATTTTTGTGTTTTAATGAGAGTTTTTATATTTTAAAATAAGGTTTAATAGCATTTAAAAATGTGAAAACTATTCTAGCCTATGAGCAAGACAAAAAGAATTGCAAACACAGTCCCCAGATCATAGTTTATTGTTTAAGTGTTTGTTGATTGACTGATCTATTTCTGGGGATGTGCTTGTGTTCCCTTGTGACTGTGATGGTCAATGACAATAATTGGAAGATAAGGCTCAGTCTTAGTAATGTGTACATTTGTGGGGCAGACATATTGTAGGGAAAAGGCTATATTCCTTGATCCCATTCACACTCTGCTTAACTTCAGCTAAAGCCATCCTCCATCCTTTTATCCATCTGCTACAATTGTTGTTCAATTCTCTACACCCCCCCCCCCAATCTCATTTCAATAATCTTCTGTTTATCCAAGGCATGGAGTAAGAAACACAGCAACAAAAGGAAGCTAAATAAAATGTCAAACAGACTGGTGCTTGTTGTCTTCTCTCTTTCCAGGCACCCTAACCCCGGTTTCTTATTTCTGTGAGGACAAAATTATGCTACTAGGAGAGTACTGGACTCCTTCAAAATCATCTAGGACCCTATTTATGTTATTGTTCAGTCATTCAGTAATGTCCAATTTGTTGTGACTTCATGAACCATAGCACACCAAGGCTTTCTCTCCTTCACTATCTCTCAACTTCTGCCTAAGTTCCCATTCATTGTTTCCATGACATTATTTAACCATTGCAGCCTCTGCCACCCCTTTTCTTTTCCACCTTCAATTTTTCCCAATGCCGGGGTCTTTTTCAGTGAGTCCCACCTTCTCATTATGTGACTAAAGTTTTTAAGATTCATCTTCAGTATTTGTCCTCCTTATGAGTAATCTAAATTAATTTCTTTAAGTATTGACAGCTTTGATTTTCTTACTATCTAAGGGATTCTCAAAAATCTTCTCCAGTGCCGTAATTTGAAAGCATCAATTCTGTGGTGTTCAATTTTCCTTGTGGTTTAACCTCACAGCCGTGCATTGCTCCTGGAAAAACCATAGCTTTGATTATACGGAATTCTGTCGGTAAGATGATGTCCCTGCTTTTTAGTATGCTGTTCAAGATTTGCCATAACTTTCCTTCCAAGGAACAAGCATCTTAATTTGATGGCTGCAATTACTGTCTGCTGTGATCTTTGAAATCAAGAATATAAAATCTGATAAATGATGGGACCAGTTGCCAAGATCTTAGGGTTTTTTTTTTCTAATGATAAATTTCAACCAAATTTCATACTCTGTTCTTTCACCTTTACCAAGAGGGTTCTTACTTTTTTACTTTCATCTAAAAGGGAGACTTTATTCGTACCAATTATGAAACTGAGATTCAGACAATTAAGGATCTTATTTAAAGCCACACTGGCTGTCATGTTGTCTCTTTTGAAAATCACTGGTGCACTCTTTAGTGTTTTCCAGTGTCTGAAAATCACTTAGCTTCCTCATCTAGAAAATAGGACAAAAATGCTCCGTACTATTTGTCTTACAGAGTGAGGAAAGCAATCATTTGCTAACTTAAAAGCATTTATAAATGTGTTATTATCATCATCACTGTTCTTCATTATGGAGATCCCTGAGGGTAGAGGTCTTGTTTTTTCAGAATAGAGGATTTCTATACTATGTTTCCTCCATCAGACAGGAGAAGATTTTCCCTAGCATTCATTCATTTAATAATTATTTATTGAATTCCTTATAATGTACTTAGCCTTGTGGTAGATACTAAGAGGATCACAAAAAGAATATAAAGTGTCCCATCTGATCTCTTATAGAAGATTAAAATGGACACACATTAAATGGGTGACAGCATAAGGAATATGATAAGTGTCAATATCACTGCAATTGAGAATTAAAAGAAATCTCCTTGATACAGATGTCTTGTAAGAAATAAGCAAACCCACAGTGTCTTGATTTAACTCAAACCTTTGCTGTCTTTACAAATGGAAAAGCCCATTGTCACTAAAAGGAACTAAAAGAAGATTCAGGGAAGTGACAGAAATAGCCATTCAGGAGATATAATTGAAGCTATATGTCTATTCGTGGCTCTCCCTCTAGCAGCTAGGCAGTCATCTAGAACAAGAAAATCCTCTGCTTCTGGTAGCAATGCTTGGCCACCTTGTTCAGTTCATTGAAAGAGATCATTGCTGAGTAGGAATTCTGTGATTCCACGCTCAAAGGGTGAAAAGGATGTTACGCAATTCCATTAGACCATGAACTCCTAAAGAGCAGGGACCATTTTTTACCTTTTCTTTGCATCCCCAGCACCCAGCACAAAGTCTGGCATAGTAGATGCATAATAAAATTTACCAATTAATTTCCAAAATGTAACTCCTGCAAAATCTTCAACCCCATTAAATACATAGCCAAATTTTCATTGTTGTTTCATGGTAACATTGCATTTATAATATTATAATAAATTTGTCATAATAATTGTATCAGAAATAGACATTGTATTTTTATGTGAAGATCTTTCTTACTTCATTTGGAATGATGAACAATGTCTATTTGCTTCATTTCCTCTACTGTTTTAATTTTTATTTTTTTAAAAAATATTTTTTCCTTAATAATATTTTGATTTTTTCCCCCAATTACATGTAATTTCAACATCCATTTTTGTAAGATTTTGAATTCCAATTTTTTCCCTTGTTTCCTTTCTTCCCCCCCAAATAGATTATATATGTACAATCATGTTGAACATATTTCCACATTAGTCATGTTGTAAAAGAAAAATCATAGCAAAAGGAAAAAAGAAAACAAAAAAAGTGAAAATATTATCCAGTTCTTTCTCTGGATGTGGATGGCATTTTCCATCATGAGTCTTTTGGATTTGTCTTGGATCTTTGTATTGCTGAGAAGAACTAAGTCTATCATTATTGATCATCACACAATGTTGCTATATACAATGTTCTCCTGGTTCTGCTCATTTCACTCAGCATGAGTTCATGTAAATCTTCTCAGGCTTTTATGAAATCGGCCAGTTGATCATTTCTTATAGAACCATAGTATTCCATCACATTTATATACTATAAGTTGTTTAGCCATTTCTCCACTTGATTGGGACCCCCTTAGTTTCTGATCCTTTGACATTATAAAAAAGAATTACAATAAATATTTTTTATATAGATAGATCCTTTCCCTCTTTAAAAAATAATCTTTGTGGGTTATAAATATTGTAGTAGTATTGCTGGGTCAAAGGGCATACACTTTGGTGTAGTGTAGTTCAAACTTGTTTTACAAAATAGAGTAGTCCATAATTCCAACTGCATACTTATTTTCCCAGAGCCCTTTCAGCATTTTCCATTTTCTCTTTTTGTCAACTTTGCCAATCAGAGGGGTATGAGGTGCTAGCTCAGAATTATTCTAATATACATTTCTCTAAGTATTAATAATTTAGAGCATTTTAAAAATAGCTATAGATATCTTGGATTTGTTCTTCTGAAAGGAGAGGGGATAGAAATAAGCATTTATATAGCATCTAATATGTGTTGGGCACTGTACTAAGAACTTTATAGATATTATCTCATTTAATCTTCATAACAAACCTGGAAGGAAGGTGTTTTAATTATTGCTATTTTTCATTTGAGGAAATGGAGACAAACAGTGGTTAAGTGACTTATTAGTAAGTGTCTGAGACCCAATTTAAACTCAGTTCTTCTTGAATTCAATAATCTATCCTCTGTGCCATTTAGTTGCCTCTGTAAAATGAATATTCATATCCTTGGATCATTTATCAATTGGAGAATGGCTTTGTCCTTAAAAATTTGACTCCATTCCCTACATATTTTAAAAATAAGACTTTTATCACAGAAACTTACTGTTTTTATTCTAACTTTAGCTGCATTGATTCTGTTTGTGCAAAAAAATTTTATCCAAACAAAATTATCCATTTTTATCTTCAGAGAATCCCTTTTTCTTGTTTGGTCATGAACTCTTCCCTCATCCATAGATCAAACAGGTAATTTCTTCCATGCTGTACAAAATTGCCTGTAATATAGTTATTTCTAAAATATGTACTCATGTAAGAGTTTAGCTTGGTAAATAGTATAAGACATTGGATTACACTGCCAGACTATTTTCAGTTTCCCCAACAATTTGATTAATAAATTCTTTAAGATCTTTGGGATTATCAAGCAATGTGCCACTGGGCTAAATCATTTCTATATATTATATAAATAATCTCTTCTATTAACCAACTTTTCTATTCAAGGCCCAATCCCAAACTATTTTGATAATTACTACTTTGTAGTATAGATTGAGATTTTGTACTGTTAGGTTCCCTTCCCATTTTCTCTCAGTGCACCCTCTGATATTCTTAATCTTTTGTTTTTTTTAGAGGAATAAATTATTTTGTAGTTTGACTTAGTGGGTCACTAAGTAAATTAATTTAGGTAGTACTGTCATTTTATTATGTTAGCTCAGCTTACCTAAGAACAATAGTTTTCTAATTATTTAAATGTCTTTATTTTTATTGTGTTTTTTATAATCATATTCATATAGTTCCAGTGTATCTTGGCAGGTAGAGTCCCAATTATTTTATACTATGTGACGTTATTTTCACTGGAATATCTCTTTTTTTCAGCTTTTTATCGGTAATATACAAAAATGCTGATGTAGTTTTATTTTATATCCCCTAACCTTGCTGAGATTGTTGTTTTAATTAGTTTTTTTTTTTTATTGACTGCCTAGGTATCTCTAAGTAAACCATTATATTATCTGCAAAAAGTGATAGTTTTGTTTCTTTGTTGCCTATATCTCTTTTTCTTGGTTTATTGCTATAACTGGCATTTCTAGAACAATAGTGAATAGTGATAGTGATAATGAACACTGTTGCTTCTCTCCTAATCTTGTTAAAAAGACTTCTAGTTATTCACACTATAGATAATGCTTTCTCATCATTTTGTATAGAATTTATTCTTAAGCTTTCTATATATTGTACTTTTTTAAAAACAGAAATGGGTTTTGTGATTTGCCTTAAGTTTTTCTTTCTGAATCAATTGAAATAATCTTATAATTTTGTTGGTTTTTATTAGTAATATAATCAGTTATGCTTATAGTTTTTAAAATATTGAATTAGTCCCGTGTTTCTGGCATAAATCCAGTCTATTCATAATATATGATCTTTGTGATATATTACTGTCATCTGGCTAACATTTTATTTCAAATTTTTGCCTCAATATTCATTAGGGAAATTGGTCTGTAGTCTTCTTTCTCTTTTTTGACTTTCCCTGATACAGGTTTCAAAACCATAGTTATATAATAGAAAGAATTTGGTAGAATCCTTTCCTTATCTATTTTTTACCTCTCAAATAGTTTATGTACTCTAGGAATTAATATTTCTTTAAATGTGTTGTAGAAATCACTTGTGAATTCATTTGTTCCTGGGATTTTTTTTTGGGGGGGGTACAATTCATTTGTGGCTTGTTCAAAAAATTTTTTTTTCTAATATAAAGTTACCTAAAGACTCTATTTCCTATTCTTTTAATTAGGGCAATTTATGTTTTTGTCAAAATAATTAATTTCATTTAAATTGTTCCTTTTATTGGAATGTGGTTTGGAAAAATAACTTCTAATAACTGCTTTTAGTTCTTCATTGGTTGCAAATTCACATTTTGCATTTTTGATATTGGTAATTTGGCTTTCTTTTGTCTTTTAAAAATCAAAATAACTAATAACTCAATTTTTAAAAATTGGTCTTTAAGAAAAATAAATCCTATTTACATTTATTAGATCAATGGATTTTATTATTACTTTCAGTTTTGTTTATCTCTCCTTTGATTTTCAGGATGTCTTTTGATATCTAATTGGATGTTTTTTATTTTTTAGTTTTCTAGGTTGTTGATGTTTTTTTTTAACTTGCATATCCAATTAATTGATGAAAGAGTTTAGAGATATAAATTTCTCCAAAGTATTTCTTTGGCTGCATCTCACAAATTTTATATGTTGCCTCATTTTTTTTTTCCCCAAGTGAAGGGACAAAGATTTACTTATGTTGCTGACAACAGGCTAATTCTAAGGGAATTTAGCCTTGCCTTATTTCTTTAATGAAATTGTTTATTCTATAATTTTTTCTTTGACCTGCCATTCTTTAAGATTAAGTTTCCTATTGATTTTTAATCTTTGTTTCAAAAATCCTTTATTGAAAGTAATTTTTATTGCACTGATTAGTATACAACATATTTAATATTTCTCCTTTTCTTCCATTACTCTGTTAGGATTTTATGTCTTATTTTTGTGGTTGATTTTTGTGCATGTGTCATATAGAGATGGGACATAAGTATCATAAGTATTATCCTTTCATATTCTCATTCAATATTCTCTAGGAGATCTAGCAAATCCAACTTTTCTAAAATTCTATCAGATCCTAAACATTTTTCTTGTTTTTTTTTTTTTTTCATTCAATTTATCTACATATGAAAGGAATAATTTTAGGAACCCACTACTGTAGTTTTACTATTTCTACAAATCATTTAACTTTTCTTCTAAGAATTTAAATGTTATGACATAGGATGCATATATACTTAGTGTTGATATTAATTCATTGTCCATGATATCTTTTAACAAAATGTCATTTTCCTGATTGGATCTTTAATTAGGTCTGTTTTTTGCTTTTCCTGAGATAAAGATTGCTATCTTTATTTTTTTCTTTACTTCTTCTAAAGCATGATAGATTCTGCTCCAGCTACTTATTTTTATTTTGTGTATGTCTCTATTTCAGGTGTGTTTCTTATAAACAATATATTGTTATATTCTGATTTCTAATCCATTGTTATCCTCTTCTGTTTTATGACTGAGTTCATCTCATTCACATTCATAGCTATGATTGCTGTGTATTTCCATCCTATTCTTTTATACTTGCCTTTCTTTTTTCCCTTGCCCCCTCTTTTAAAGTCTGTCTTGATCTTGACTGACTGAATGTACTTTCCCGCTTATTCCCCCCTTTTCCTTACTCCTCCCCCTCTTTTTTCCTCCCCAATTTCCCTGTTGAGTACGATGTATTTTTGCTAGTGGTCTCAATTTCTTACCCAAAACAAAATCCTAAATGCCCCACATTAGTTGTAATTCTTGTGATCAAAATGGCAAGATCTATAGGTCATCAAAAACTGGAGAGTTTATAAAATTTGAAATGTGGAGGTCCTTCTAGTAGAATATAAGGTCTTTGAAGGGAGGGACTCTCCCCTTTTGTCTTTATAGCTCTAACTCCTTTCATAGTACCTGGCACATCATAGTTGCTTAATAAATGCTTCTTTATCGATTGATGAAGAAAATTCCCTCCCTTGATTACTAAAGCAGGTACCTTTCTGTACCCCACCCTTTCCTGGCTTTTATATGTTTCCTGTGTAGGTGGAATCAATCCAAAATTAGTTGGATTAAAATTTGCAAGGGGGGTGTGTGTGATAGTAATGATGGGAAACACACCTGTCAAGGGTAGGTAATCTGTGGGCAGAAAGGCATTCATGGGCTCTTGTTGGCAATGCCTGCTCAGAACACTGCCCAACTAACAGACAAAATTGAGTATATCATACTCAAAAATATCATTTTTCCTTCTTATTCTAATATCCATAATCAGCATAACCAAAACATTTGTTTTTCTTGAGGATATAAATATCCCACTGGGAAGGACATGGTTTTTAGAAGGAGAGAGGAAAAAAAAAAACACACCAAACAAAAACACCAAAGCAACAACCCTCCCAGGAATTATGAACACAGCTTTCTCTAGAAATGTTCTATATTAATAGCTTCTCACTTATCTGAGGAATCTGAGCTCTCCTCCTCCTTTTTTTTTTCTTTATAAGATCATATTTTAAACAACAGCTGCTTTGACAAAGGCCTTTCTTGTATAATGATTTAGGTGGGGGAGAGGGTAAGAAAAAAGAAAACTGTGTTTATGTTTTTGGATAACACTTAATTGCCATGATCAGAAGTAGAGAAACCAAGGCAGAGGCAGGAGTAAGAATTTCCTCCCTGTAAAGCAAAGGGGAAGAAAAAAAACCCTACTTTTTTTCCCCCCTCTTAGTAATATTAAGCAAAGCCACAGTTACTGCAATTTGCAAAGGGGTTATTTTCAAAGGAGGTTATGTAGCTGAGGCTTCTCCATGCAAACAACTGATCTTCTGCAGCTTAAATTAGCTTTGCAACCATCTCCCTTATTCAGAGACTGGAAAATGGATACCTTTATACCTCCAGTGGAACTGCTATAACATTGTCCTGGGAAGGATTTTGGATGGATTGCTTGGAGGAGGAGAAAGGAGGCATGCACAAATTGGAAATTTGTGGCTACAGCCAGGAACATCTTTAGGGAAATAGAACTGGTTAGTTGAAAGAGTTAATGGGACTGAATGAAAAATGAGTTTTGAGAATGACTTTTTGGTATAGGGATCACCTTTTCTGCAAGCAAGAGAGCTTTTAATTTTCTCTAACCCCTCCCACCCCCCCATTTTAATTTCCTCTAAGATGCATTAAAGTCAAGTCCAACCATATCGGGAGTTACTTCTTATTTTCATGGAGATATAGCTGTCCAGGAATTCCTCCAAGGGCAGAAATTCAGTTCTTTCTCCCTCCTACACAGTTACTCTCAATAACTTTCCATCATTTTTTTTTCTTCTGGCTATCAGTCCCAATTTTTTTTTTTTAAATCTAACTGAATTTAGCCTTGAACTCAGCCAAATTATACAGATGCTGCTCTTGCTTTACAATCAATCCTGGATGCCATTCAGCATCGACTCAGGGAGCCTCGGAGTAATATTTCCTCAAGAAGAGAGGTTTCAGAACCAGCTACCACAAATATATTCAGGGAAGCCATATCTTCCATACAGTGACAAATAGCTTTTTCCTTTTCTTCTATCCAAGCTCGCCCCCTTCTTTCTCCCCCCCACTCCTTTCTTCTCCTCTGCCATCTCCTCCTTTTCCTCCACCTCCTCTTCCTTTTCCTCCGTCCAGTCTCTTGGAGGCTTTCAGTCCTAGGCAAAAGTCCAGCAACAGCAGATGGAAAAGCCTGGGTCATAGAAATCACAGAATCATAAAGCCAGGAGGGAACTTTGAAATCATCCAGTCCAACAGTTTCCCCACCCCTCTCCCCACTGTGCCAAACCTAGCTCCTGAGAGATAGCGTCTTTATATGGGACTTTGAGCAAATCTCTTATGGCCAAGTTAACTGGGCACCTAACAAGGGGTCATAGAGCATGAAGACACCAGGTACTGGGGTTGCCAAGCAGAGGAAAGTAAGTGGGAGTCCTTCTTCTGATGGATTATATTTGATACATGATTTTTCATGTCTAGAGGGCTCCTCCCGTCTTCCCCACACCCTTCTTCTTTCCTTCTGTCTGCTTCATTTTCCTCTTCTTGTCCTGTCTTTTCCTGCCTGTTCTCTACCCTTCCCTCATTCTCACCAAAGACCTCATTGTGGTGGCAAAGAGATTTACGTGGTCCTGGTTCATTCATTCAACAAACATTATTATGTGCTTTCACATTGCCAGTCTCTATACTGGAATTTACAACTGGATGTAACTTCTCGTTCCATCTTTATTTTCTCTTTTTAAATTATCAAGCATTTACTCTTTCTCTCAGCCTTCACCTAAAGAAAAAACAAGACCTTTGTAACAAATATGCACAATCTAGCAAAACAAATTTCCCTAGTGACCATCTTCAAAAATGTGTGCTTCATTCTATATATTGAACCAATTACCTCTCTATTAGGAGGTATAAGTAACGTTACTAATCAATGATCCTTTGGAATCCTCGAGGATACTGCATTTCTCATTCTAATGGTTTTATGGGGGTAGGGAGGGCAAGGAGATTGGCCATTTTATTGTTTATTAAATTTTATTGAGAACTTTTTAGAAATATCATAGTCATTTTTTGATATATTTTCCCCTTCCCTACCTATTCCATCCCATCCAGTGTACTTTCTCTTATAATTAAAGGTATAATATAATAATAAAATATAATAATACAAAATTAAATATTTAATTAAAATTTAAGAAAAACTATTGAACAAAAATAATGACAGCATTTGAAGGTAGGGAAGAAGGAATAAGCATTTCTATAGCACTAAGTGCTAGGCACAGTGCTAAGCATTTTTTTTAACAGATTTTTTATCCTCACAACAACTATGCAAGGTGGTACTATCATCTCCATTTTACAGGTGAAGATTTGAGACAGAAGTTAAATGACTTTTCCAGGGTCATCCAACTAGTAAGCATCTGAGGCTGAATTAGAAATTAGGTCTTCTTAATTTCAGGATGTCCACTGTGCTGCCTAGCTGCCCATATGACATTGATGTATTTAAGATTCTATTCCATATTCCCTTCACTTTCATGGGATCAAGATTGATCATTGTAATCAATCTGAGTGATGTTTTTGTTTACCATATTGTAGTTATTTTATATATTGTTTCCTTGGTTCTAATTCTTATCAGCTGCATTAATGCATGTCTTCCCAAATCTTGATGCATTTCTCATCTTCCTTTTATTAATATATCAGTGATCCATGGTTTCATCAGGTAGCATAGGTAAAGATCACAGGTAGCCAGTATTTAGTGAATGTTAGAGACATCTTTCAAAGTTAACTCTATGATTTATCTGAGAGTAGAGAAATTTTAGAAAATCATCAAGCATCAGAAAGATACCTACAATTAAAAAGGAAGTAAATACCACGGCTAGGCTCTGAAACCAGGTTTTCTGATCCCAAGTCCAGCACACAGTGGACTACGATATACTCTTTTGTCATTTCTTGTGATCATAATATTTCATCACATTCATGTACTACAGGATCATGGGAAACTAGAATTAGGGCTTTGAAAGACCTAATATAGTCTTGTACCATTATTTTACATCTGAGGCTTAGAGAGGGTGACTTGTATGGAGTGTTTCCAATTTTTTTGTTTTTTTGTTCTTAGTTACAATAAAAATTGCTTTGATCTTCTGCTACACAGGAGATTTTATTTCTGGCATTCATTTTGGGTTATATGGCAGGATTAGCCCTGTTTTACAAAATAGGAACTTGAGAATCAGAAACACTGAATTATCTGTGATAACATAAGCATTAAATAATGGAGACATTCATTCTTTCACTCATTAGATAGACATTTAGTATAAGTGTTTATTGAAGGAAGAGCAATGTGCTGGATGCTGGGGGAAGACAAATTTATATAATTGTCCTTATGGAATTATAATATGTTGTTGTTCAGTCATGTTTGACTCTTTGTGACCCTTTTTCGATTTTATGGCAAAGATACTGGTGTAGTTTGCCATTTCCTTCTCCAGTTCATTTCACAGATGAGAAAACTGAGGCAAACTGGGTTAAATGACTTCTCCAGCATTACACAGAGGGTAAGTGTCTGAAACTGGATTTGAACCAGGAATTTGAGACTTTCTAATCCCAGACCTGGCACTCTATCTACTATACCACCTAGCTATGTCTGGCATGGTTAGCAGGATAAGACAAAAATCCCAATAAATCCAGTCCAACTAAGAATCATGATTTTGTGCAATATGAGTACTTTAGCTACTGATGTAGATTGTAAGTAGATCTTTGCTTTAGTAAATAAAATGCAATGATACAGACATTGCACAATAAGTGTATTTGAGTATAGTGGGAACCATACCATGGAATATACATAGCAATGGGTTTTGGTTCTGGTACCTTCCAGTGATTCACATGTGCTCTGGTCTCTTGCTAAACGACACGTATGACCAGTGACTCCTGATTTGTCTCTTAATCCCCATGGAGGTACAGTGGAAAGAGGGAAGGCTGAGTCAAAAAGAACTGTCAATGGAGCCAGGAAAACTACTCACTCTGTGGAGTAAAAAAACAAAAAACAAAACAGTTTCTAGTCTCTTGCAAGATAGAGTCTTTATCAGGACACCCTCCCTTGGGCTTCTAGCAATGGTGGGGAGGTCATGTCTATCTCTTTATCCTCTCTAGAAACAGCTATAACTACAGAGCAGTGAAAACATGAATTTACTTAGTTGAGATTAATTTGTTGTTCAGTCATTTTTCAGTTGTATTCAACTCTTCATGAGTTTTCTTTGGGATTTTCTTTTTTTAATTATACCTTTTTATTTACAAGTTTTTTGTATGGGTAATTTTTCAGCATTAACAGTTGCAAATCCTTTTGTTCCAAATTTTTCCCTCCTTCCCCCAGATGGCAGGTTGACCAATATAGGTTAAATATGTTAAAGTATAGGTTAAATACAATATATATATATATATATATATATATATATATATATATACACACACATGTCTAAACAGTTATTTTGCTGTACAAAAAGAGTTGGACTTTGAAATAGTGTACATACAATTATCCTGTGAAGGAAATAAAAAACGCAGATGGTCAAAAATAGAGGGATTGGGGAATTTTATGTAGTGGTTCATAGTCATCTCCCAGAGTTCTTTCCCATTTGGGGTTTTCTTAATGAAAATATTGAAGTGGGTTGCCATTTTCTTTTCTAGCTCATTTTATAGATGAGGACACTGAAGCAAACAGGTGAGATTGTTGTGAGGTTGCCATTGGACCTTAAATCCTTGGATGCTTCTTCTGTCTTCTATTTCTTTCTTTGAGCACAGGCCACAGAACATTGACCTTGAGAGTTGGACATTTACAAACTTGGTGGTCATCCAGGGAGCGCAACACAATTGAATCAAATTCTAGGAATTCATTGGGATTGCTTTTTGAAAAGACATCTTTCAGAATTGGGAGAGAAAATGATGAAGTAGTTAAGTGGACAGAGGATATCTTAAAGATAACCTCCAAACAGATCTAGAAAATGAACCAGAACAAATTCTGATGGGGAAATCCAAGAAAATGTCATAGTGAATCATTTTTCCAGCTCAAGTTTGTATAGGGACACAGGCAAAGACATCTGAGGAGAGTGGAAACAAGGTTGGGATAGGAGTATCATATGGATCATTTAAGTTTATAGGGACTGAAAGAAGACCATGGCCATACCCAGAGGCAAATGGAGGTCCCAAATTCATACTGGAGCAGAATGCAGGATGCCAAAACAGTGGCTACTGACAGCATTGTCACTTTCTATCTAACTACAGTCACAGAGCTAAAGCTGAGAGAGGTGGAGAGCTGTGCAGTCCGGGGTGAAGAATGAATGTAGCCCACAGGCTATTTATTGAACAAGAAACAAATTCAAAAGCAAGCAGCAACTATGTGGCTTGGAATTCAAGAGCAGAACAAGGTCTCAGTTCCAACTTCTACTCCAATCTGAAGTCGGTAAAAGAATAACTAAGGGAGGAATACCAGATCAAAAGGACTGCTGAGATCTTAAAACAATACAATGTCAGCACTCCAAGAAATCAGCAACAGGAAAATCTTGGACATCCCCTGCAGAAGTGTGCAGTCTGAGCATAATGTAAAGTCTGGAATTAGGAAATAGACTGAAAGAACTAATAAACAAACAAACAAAAAAACTACAAAAGACTTTTATGGTGACAGGAATGCTCAAGACACACACCTCAAAGAAGACTACAAAAAATGTATAAGGAAAATTCAAAGAAAAATACAGCTTGGTCACATATTTAGCTAAAAGTTCTGGAAGAAATGAAGTACATTTTTTAAAAAGAATAAAATTAGCATGCTAGAGAAAAAATTGGAAAAGAAATGAGAGCTATGGAAGAAAGAATTATAAAGAGAATTAATACTCTGACAGAAAAGGTATAAAACTTTGCCCATGAAAATTGAAATGGATCAAACATAACTTAATTGTAGTACTTGAAGGTAATGACCAAGAAAAGAATATATATTTTTTTAAAAATCACAAAAGAAAACTTCACAAACCTTTAGAAGCAGAGGGCAAAGAAGAAATAGAACCCACTAACTACTTAAAAAAACAAACAAACATCATAGTTAATATCTAGAGCCACTGGGTTAAAAAAAAATACTATTAGCAACCAGAAAGAAAAAAAAAATTAAAGCACCAAGGAACCACAGTAAGTATTATACAAGATTTAGCAACCAACACTTGGAAGGAATAGAGAAATTGGAATACCCTATTCCAAAAGGCAAAGATTATAGCCTTAAAACCAAGAATAACTTACCCAGAAAAACTGAGTATGATTCTGCAGGGAGCAAAAATAAACATTTTATGAAATGGAGAAATTCCAAACATTTTTTAATGAAAAGACCAGAACTACTAGAAAAAATGATGTGTAAATAAATGTAGAATTTAAGAGAAACATAAAAAGGTGATTGTAAATGAACAATAACAAGGGACTTTAAACAAAATTAAATTGCATTCATTTTAATGTGGGGGGATAATACATTAGTCCCTTCTGAATTTTATAATTATCAAATATAATAGAGGAAGTCTAATTAGATAGAAGGTCTGGGAATTATTTTGCTCTGCAATCTCACTTCTGGGTGAGATTTCCAAAAAGATAAAAAAGAGCAAAAGGGACTCATAGGTGTAAAAATGTTTGCAGCAGCTCTTTTGTAGTGGCAAGGAACTAGAAATTTAATGGATGTCCATCAGTTGGGGAATGGCTGAATAAGTTATGGTATATAAAAGTAATGGAGTATTATTATTCTATAAGAAAATGATGAACAGGCTGATTTCAGAAAAGCCTGGAAAGACTTGCATGAACTAATTCTGAATGAAGTGGGCAGAACTAGAGAATATTGTACACAATAACACAAGATTAGGTGATGATCCACTGTGATGGACTTGACTCTTCTCAACAATGTGGAGATTGAAGGCAATTCCAATATACTTGGTATGGAAAATGCCAATTCCATCCAGAGAGAGAACACTGGAGACTGAATGTGGATCAAAGAGTAGTATTTTCACCTTTTTTTTGTTTTGTTTTGTTTTTTTCCTTTTTCATGTTTTTTCACCTTTTATTTTGATTTTTCTTGTACAATATGACAAATATGGAAACTTGTTTAAAAGGATTACATACATTTAACCCATCCCAACTTGCTTGCTATGTTAGGGAAGGAGGAGGTAAAAAAGGGAGGGAGAAAAAGAGGGAGAAGTGAATGTTGAAAAAATTCTTTATATGTATTTGGAAAAATAAAATACTATTGAACTGATCTGAAGGGAAGAATGAAAAGGGAGGGAAAGAAGAATTCACTGAATTGGGAGGGTAACAGGAGAGGAAGATTAGGAAAATTCTTTTATAATTGGGGTGCACAAGTAGAAATCTATATAAACAAGAGGAAAAGGGAAATGACTAATAATTGAACCTCACATTCTCCTGAGAAATAAGGAAAGAAGAAAGAATATGCACATCCAGGTGTGTACAAAAATGCATTTCACTCAATAGCAGGGAAAGAGGAGATAAGAAAAGAGGGAATTAGAAGGAAGGTAGATTAAAGGAGGGATTGGACATAAAAACAACTAACTAAAGATGTACACAGATATTTACAGTTCTTTTCTATAATGACAAAAAACTGGAAATCAGAGGACATCCATCAAGTGGGGAATGGTTGACCAATTTATAGTATGTAAATGTGACAGAATACTCTTTTGCTATAAAAAGAGATAAGGGGATGAATTCAGAGAAAACTTCTATGAACTGATGCAGAATGAAGTAAACAAGACCAGAAGAACAATTTTTATAAAGAAAATATTTTAAAATCAATTAACTTTGAAAGATTTAGGAACTCTGATCAATGTAATGACTAATCATGATTGCAGAAGACTAATGTTGAAACATGTTATCCACCTGAAATGAAACAGATCTCTTTTTTTGGACAAGATCACATAGCAATTGATTTATAATGATTATGGAAGGGATTTTGATTTTTTCAAAGTAGGAGGAAGTAGGAGAAAAAGAAGGTAGTTTTTTTCTGATTGAAAAAAATAATTTAAAAAAGAAACTACACCAGAGGACCTGATCACCCCCAGGAAGATAAATTGCAAATGACTAGAAGATGTGGACCTTGAATTGTATTCCAATTCCAATAGTCCTATAAATATCTTAATCCTTATAAATCTCTAGATTTATGATCTTATAATCCTATGAATGTGAAATAATTGTTTAACAGTCACACAAGTCTCTCAGGAGACTGGAGGCTATAACAGTTACAATGTATTATGATTTATGTTTTAAATTTGTTAATGTGTTTATAAGTCTTATGTGTTTAAAGCATTTCTTTTGTGAAGAAAGAAGTAAATAGCTGTCCTATACCTGATAGACTTGCCTAGAAGGAATCCTGTCAGACCCTAGATAGGGGCCAAAGCTGAATTGTGTTTAAGTGATTTTCTCTGAAACTCCAGGATGATGAATCAACAAGTCTGAGAAAGACCTGCTACCCTGTCTTTATGGTCAGACTCTCTATAATAAATGAATCTGAGTCTGAATATATAGTTAGAGGTCTGTTCCAAGAAAGGGCGATGGATACCTGAGCCATGGATGCCATGAGAATCACAGGTCAGAGTTCCTTGTGAGGTCAGAGGATGTCTCATAGGGAAAGCTGGAAGAGGTAGTGCTCCAGCCCCCTTTCCCCACCGCAGACCCAACAGAACACTTCTCAATGGGAGAGCTGAACTTCACTTAGGAAAATAGCTCTGGGACCATTTTTCTCTCACTTTTTGTCCCTCATTCAGTTTTAGCAGTTGGCCTTTATGAATATCCTGCTGAGGGCTGGAGTCAGATGGGATTTACACAGACCACACTGGAGTCCTTTTGTTCTCCTCCTCCCCTATCTGGGGAGCTCCAGGGGGAATGTGGCCTGAATTTAAACACTGGAGGCCATGACTGGGAACAGTGGGCACTTTTGTAGATTCATGCTGCCTCTACAGCCTTTCTTCTTCCCTGGCCTTGAATGACATGTTGTTAGGAGACAATTAGCTAGTTGTGCCCTGCATCCTAGCCCTCCCATTGTTTCGTATACACAGCAGACAAAAGGACTGTTCTTAGGTCAGAGCACCAAGCTGATAAAAGGCTGATTAATGCCACAATTGTGGTGAGATTTAATGGGGCTGGGCTAAGTTCTATATTTGATTAACCCCAACTAGTGATTCTATGACATTATACATGGCACAGCACACCCAGTGCTGACTCCAGGTCCACCACCTGGCGCTCAGTTTGGCTAGCATTGAGTCTGACTTTGAAGGATGATACACTTTGAAACATACTAAGTCACTGCACACAGGACTGGGCCATCACACAATAGCTATGTTGACAAAATTTGACAGAAGTGCCCTCAGTCTCCCCTTGTTATGACCCCTCCTCTACCTCATTTGCTTTGCCCCCAGAAAATGCCAATTAAACTCCTTTACACCATCACATTGAAGTATGGAATATTCATTTTTTAAAATTAATTTTAATTAATTACAATTTTTTAAATTTAAATTTAAATTTTTTATTAAAGCTTTTTTATTTACAAAACATATGCATGGGTAATTTTTCAACATTGACCCTTGCAGAACCTTCTGTTCCAAATTTCCCCTTTCTTTCCCCCACCCCTTCCCCTAGATGGCAGGTAATTAAATATAATAAATGTTAAATATAATAACTAATAATTTTTTCCTTTCATTCTTCTCCCCATTGAACAATTTAAAATTAAAAAAACTCTTAGAGCATTTATGTATATAAAAAATCCTCATTGGTTATGTCCAAAAATGTAGTCTGTTCACTATTTGTGTCTTTATTTTTAAAATCTTATTTTTTATTGACATTTTTTGTCTTTATGTCATTGTCATTTCTGAATATAGTTTTCTCCCTTCTGTATTCATGGAGATAGCCCTCATATAACACTAGGTGTCACAATAGATTAGGCCCATGGTCTGATGAGGGCAGGATGAAATGCCAAGGCTTGTAGTAATTCTGGCGTTAGAAGGATAACATTGACTCCTCTGGCCTCTCACTCCCTGAATGTGCAGTGTGTGACATTTCATCCCTTCTCTAGGATTCTCTGGTACCATTAGAGGCATTGTGAAGGGGAGGTTTCTCATCTCTAACATTGACTCAAGCCCCAACTGATTGTATTCCTCAATTTTAGGAGTCCATGCATCTTAGTACCTTAATATTCAGATCCACTTTTATAAAAGAAAATTTACTTCAAAGATATAATGGGCACAAAAAACATGAACATTCCCCTAACTCTCCCATTTAGTCATTTAGTCATTTTTTCAGTTATATCTGACTCTTCATGACCCTATATGGAGTTTTCTTGACAGAGACACTGGAGTGGTTTGCCATTTCCTTCTTCAGTTCATTTTTATAGATAAGTAAACTAAGGCAAACAGGGTTAAATGACTTGCCCAGGATTATGTAACGAGTTAAGTGTCTGAGGCCAGATTTGAACTCAGAAAGATGTCTTCTCCACTCCAGGTTCTGCATTCTCTCTACTGGGCTAGTTGGCTGTTCCCCTCCCAACTACTGAGGGGCATAATCCCCACCTATAACACCACAGGGAAAAGGAGATTAGATTTAAATTTTAGCTCAATTCCTTCATAGTATTAGCCCCATCATGTTCTAGGTCCAAAGCCCCCTTGGCTCCCTTACAGTACTTTGATTTCTTAGGTTTCCTGGAAACAAAACTAGACTTAGAATCCTGACTCCATGATCCCCATGGCTCAAATTTCAGGTCTGAGTTATATTCCCTGTTCCTAGAATTGAAATGAACAACCTAAAACAGTCCCAAATCCCAAGCCTATTTCTCAGGGTCACAGGGACTAAAGAAAGAAGGTGTTTCTCACTCAATTTATTAGTGTCTGTGTGATCAAGAGCTTTATCCCTGGATATCACCAGAAAGAGATGGTAGGCTAATCCAATATGGTAGCTTTAAAGAGATAAAGAAAGAGATTGTTCCCACCAGCGTGGGGAACACAGTATATCTTTTTTCATGAGTAGGTCCCTGATAAATGCACATGACTGCCTCCATTTTAGGTAATCTGGGTATACACTAAAGCCCCATTACAGAAATATGATCCTGAAACATAGAAATGGTTGGGTTATGACTATATTTTCAGCCAAGGGATGTCAGATGATACAGTGAACAGAACGTGGGACCTGCAGTCAGGCAGACATTTTTGTGAGTTCAAATCTGGTCTCAAAAACTTACTATGTGATCCTGAACAAGTCCCTCAACTCTATTTGCTTCAGTATATTCTTCTGTAAAATAGCTGGAAAAGGAAATGGAAAACCACTCCAGTATCTTTGCCAAGAAAACCCTAAATGGGGTCACAAGGAGTTGGCACAAATGAAAATGACTGAATATCTTCAATTAGAGAGATTGGGGCTAAGTGACTTGAGATTATAGAGCTACTGAGGGCTAAAATCTGACGTCAAATCTGAACTCAGGTCCCCCTGATTTAGGCTTAGTTTTCAATCCACTGCACCATTTACCTGCCCCAAAGAGAGAATTTCTCTAGAAAAGATGACTCTTATGTAATTCCCGGAGCCGCCCTGGACACAAGCAAGATACACAAGGAGATGCAAAGATAGGATCAATTACAGATATCTATGAGAAGTAAGATTAGATCAGAGAGGTTTTTACAGAATAAAAGGATACACTCAGAAATGGTGCTTGAGGCTCCCAGACTGAAATAAGACAAAGGAAGGGGATAAGGAGCACTGGTTAGTTCTACATATCCACAATGTAATTTTTAAAATTCAGTGTTCCAGCTGGAGGAGCTAGCACCCTTGTTCAAAAACAAAACAAAAAAAAATCATATATTTCTGTTTGTCTCTTTAGCTTTCAGAATTCCTGGAGGCAATAGTTTAAGAAGGGGAACTGCTGATGTCACCTTTGCTATCTACTGCTATCCTACTGGTTTGGGGATGGGGGTAGGGAGGTTGGCTATCCCCTCTTCTGCACATGTATGCTTTTGAGAGTTTTTTTTAAATTTTAATTTTTAATTTTTTAAATTAAATTAAATTTTTTTTTGCTCTTGAGCGTTTTTAAAAAACAAGAAAAACCTTGACATTCTAGTGGAAAATTCTGCCTTCCAGTCCCAATTCTCTGCAATCTTCCCAAATAATAAAGAAATAAAAATTCCTAAGGTCTTTAGTAACTTAGCATTCCTCACAACATAACTTTACAACTTTGTAAAAAAAGTTGTAAAGAGAAAAAATAATGCAGTTGAACAAAACTGAACAACTTATCAATATTGTTTGCAAGCATACTCAGTATGATATGCAAGTCTGCTTATTTTTACAAATATGTGTATTTGTATTCTTATTACATAAGAACCTGAAGAGGGCAATGCTTAACCTCCTTGATATCTTTTTTCTGTCTTTACTGAATTACCTGAAGTTTTAAATTTTTTAAAGAATTAAATAGCTGGCACTTGATATTTAAATTATATTCCTCATTTTCAAAGAAAATCAATGATATCATGAGTAACATCTTGACTTATACATGAATTGGACTTAAGTATTATTTATATTGCATGTGTAATATTGAACATAAGAATTTAGAGAAGTATAGGAAAAGTTGCATGAAATGATACAGAGTGAAGTAAACATAGTCAAGAAAACAATACATATAATGACTATAACTATGTAAATAGAACAAAGAAAAGAAAATTAATTCTCTATAAATCATATTTGCAAAGTATGGCCTCAAAGACAAGATAAGAAAATTTACCTCCTCTATCTTGCAAAAGTAGGAGAGTATAATATGAAAAAAATGCTCTAAATCACTATTGATCAGAGAAATGCAAATTAAGACAAATCTGAAGTATCACCAGCTGATCACACCTTGCAGATTGGCTAAAATGATAGGAAAAAAGATAATGATGAATGTTGGAGGGAATGTAGAAAAATTGGGGCACTAATACAGAAAAGGTTACGATCTTGCTTTAAAGTCATGCTTACCACTGTCCCCCAGGAAGCCATGGACTCCACTTTGGGATAACTTCTCTAAATATCTGATTGAATATTTTCACCTTGAGGATGGAGTGTCCAGAAGCAGTAGCCTGGAGGACTGTGTTTATGCAATAAGAACAAACATTTATGAAGGAACTACTGTAATGGGGGAGGGTGAGAAAACCTTTTACCTCAAGCAATGGGCACCCGTCTTGGTTTCATTGCATTGAAAGCTAAATTTGAGTGGAATGGGATGAATGTCCAACCCAGTCCTAATCATTTGTAAGCCAGGAACTGAATCTTCCCAGGGCTCTTAAAGAGTGTCAGGGTTCTGAAATAGAGTGCCAGATGAAAAGTGATTTCCTGAGAATACCATAATCCATTCATATGGATTTTTTTTTACCTGAAAGAAAAATACAAGTAGTCTGTAAATACTAATAATTTGTTGGGAACAATAACAGCTCACAGCTCACAGACACCCAAGTAATCCTAGAATGAATGTGTTCATTAATGTGTGAAAATATAGTGCCGCTGTTGAGCACTGCCTAAAAAAACTGAACTATTTAATTTTATTAGAGAAAAGAGAGGGGGAGTTCTTAACTTTGATCTGCAAGGACACCCAATTATATTATCTAGAAGAATTCTTCTCCACAAAGCTATGAATGGGGTGAGATGTTAGAGGTGTAGTTCCAGGGTGCTGATATTTAGTAGATCTTGAATATAGTTTCAGCCTTTTAACAGCATAAATATAACTGAGCTTCTCAGAAATGATTACTTAAAATAAAATAAAATTAATTTAAATTAATTTTAAAAGAAAGCTATCTGCTTGTAGCTCCTGGTGATACTCCAGTTGAGCTCTACCTTGGTCTGCCTGCCTGCTCCCCTATTGCCCACCTAGCAGTTGAGGAGGCATTTTGCTCTTGCCCCCAGCTACCTCCTGCACAGTTTCTTCATTTTATTCTTCATTTTTTTTTTATTCCCTGAGGCAATTGGGGGGTTAAGTGACTTGCCCAGGGTCACACAGCTAGGAACTTTTAAGTGTCTGACATCAAATTTGAATTCAGGTCCTACTGACTTCAGGGCTGGTGCTCTATCCACTGCTCCACCTAGCTGCTCCTCTTTCTTTTTTTTCTTGTTCCAGACACAAAAATTGCCTTTCCTTGGGAACATTCCCTGAAGAAACAATTTATTGATTCAGACAATTGGAGTTAGAAGGGTTCCTTTGTTCCAGTCTAATTTATTATAGATGAGAAAATGGAAGCCAGAGAAGCATGATGACCCTATGTCACTCATCTATTTAATCACAAAACTGAGATTCAAATTAACTTCCTAAAACCCACTCCAGTCGTTTTTGTTTCTCTTTTGTTTTGTTTTGTTCTGTAGATTCATGTTGCCCTGTTGCCTCATTCTGGAATCTGCGCCCATGGGTTTTTCCCTGAAAGTCTTCATCCATCCCGGCTGCCTGGACCCCGCAATTTTACCCGCACTGACTCTTGTTTCAATGCAATGCTTGGGTTTGGGATAACAAGTTTGGCAAAATGCTGGTCCCAGGAAGAAATCAGACTAGATGCAAGATTTCCCCATGGAAGGGAAAACTAGGCGGGTTCTTGTGTTTGACATGAGAACAAGAAGCGAACAAAAGATGGGTAAGGAAGATAATGATCTCATCGCTAAGCCAGAAGGCTGTTGGCCTGGAGGTTGGGGAAGGGGCACTGCAGCTGTGCTGGGGTTTCCTCCTTCCACTCTCCTTGTGGCCATCTGTTCCAAGCAACGACACCGAGCAGCTTCCTTTTGGAAAGGTCAGTCACAGTGAGCGTTTGGGCAAAGCCGAAAGCTGTCTGTGCGTGCTGAGAGACCGCCGCTTGGCTTGGGTACCCCTGGGTCTGCACCCAGCCTCCACGCCAGCTTGACTCCCTATGATAATTAGCCATCTGTCTGTAGTTCTTCAGAGAAAGGCTGTGGGAAAGGTAAGCCAAGCTGAGATTCACTCTACGATACCAAAATCGAATTGTGAGGAAGCCCTGAGCAAACCTCTTCAAGAAATTCTAGCCAGAGCAACCTTCCCGGCAGCCATTTCTTAGGAAGGCTCCAATCTTGGGGAGCGTTTCATGCTGATCACCTGAGAGGCGATTGATTATGCTGGGAGCTAAACGATGTATCCTCATGGAAAGAATACTGCATCTTGAGCCAGAGGACTTAGGGGTGAATTCTCATTTAGCTGTTTGCTACCTGAGAGTTACCCGTTAATTCATTTGGAATCGAGGCAGCTAGATGGCTCAGGGTTTAGAGAGCTACACCTAGAGCCAAAAAAGACCTGGCTTTACATACGGTCTCAGCCACTTGTCTCTGTTTTAATTCACTGGACAAGGAAATGGCGAACCACTTCAGTACCTTTGCCACGAAAACCCCATCAGTATTGATGGGGTCACAGAGAATCAGACAAAAGTGAATAGTAACAAAATGAGGCAGTTAGAGTAGATGACTTTTATATAGAAAGAACAAAAAACATTTATTAATTAAACACTTATTATTCTAAGTGCTGGGGATAGACATAAATAGCAAAGATAGTTCCTGCCTTTATTTATGGGATGACATTTAGTGGGATGATAACATATAAAGGGTAGAGGTGTTCAGGGACTAGTCCTTTGGTTCAGAAACTTAAGAGACTTGGCGGATAGAGCCATGGATGAGTAGATTAATACTCTAATGGAAGAATGCACTTGATCCTAGTTTGTAGTTCTTACATTGGGCTGGAGTGAGGGGGAAGGGTAAGGTGCCCATGGGGATGCAAGGAGAATGAAGTGACAAATGACTGAGGTTCTTCCTGAAACTGTGACCTAGAAGAAGCATTCATCAATGGCATGGGAAGGAGACAAGGCGGAAGTTTATATACACAAACACAGCAAAAAGTATGTGTGTGTGTATTATGAAGGGCTTTAAACTACATTCTGAAGGTATTGAGGAATCACAAGTATTTATGATAACATATGTTATGATCTTCCACAATTATTGTGAGGATCAAATGAGATAATATTTGTAGAGCCCTTAGCAATGGGGTTCTTTATATGAGGTAGGAGCTTAACAAATGCTTATTTCCTTCTTTCTTTTCTTTTGACATCTTGAATGGTTTCATAGATATTTCAAACTGAACATGTTCCAGAGTGAACTTTTTTTATTTTTCTCCAAACACTGCCATTTTTTTTTTTTTAAAGGCAATTGGGATTTTGACTTACCCAGAGTCACACAGCTAGTAAGTGTTGTCAAATATCTGAGGCTGCATTTGAACAATTTTGGGAGGTAAATGTTATTTCCCCCATTTTACAGTTGAAGAAACTGAGGCTAATAGACATTGTAGGGTCAAATATGAATTTAGATTTTCCTTACTCCAAACTCAGCTACAGTGGGAGGTAGTTGGAAATGGAGGTTGAAAGAAAGCTTAGAGATGGAGACCTATCATTTCTTCTGGGAAGAAAGGGAGAAACTCACAGTCAAACCTTTTATATGCATATTCAGTTATGGCTCAGCAACCCATTCAAAAGACTTTTTGTCATGAAGCTAATAGATTTCTGACTCCAGGCTCTATCCATTGTGCAATCTAGCTGCCTCATACTCTCTTCTCAATTTCCTTATGTCTGAGGTACGAGCATCATTCCAATCACTCAGGCTCATTCTCTAGCTATTATTCTTGACTCTCTTGACACTCTCATTCCTCCTATCTAATCAGTTATCAAGTCCAGCCTTATCTAATTACTACCTTTCTTAGCATCTTCCTGCCCTGTCCCCTCACCCCTTTCTCTCTTCTGTCACTGGAACCATTTTGGTGCATACCCGATTACTTCATGCCTAGATGATTGTAATATCCTGTAAGGTCAGTCTCTTGCCTCATCTTTCCCTATTCCAATCCATCCTCCACTCACAGGTCAGAGTGATCTTCCAAAAGTACAAGTCTCACCTCATCCTCATTCAACAAATACTTGTAACTTATAATTGATTAAATAATAGTTCTTTATTTTTAAAATATATGCAAAGATAGTCATCTTTGAAAAACCTAGTGTTCCAAATTTTTCTCCGTCCCTCCTTTCCTCCCCTCTCCCCTAGACAGCAAGAAATCCAATATAGGTAAAATATGTGCAATTCTTCTATACATATTTCCACATTTATCATGCTACACAAGAAAAATCAGATCAAAATCTTTATCAAAAATGATAAAGAAAATAAAAAAACAAGCAAATAACAACAAAAAAGGGGAAAATACTATCTATACTCAGTTCCCACAGTTCTTTCTCTGAATGCAGATGCTTCTCTCCATCTCAAGTCTATTGAAATTGGCCTGAATCACCTCATTGTCAACAAATACTTGTGATTCCTTAATACCTTCAGGATGGATTTTAAAACCCTACATAACCCCAGCTCTGAGGAGAAATGTGCTCCACTCAACCCAGCTAGGAGACAACCTTTGGGAACTAAGCAGAGAATCAACTATGCCCTATCCCAGAAATGCATTTGATGGGGGTTCCTTGATGGAAGGAAGGCTGCCTGGGGCCAGGAGGTAGGCCATCCATCCCTGTTCCCTACACCTGGCTTTCTAAGTACCTTTATGGTTCAATCTTGAGCTCACTTTCCCCAGAGTGTCTTGTGTATAAGCAAGAGAGAGTATGCCCTCTGTATGCAGGGGCAAAGGGAAGGCTGTATATCAACTACCATAAATCTCCAGGGATCAACTGGGTGTCTAGAGAGAAAAGACCGTGTTTTCAGAGCTTTGGGGGGGAGGGAGGATATTGTTATATTTTGATCCTTTCTAAATAAATATCCCATTGTAAAAGCTAATTGATTTTATTAGAATTATTAATAGTAGGGAGATATTCATTAGTTAAATGATACTGAGAGAATATATCAGTTGTGGGCTTATAAGTAATAGTATTAGAAATTCCAAACCTTTAGGATTAACCTCAGAGTTCAAGTAGAAAGGGAATAGTGAACCCCTGGAGATATAACCTGCTAAACCAGCATGATTTGGGATGGTGAGGTCAGAGCCTGCAATACAAACACACACACACACACACACACACACACAATCTACTGGATCTGTGTTTCATTACTATAGGGAACTGCTGCCACCTTTGACATGAGCCCTTTCCCACATACCACACACACCTCCTCCCACACATATATCATGAAATTACTTTGCATTGATTTTTGTTTTTCATATTTACTTTTGTGTTCATAAGTGGCTTATTTCTCCTGTCAACTGTCATTAAAACAGAAACTGTTTTGTTTCACTTTATTTCTGTATCCATCCTGGAGAATAAATAATAAAACATAAAATTTGTTCTCATCAGAGTTAGGGAAAACTAGTGTAAAAAAAGTACAGACTAGAGTACAGAAAAGAATACATTGCCAGATTTGTGTTGAATTGTTTTTTAATCATGTTGGACTCTTAGTCACCCCATTTGAAGTTTTCGTAGAGGAGATACTGAAGTGGTTTACCATTTCTTTCCCTAGTTCATTTTACAGAAAAGGAAACTGAGGCAAACAGGATTAAATGACTTGCCCAGAATCACATAGTAAGCAGATGAGGATAGATTTGAATTCAAGAAGATGACCCTTTCTGACTTCAAGGTCAGCACTTTATCCACTATGCCATCTCACTGCTCACATTGTCAGATTGGCTCATTGTATTGCATGCTTTTGCTTAGTTATAACATTTTAAAAAATAATAGCTTTTTATTTCCAAAATATATACATAATTTTCAATTTTCACTCTTGTAAAACCTTGTGTTCCAAATTTTTCTTCCTTCCTTCCCCTCTCCTAGGCAGCAAGTAATCCAATATAGGTTAAACATATACAATTCTTCTATACATATTTCTACAATTCTCTTGCTACACAAGAAAAATCAGATCAAAAAGGTAAAAAATGAGAAAGAAAAAAATGCAGGCAAATAACAAAAAAAAGGTGAAAATATTATGTTGTGATCCACACTCAGTCCCCACAGTCCTCCCTCTGGATGCAGATGGCTCTCTCCATCACAAGTCTATTGGAATTGGCTGAATCACCTCATTATTGAAAAGAGCTGAGTCTATAAGAATTGATCGTCACACAATCTTGCTATTGCTGTGTTCGATGGTCTCTTGGTTCTACTCTTAGTTGTTATTTTTTTATCACAAGGGAGGTTTCAATCTAAGAGGTAGGAGGGGAGAGGTCTCTCCCCTTTCATAAATGGCAGTGACATAAATGACAAAATGCATAAGTAAAATATTTTTTAAAAATATAATCATCATTGGTAACTTTGAAGAGAACAGTTTCAATTGAGGGTCAGAAGCAGCAAGGGTAAGCAGTCAGTTAAAGTGGAGGGAACGAGTGTAGAGACTATGACTTAGCTAAAGTTTGCGTTTGGAATGATGTTTTTCACACATAGTCTTTTAATAAATGTTGGATGATTTGAAAATTCAGCATTTATCCTTGTATTTAAATTTTTATTTAAAATTAATTGTTATAAAATGCTTAATTAATTGAATTGCTAAACTGTAAGGACTAATGCTTGAATGAACCATTGAAGGGGATGATCAGGAGTGATCCAGGAAGGGAGAGAGATTTAAAAGTGCTGGATCTGCCAGAGGACGTTTTCTGTCTGAAAACTCATAATCAAAGAAGAAAGTTATTGGTTTATTTTAACAACTTCCCAGAGTAGAGAAATTATATTTACTAGTGTTTCCCTAAGTATTAAAAAGACTCAGAGACAATGTGGGAAACTGGCTGGCACTGAGTCTGATGTCTGCCCCTACCAAGGATCTGGTTTTTGAAATGAAATCATTCTTTCAAGGGGAGGGGAGCTGAGGGAGTAGCTAGAAAGTAAGTCTAAGGAGAAGTAGCTTAGCCCACAAAAAAATGAAGAGGAGGGAATAAAAGGACTGACAGACCTGCCTGTATTTTTAACAGTACTTTATCAGAAAAATAAATCTCAATCTCTCTCTGTCTCTCTCTGTCTCTCTCTCTCTCTCTCTGTCTCTGTCTCTGTCTCTCTCTCTCTGTCTCTCTCTCCCTGTCTCTCTGTCTCTCTCTCCCTTTCCCTCTCTCTCTCTGTCTCTTTCTCTCTCCCTCTGTCTCTGTCTCTGTCTCTCTCTCTGTCTGTCTCTCTCTCTCTCTCCCCCTTTCTCCCTCTGTCTCTCTCTGTCTCTGTCTCTGTCTCTGTCTCTCTCTGTCTCTCTCTCTCCCCCCTGTCTCTCTCTCTATCTTTATCTCCATTTCTCTTTCTTTCTCTCCTCTGTCTCTTCACACACACACACACACACACACACACACACACACACACACACAATATATATAGTGGTTCTATCTATATATAGAAGGAACAGTTAGGTGAGAGAATCATGTTGGTACCTCCATGTCAGGTGCTCTGTGCATACACAAAGCACAGTTACATTGGATTGCACACTGACATTCAAATATAATGCAAGTAGATATATATGTATAGTAGTTGTACATATATAGTGCATATAACATATATAATATATATACCATATCATATATAGTAGTATCCATATAGAGATCAATATGTACTGTACACATAACAATACACAATTATGGAAATTGATTATATATAACAATACATCAATAACATATTAAAATTATAGATTATTTATGTTATATATACAGTCTATATCAAACTATATATAGATACTACTATATATAACATGGTCTACATAATATACAATATTTATCTACTATATATGTATATATTTAGAATATTTATCTATATAGAGTTACTACTACATATGTACAATGTGTGTGTATAACTACTTATATGTATATGTCTAGGTTGTAATTGTGCTTGTACACAGAGCACCTGCCATGGAAGTAACCACATGGTTCTCTCATCTAACTTTTCCTTCTGTGTCTTTGCTGGATCTTCCAGTCAGGCCATTCTCACTACCTGTGAGTGTTGTTCAAGGCTCTTCTCTTCATCTCCCCATTCTTTCTTAATTGTTGATCTCATTAACTTCCATAAGTTCAGTGATCATTCTTCTTAGATGATCCTCAGATCTATTAATCCAGCCTTAATCTCTCTTGCGACCTTAAGTCTCACTCAATCATCAACTGTTTATTGAACATAGGATGTCCCATAGACATCTCAAAGTCAACATGTTTAAAAAAGCATTCATTATCATTCCTCCCCAACCCACCACTCTCCCCAGCTTCCTTATTATTATTATTATTATTGTCAAAGGAATCACCATCATTCCAATAATGCTTATAACTCCAAGTCATGCTTAGAGCTTTACTTGAATTCACCCCACATTTCCAGCCAGTTGCCTAATACTCAAATGCACTAACATTTTTACATTCACAACATCTCTCACATACATTTTCTTTTCACATATACCAGCTCTGTTCCCTGGTATAAATCTTCATTACCTCATGCTTGGCTTATTGCAGCAACTTTCTGGTTGATCTCTCTGCCTCAAGACTCTCCCAGCTTCAGCTTATCCTCCATTTACCTGCCAAAAAGAGCATCCTAAAGTTCAGGACTGAACTTTAATAATTCCCTATAAATTCTAATAAAATCCAATAATTCCCTATCACCTTCATGCTCAAATATAAAATTCTGTTTTTTAAAGCACTTCACAACCCATTTTCTTTCTATCTTTCCAGATATTTAGATAGTATATTCCCTACCCCACCCCCATATACTATATGATGCAGCAACATTACTAGCCTACTAGCTTTTTCTTGTACATGACACTCTTATACATGTACAATTAATGGTTTTTTTTTGCCTAAGTGATAGACTTTGCATTTATCATAATGAAATTTCATCACCAGATCACAGAATTTTAGAACTGGAAAGAACCAAATCTAGCTCAACTTTTTTATTTTACAGATGAGGAAATAGAGGACCAGGAAATTTATTTGACAAAGCTAGACTATTTGTAAGTAACAAAGAAATGATATACACACATGTATCTGTGAAACACATATGTGCACATATATGACACATGTGATTATGTGTACGTATACATGTAAGTACCAAAGAAATAAAATATACAGGTGTGTATGTATGTGTGTGATATATATATAGTACCTCAAATACCCTTGAGGAAGGTAGCATTTGTTTCTCTTTAATTATCTGAAAATCAGAACTTGTGACAACACAAGCAAGTGAGTGTTCTGGAGCCACAGAATGATCTTGCATTTCTAGAATAATAATTACCATTTGAGATGTACCATGTAGTGGAAGAGCATTGGGATTTTGGTGTTTTTAAAGACACTCATTGTCTATCAAAACTGTCATGGTCCTTCTGTATAGACATTATACTCTGACAGTGTGGAATAGCAGAGACAGCATTGAACACTTCCACGACCCTTTGGTAGGATTTTAAAACTGTACATGTGTCAGTATCTTAAAGAAAGATTTCATTAAAATACCTGAAATTTGACTTTTTATGGGCTATGGGCATAAAAACCCGAGTCTACTGACATTAGAATTATGTAACTTTCCAAATACTTCAATGACTTGTGATCTCATTGCTTGTTCCATAGGTGCTAATCACTAACCTATCTATGCCCCCTTCATCCTGTATAATTTTTGTCTTCTTCTCCATATATTTCCATAAATCTTCTGTAGAAAAATCTACTTAATATGCTTAATGTCTTCCTCTAGGCTTTTTTATGAGCATTTATGAAAATCAATATTGAAAATGTTCTCTCTTTGAATCTCCCTGTGTTGCCATCTTGGGAAGTTGTCTATCTTGCCCATCCCTGTCCTGGCTCTGAGTCAAGAAACCTTTTTCTGATTCTATTTATCTTGTTTACTTAACGTGTGACCTTCAGTGAGTCTGTGAACCCCACTGTGTCTCAATTTCCTCTTTAGTAAAGTTGGGCTCAAAACATCTTTGTCTCTCTCATAGGGTAGCTGAGGAGATCAAATGAAATAATGAATATGAGAGCCAAAAAAATCCCAAACAAACCTAAAAAAACAAACTAACCTCAAAACAACTCAACCCATAAAGTCTTCTAAAAAGCTATGTGGTATTGTGATTTTTCTACTTTTCTCAGAAATATTAGTTCACAGATAAACCTCCATCCAGAAAGAAAGGCTATATTTAAAAGATAAAAATGAAACCAGCTATATAAACTGAAAAAGGCAAAGCTAGTATCTCTCTGCCCTAAAGCATTAAAAGGAGCTTAAATATATGCCTTCATGTACTTAAAATACTTTATGTCCCTCCCTATTTAATTCAATATGCATTTTGTTAAGCATTCTACTGTACATAAGATTTTGTAGAAAGAGCTTGCAATACAAAAATGAAAGCAAAGCATTTCCTTTACTGAAGAAGCTTATATTCTTTTGGAGGAAAACATCACAACTACACACACACACACACACACACACATACACACATGCATATATATGCAAATTCAAATTATATATAGCATTTACAAAGAAATTTCAGAAGCAAGAGAAGTGTCAGGAAAGGTCTTTAGTAAATATTGAATTTTATTATTGAATCTACCAAAAAAAGGTTTTTTTGGGGTAAAATAAACTATTATGGCACATTTTTATGCCTTTTAAATTTTTGTTTTTTTCTTTATTGGTATTTCATTTTTCTGAATACATGTAAAGATAATTTTCAACATTAATTTTGTAAGATTTTGAGTTTCAAATATTTTCTCCCTCCCTCCCTTATCTTCCCCCTCCCCAAGATGGCAAATAATCTGATATAGCTTATATGTGTACAATCACTTTAAATATATTTCCATATAACAAATGTCATGCTGTGAAAGAAAAATCAAAACGGGAAAAAAGCCATGAGGAAGAAAAAGCAAAAAAAAAAAAAAAAAAAAAAGGTGCAAATAGTATGTTTTAATTCACAATCAATTTCCATAGTTCTCTCTTTGGATATGAATGGCATTTTCCCATTCTATTGGGATTGTAAGTCTGTTAGTTGATCATCACATAATCTTGTTACTGTGTACAATGTTCTCCTGGTTCTGATCTTCACTCAGCATCAGTCCATGTCTTCGAAGTCTTTTCAGACTTTTCTGAAATCAGCCTGCACATCATTTCTTATAGAACAATAAATTTACATTATTTTAGAAAGAAATATTTCTGGAAGTAAACACAAACATCTCTTTACTCTGGACCCTGGATAATACCACAAAGCCCATATACTTAAACTGTGGGTCATAATGTTGTGAAATTATGATTTGTTAGCAGAAAATGTTTGATTTGTACATCTATTTTTTATATATATATATATATATATATATATATATTAACTTACCTGGGAGTTACATGAAACATTTCTTGGGTGAAAAGGGGTTCAGGTGGAAAAAGTTTAAGAAGCTCTGTCTTAGAGTAGCTCCTGAGAATTGTAGTTCTCTGTTATCTATCAGGTAAGAGAAAAGGATCATCTTCTCCTTTGCCATAGGTTTTGATCCTTTTCCTCTTCCTCCCATCTAACAAACCTAAACCAGAAATCATATATAGAAATGGAAATATTCCCTTTTATCTCTTTCCTTGCTTACCTTTTGGGAATTGTGTAAAGGGGTAGGAAGAAAAGCAAAAACTCAATAGGGTCCTGAATGCCTATGCTTAGAGATTAATTAATCCAATTAATTAAATTAATTAGAGATTTATTAATCCAATGTCCTTGTTTACATAAAAGAAAATTGACCTTGAAAGACCAAGACCTTCCCCAAAGTTACACCTGTTCTGAGTAGCAGAAGCAGCTTTTAAAACCAAGTCTTAGAACCAGTTCTCTTTCCGCTATGTCCAGTATTGTCTCCCAGAACCTTTGAGGTTAGAACAGAGAGAGGTAATTATGTAATAGAGGCATTCAAGTATGGCAGTGAATAGAGAGCAGTAGGCTTGGAGCCAAGAAAATCCAAGTCCATATATAACCTCAGATATTTTCTAGCTTTGTGAACTCTGGCAAGGCACTTAGTTTCTATGTACCTCAATTTTCTTATCTGTAAAATGGAGATAATATCTCCTCTCAGCATATGAGCAAGAATCAGATGAATTAATATTTTTAAAGGGCTTTACAAATTTGAAAGCATTATATACATATTGGTAATTACTTATCATTTGTCTAATTGCTTTTCCTTCAGGCCTTTGGAAGCAAATGGACATCATTAGTGAGGAAGGTTATTCTCATAGGTACTTCAAAAAGGGGGAAAACAAATGATTAAAATTAATCCACAGTATTTTCTATCATAGAGACTTGAAGGATCTTCTTGCCTACAGAACTAAGACTCTGACAGAGGCAGAAACCAATGACTGCAAAGGTCTGAGCTGAAAACAAACAAATCTTTAGTTAGTCTTAACATTGAAACTTTTAAGGAGTTAAGTTTTTCAATTCTTTTCTTCTCAGAGTTTTAATAAAAAGAATCTTGATGGACCATAACAAATGGAAGAGAAACATGATGGACTGTGGATAATATTCATAGTGAAAACCAGTCACTCAAAAGCTTCCTCAATTCTAAATCAATGGCACATGTTTGGAAAAATGGCCAATTATACATTACAATGAAAGTCTTCATTCCTTTAAAAATATATTTTGAAAGCTTACAACTTCTTCCTTACACAATTTAAAATGCTTAGTAGCTAAAAAAAACTTACTAAGATACTATGGGAAAATTCAAAGACTAGATATTAACAGGAAAGGATTTAAGAATTCACCTACTGATTTGTCAGTGATTTCCTGGCAAATCCAGCAGATTCAGTGATTTCTGATGAATAAGTGATTTTCTTTTTTAGGCAAGCTCCTAGAATTGCCAAGACAGAAGGCCTTTTCCTGTACAGTACACAAAAGTTCAATTGAAATTGTGGAAGTTTTCCAGTTAGGTCAATGGATTGGCCTAGCACTAGAGAAAAATGAATTCAAGATTTTGATGATTCATAAAAATTCATTGTGATTTTTAGACCAGTTTTTGGAACATTTAAATTGTAAGAAACCAACAGGATTGTATTGAAATATTGTATGGAGACTTCATTCCATTTCAATTTCCACAAAGGAAATTGTAGAATTTTGTTTCTCTGTCCCTACTCAATTCTATCAGGCCAATTCATGAAAATTTAATGAATTTGTAGACTAAAGAGTATAGAGGTGTCCTTGTCACTTGTCATAGTTACCAGCACTTATGTTTCATCATAACTTAGGCATCCTTGCCCAGTAGGATGCCATTAAGTTCAAGAATGGGCAGATCATACTGGTTACTTTTCAGTACATAGACTTGGAGTGCATGATACAAATTATACATATCTTTAAATATTGACTTCATTATAGGGCACACTCATATCCTGCATGAGTCCTTTGTTCCCCTCAAATGCCATTTGAATCTGTTGTTCCTGTCACATTGATTGCATTCCCAGCTTTCAAAATATATTCATTTTTTTGAGTTTCATCTTCTTACAACATCTTCCCTGAGCCCTGCTATTCATACTAATTTCTCCCTGCTGAATTCCTATGGCACTTGTTAATGCTACATAATCCCATCATTTGTCTCTAAACATTTCATACATCGTCTCTAAGTGTTTCATCAAACATTATTGCTGGAAGTTTAGAGATCACAGAATCCAAATGTGCTTGTTTTATAGACTTGTAATATGTTAACTCCCAGGCCACTGCCCTGGTAGTTTGACCTGGGGGATTCAGAACACCAGAAGTACCTGTTACCTGCAGGTCAGAGGAATAGGGACATCTTGAACTTGACATTGAGACTTCTGAGAAGCAGAAAGTGGAGAATTAATTCATCTTAGGGCAACATGTGAAAGAGAGGTAGCAGTTAGAGTCAGCAAGGGTACACCTGACCACTGACTGCCCCAGCTGACTCCCTCTAGTATTCCTATGGGCTGTGCTGGGTGAGACTGCATCCCAGATGGGAGGTTTTGCTTATGGCTGTATCTACTTTCCTTTTTAGTTAGGGATAAAACAAATAGAAAGAGAACCAGTGGATCTGTCCCTCTGAGGCTGCTAACTAAAAAATGGCCAAATGTCTTTCTGACTACCTATTTGCATGTCTATTCCTATCTTTTATTTTATTTTGGAAAGTGGCAGCTACTAAATAGTGCTTTATGTGATGGATACAGGATGGAGATTTCAGAAAATTTGACTCATCAAAGAGATGGGACACATCATTTTTTTTCAATGTGACCTGGCAGGAAAACAAGTCTAAAATAATTTTTTTTGGGTGCTCATATACAGGGAAATATAACATAATTACCCTCTAGGTAATTATATCCCCTAAGTCAAATGGAGAAATTTTAAAAAATTATTTTAAAAATTTATTTAAAAATTATTTTAAAAATTATTTAAAAAACTAAAAAATTAGTTTTTGACATTTACTTTTATAAGATTTTGATTTCTAATTTTTTCTTTCTCTCTCCTCACCCTATCTGAAGACATTTTTAATCTGATATAGGTTATACATGTACAATCATATTAAACATATTTCCACACTAGTCATGTTGTAAAAGAAGAATCAAAACAAAAGGGAATAACCATAGAAAGAAAAAAAACCCCAAAATAAAAATTAATGAAGCATTCAGACTCCATAGTTCTTTCTCTGGATATGGATAGCATTTTCCATCCTGAGACTTTGGACTTGTTTTAGATCATTGTATTGCTGAGAAAGGCAAAGTCCATCAAAGTTGATCATCTGTACCATGTTACTATTACTATGTACAGTGTTCTCCTGGTTCTGCTGACTTCACTCAGCATCAGTTCTTGTAAATCTTTCCAAGTTTTTCTGAAATCTGTCTACTCATCATTTCTTATAGAACAATAGTATTACATGACATTCATTTGCCACAATTTGTTCAGACATGTCCCAGTTGATGGGCATCCCCTCAGTTTCTGATTATTTGACAGCACAAAAAGAGTTGCTATTAACATGTTTGTATATGTGAGTCCTTTTCCATTTTTCAAATGATTTCTTTGGGCTACAGATCTAGTAGGAGAATGCACAGTTTCACAGCCCTTTGGACACAGTATTGAGAAATTCTTGAAGCAAAGAAACCAAATAAGAAAAGCTTCATTTAGGGTAAAGGCAGAGGAAATTGGGGACAATGCATCTGCTAAAGCTGAGTATTACTGTCAGTTGGTCCTGCTTTGAGAAAGCTTTCTAGTCCTAAATCCAGTTCCTCATCAGACTTTTCTAGTGGGGTAATAGCTACCTTATTATTTCTTGGACCCCCTTTTTCTTGTAATGCATGAGAGCTCATGGTTGTTACAACTGAGTGCCTTCTATTTACTTTGGGTAACGTGGGGATTATTTTATCTCATCATATATCACTATTCTTTAACTTTATTTTCTTATAGATTCGACTAAAATGACAACTTTCTGGGAGAAGCGAAAATCCCAATCTTGCCAAATTTAAGCAGAATCTTGGAGTCATTGGATTAGGATAGAAACCAGGTCATTTCAGACATGATATTGGCCATGGAAAGCCTTGGATATTTCTCTTTTGTAAACTAGGACCATCCAATCAGGGTTCAAATTCAAATGATAGGATATGGATGATGACTCCAGGAATGTCTTTTGGTTACAAGACTAGAGAGATATCTAGTGAAATATACAGGATGATCAGGTGGAAAAAAGCAGCCTTTGGAAGGCAGCCCTGGACCTCAATTTCCTGTAGTCTGAGGCGGGCTGCAAGTTTCACAGATATAGAATGCATATAGCAACACGTGACACTGCCTCCGCACTAAGCCAGTTTCTGCCTCCTTCTTGCCCGCCCTTCTATCATCTCAACTGAAGAAAAGAGACCTCCAAAAGTTCAGATCATTAATTGCAATGGCAATTGCTTATCCTTTAATAAGCCCCTGTCTTGGGCTGCACTGCACTTTATTCAACTGCACTGACTTTATCTGAGGTACACATAGTGATCCTTAGATTAATGGAAGACTGAATAAAAAAGCATTAAGTGCTTAGCCATGTGCAAAGTGCTGTGCTAAGAGTGGAGAGTATATACAGAAAAGCAATACAGTTTCTGCTCTCAAGCTGCTCATGGGAAACAGCACATACAGGAAGTTTTAGCCACAAGCCATATGCAAAACCCTACTGGTCTTAGGGTACTGTCACAAAGCAAATGGTAAAGCACTTAAAAATTTTTTTCCCATGGATAAAACCACATCTTTTTTTTGATGTTGAACCATATATGGTACCAATAAGAAGAAACTGGCCTGTTTATCTCTTTGCTTTGGACAAATGGATAAATACATAAAGCAATGTATCTTACTATTACTAATTAATAAGATATGATCTATATTTACTAAAAAAAACAATGTACATCACATTTGCTGTTATCTTAAATGACTTTAAGGACCTCTTCATGGCCAAACATAGGTGCCAATAAATCTACTAGCAGACTGAGTTCCTTATTTATCTCCCTTGAGATACACTTGCAGGATTTATATAAGGTGAAGCAACAAGGCAGGAGCAGGAAGAGAAGTGGTACATATTTACTTTTTATCATTAGTAGGGTCAGGGAATTTTGGATTTTCCATCAGCATCATGGTCCTAGTAGCATTTATAGAAAAAGCTGAGGTGATATCTGCATCAGGAGTTGAGGACAAAAAAAACATTGAGAAAGGCAGTTTCAATACTATTAGAAGCCTAATAGAAAAACTACCCTGTGCCTAATGAGAACTTCATGGGTATCCCAAGGATGGATAGGAAAAAAAAAAAAAAAAACTTCTAGCAATTTAAGAGAGAGATTAATTCCTTAGAAGCAAGGAATTAAATAGAAAAGTATAGCATAGTCTCTGAAGTTATTCTCCCAATCTTCATTCACTCCAGCTGCTTGAATACTCAGAGATCAACTGCTACAACTTCCCTCAGGGGGTTTGGGGGACTTTTCTAGTGTGTTACTCAGGAATCCCCACCAGTGTGCTTCCCTTCATGATTATCAATCAATATCAATTAGACGGTCAGACCTAATTAGCTTTTAGAAAGAGTTACTTATGAAGGTGGGATTGTAATAGCTAGTACAAAATATTCACCCTCCCCACAAGTCTTTGACATCCTTTCCCACAAGTATTTGTGGTGTACCAGAGCAAATGGGCTGGTTTATAGAAATCAAGTATCAAAGAAATAATTGGCAGCTCTTGATTGTTGGAAGAAGATTGAGGAGACCATTTTGAAGAACGTGCACTTAAATTTAAGGAGCAAAAATAGGCTGAAATTGATGCTGTAAGTTTTCTTTTTTGGTATCTAGCACTGAGCTAGGGCCATCACAAATACTTGCTGACTTGACAGTTGACTAGATTGGTACAATGACCAGGTAATAATAAAGAGAATGGAAAGGAGAATGGCTAGAAAAGGGTGATGTTTTGATTAGAAGATTCTTGGACAAGTTGGCTTTAAGATCTATAGGCCTCAGTTTACTCATTTGGAAAGTAGAGAAGGGGCAAGTTGGGCTAATGTGTTCCTGAATCTAAATCTGGTCTTCTACCCACTATTCTGAGCTAAACTTCTTAAGAGTAGGATTTTAATAAATAGAAAGGAATGATCCATGTGATTTCTTCTAGCTTAAAAATCAAGAAGAGAGTAGGAGATGCCTCTTTGCCTCCTTACCAATACCACCACTTGACAAGTCCTAAGGTTTGTGATTTTTTAAGCAGCTGAGAAAAGTCCATTTATGATAATACATGTGTTTTTTTCCTTAGAAAAATATGCACAGGCAGCAGGGAAAAAAGTAAAACACATCCTCCAGTTAATTCCTAAGTGATTAAATAAAGAGGAGAGTACCCTGTACAGACAAAACAAAAAAACTTCTTGGAAGAAGGGGAGAGGCAAAGGCTTACATGATGTCCTTAAGCCTTCTGATTTTGATTATTTGAAGCTTAGAAAAAAATGAGAATTTGGAAAGAACTGAACTATGAAAGACAAGTCTATTCCTATCTGGGGATTTAGAAGAACAGAAATTACCTTCTTTTCTTTGAATTATTGCGTCTCATCTCAGTATAAGCTCCCACCATTTGTTACTCTTGATTGGAAGACTCTTTCTTCCACTTCTTTTATTATCCAAATTCATTCTTTCCCTGCTTCATATTTAGCTCATATTTAGAGTCAGGATTTCAAAACTGGCTCTGATGCTGGCAAAATTGTAGTTAATGTTATCCTTGACACTTTTTTCTTCCCATCTTGGATTTTCCTATTACTTCTATGAGGGAAGAAAGCACTGATAATTATACATTTCATCATCATGATTTAGCTGCCTTATCTCTCTACTTCTATGGCCCCCTTTTGTCATTAATTAAGTTCTTCCCAGAACAGCCCTTTTTAGGAAAGATCCAAACCATCCATCTGTCCTTCTCTGGACTTTGCCACCATGATATCTCTAGGATACCTTCATCTCCCTTGTTACCCTGCTTTCCAGCTGGCCAAAGCTATCAGGAGATAGTGAGTGACCTTACTCATTTATCTTCCTTTCCAGCATTTGCAGAAAAAGGTCTCTCTGGGTATGAAGTGGGAGCCAGAAGAAGAAATACTTTTTTCCCTTTCTCTTTTTTTCTTTTTTCCCCCTTTTTCTTTCAATACTTTTATGTGTGCTCTTAAGCTCTTTGAGGGCAGGAATTGTCTTCTTTTGGTTTGTATTTGTCTCCTTAGTGATTAGTGTAGTTCCTGGCATATGGTAAACTCTTGATAATTGCTTATTGGCTAATTTTCTTGTTAGAAACTTTCATATTTGCCTGATAGGGAAATTTAAATGTGTATTTGTGTGGATATGTATTGTTTTGTTCTGTCCATATAGGTTATGAGGTTTCTCACAAGTCTATCTAAATGTGGTTTATAGGGAGGCAAGAATGGATTATCTGTAGAGCCTCCTTCCTTCAATCTTCTCCAAAGGAAACTTTTATTCCTGTCAAGAGGAGAATCAGAAAGTTGAAACCAGAGGCTAGACACATCTCTTAAGAGAGAGAGGGGATACTGGGCTACAATTATATGTATCTGTGCCCTTAGATATGACTAGGGAGTCTTTTATAGGTCCAAGCTGTTTTCTTGATTGCTATTTCTTAATGGGGAAGGAATGTCACAAGCAATGGATCTAAGATTTGATCCCTTCCTATCAGATCCCATTTTCACAATGCATACATGTGGGAAATAGCAAATAAATGTATTTTATTAATAGATAAGCAGAAATCGGAGAAAACATACATAGAACAAAATATGCCAGAAAATCTACTGATTAAAGGAGTTCTTCCACTGAGAATGAAACAAGTCATTTCAAGTATGAGAAAGGGACCCAGATCTCACCCAAGGAAAAGTTCCCCAAAGTCTTTAGCGTAGGAAGCTGGAGATATAGGCATGTTAGAGATACCTAGCTCCTCTATATTGTGGTTTCTTCCCTTTGTTTTTCTCTGTCTGTATCTGAAAAGGATATGAGACAGCAGAGTGACGCTGGACAGAGTACTAGGCCTGGAATCAGGATTCCAAATTCAGCCTGAGATTCAAAGTCAGCCTCAGATACCCAGGTATCATCCTGGGTAAATTGTATAACCTTTGTTTCAGTTTCTCCAACTGTAAAATTGGGATGAGGTATAAGATTTTGATTTGAGGATCAAATTAGACAATTGTAAACTGTATATAGTCATTTTACTTCCTTTATGTCCAAGAGGACAGATGTAAAATCTAGAGTTTTTTTCTTTTCCTTTCTCCTCTTCCTCCTCCTCCTCCTCTTTCTCCTCCTCCTCCTCTTCCTCCTCCTTCTCCTCCTCCTCCTCCTCCTCTTCCTTTCTCCTCTTTCTCCTCCTCATCCTCCTCCTCCTTCTTGTTTGAGTTGTTTATCTTAAACTACTTTCAAAAGCAATTCACTACACATAAAATCTGGCCTACTAAACTTTGTTTGATTCATGTCTGTCTTTAATTATGAGCAGAAGTTGTAGGTGGAAGGATCACTGTTTGCTTTTGGAATACAAGAATTCAGAAAGGACCAAAGTTTGAAGGCACAGGACCAAAGTTCTCTTGTTCTAAAAGAGTTCAGCTTTTTCTTGGGTAGCAGTAAAGTTAAATTAAGAAAAAAAATCTTATGGTTTTGACTTATTGATTTTAGATAAATTTCCCAAGGGGCAGAACTAAACTGGATCTAGGGTTTTCCTTCTCCTCCTTAGGCTAAACAAGTCAGAGAACCATTTTATTGTCTGGAGCAAGGACAGTTATCAGTAGTTATACTATAGTGATGGCTCTCTTTATTCATCTTCCTCTCTAGTATGAAGGCTCTTCAAGTGAATGGGAAGGTAAAAGTGCCAGGTGGGAGTAGGAAAAGTGTGGTTGATCCTGCCTGGTGCACCTACATTCCTGAAGTGGGAGCCAGATGAGAGAATACTTTTTTCCTTTTGGCATCACTTTTAACCTCACACCCATAACTATAAATGTTAAACAAAGACAAAAGCAAAAGCCCCTGCCCTCAGGAAGTTTGTATTCTATCAAAGGAAACAACATGTTTAGATGTAATTGTGACAAAATAGAAACAAAGTAGTAAATATGGAGTAATTTAGAATTATAGTTACAAGAATTAAGAGAATTCAAGAAATTCCTAATAAAGCAACAAGTTGCGTTTTGGGAAAACTAAGTTCTTTAGGGTATGGAATAAAGAGAGGGCACATTTCAGAGGTGGTAGATAGTACAAAGGTACAAAGAAAAGGGATGGAATTCTGAATAGTAGGACTAGCAAATGGAGTAATTTTACTGGAGGATGGAGAATATGGAGGGAGGTGATGGATAATCAGATTCAAAAATGACTTTGCCTAAAGGTAAGGGGAAATCACTAGAACTTTCTAAGCAGATGAAGTGTATGGTCAGATCTGTATTTTAGGAAGTTCATTTTGGCACTTGTGTGGAGAGTGAATTTCAAGAGATTTGAGGTAAGGAAACTTAGTAGGAGGCAATTATAAGAAGGCAAGTGAGTGTTGACAATGGCCTGAATGAAGATGATGAGGGTGTGAATGAAGAGAATGGGATAAATATGAGTGATGTGGAAGGAAAATTGACAAAAGTAGCTGGAACACATGTAATACTTTTAGATTTGGAAAGTGCTTTACAAATATTATCTCATTTTGTCCTTAAACAATCCTGCAAGTGAGGTGCCATTATTATCCCCATTTTACAGTTCTTTAACTGTAAAACTTCAGCTGAGGCAAATAAAAGTCATAGAGTTGTTAAAGGTTTCTGAACTAAATTTGTATTCAAATCTTTTTGACTCTAGGTCTAGCACTCTAACCACTATCCCCTATAATCCTATGATCACTTGAAACCTTAGTAAACTTTATGAGTATTAATATAGTTTCCCTAACAAGAATATAAACTCCTTAAGGCTGAAACAAAAAATCATTCCTTATACTTTAAATCCTTTCAGGTTAGCCCAAGACTAGGCCGTTATTGTTGAGAAAAATGATCTTATTTCCTAGTTTTGGTTAAGATTAAACAGGCCTCTAACCCAAGAGCAAAAGGACCCTGACATGAAGAGTTATTAAATAGACAGTTCTCAAACTTTTTAGTTTCAGGACTCCTTTACATTCTTAAAAAATATTGAAGACATCAAAAAGCTATTGTTTATGTGGGTTTTATCTATCACCATTTACTATATTTGAATTAAAACTGACATTAAAAAACTAATTAATTATAAATGAAAAATCTATGCAAGCTATTTTTATTAATTATATTTCTAAGACAAAAACAATTAATGAGAAGAATATCATTATTGACATTTTTGTAAATCTCTTTGATGTCCAACTTAAGAAAAGACATTTGGATTCTCATAACTGCTGCAATTCAATTATATGTTGTTTTGGTTGAAGAAAATCAGGTCTCACCTAGATATGTAATTGAAAAAGAGTATTTTAATAGGCAAATTAATATTATTAAAGTATTTATAGTATATTATAACATATCATTATTAAAATAATCATAATCTTAGTATTATTATGAAAATACCTTTGACCAATGAATTCCATTCTCAAGGACTCCCAGAGATCCTTAGATCACATTTTGAGATAATAGATTTCCATAGGCTGGCTCTGTATTTATTCATCACAAAATTCCTATTGTTTAGAAGGACTTCTAAGGTTACGCATTTCAATCCATAACTAAACAGTAATTCCCTTTATAACAGTCTCAAAAAATGGTCATTCAGCTTCCTTTCCAAAGTTTTCAACAGGAAAAATGTGTACATTTTGAAGTTTTTTTCCATATAAAGTTAAAATCTTTCTCTAAGCATCTTTTATTTATTGCTCCTAATCCTGCCCTCTGGAACTAAGCAAAACAGCTTAATCTTTTTTTCCTTCTAATAATTCTTTGAATCCTTGAAGTCAATTATCCTGTCTTCTTTAATCTTCTCTTTCTAATCTAAACATTCCTAGTTCTTTTACCTATCCTCTTCTAGTATTGTTTCTAGACCTCTCACTGTGTATACAGAATCATTCTACCCTATATATGCTCCAGCTGTCAATCTTTTTCATTAAATATAATGGCCAAACTAAAACAGCTCAGTTTGACCCCAAAGTAACCTAAGGGCTGTCAAAAACCTGGAAAATTGCTACTAAGGCATTCAGAGTTAAGTTCACACACAAAAACCCTGGATATTTCAACGGAAACCCCACACAAAGATACATTGGACACAATAAATAAGATGTAGACAGAGAGGGAAAATAGAAAGCAAGAAAGGAGTTTTGCAGTATAAACATAGATTACTAGTTCCCATAGCATCCATCAGGTAGGCTCTAGTAGCAGAAATAGACTCATATTATAATAACAGTCAGGCAACCTGCTCTGAATCTGAGGGTGCAAAGGTATATGGGATGTGCAAGGAAAACTAGCATCTCTCTAGTTTTCTGAGACCCTCTCAGGGCTTCTCATCTATGTTTGGTGTCTACCTAGAACTCAGCTTTCTCTTGTGGCTCCAAGAAGCTGCAGAATGTTCAGTACCCATGCTGTCTGGCAGATGGACTAAACCAGGTTGAGGATAACGGAGGAGTCTCAAGCCTGTTGGTGAGTTACGGGGATGTTTATCCCAAGCAGGTGAAGATGAACCCTGAAGGAATAAGAGTAATTTGTTCCACCATCATGTAGTTGGCTAAAGCAAGTGCAATGGAGCACTTGGAGTTTGATCATTCATCAGAGACACCAAGGTCACGCACTGCATCTTGGACCATCAGCAGTCATTTTGACTTTTGTCTTGCACTGGACTTCAATGAAAGAGGCTGAAGACTTTGCTGAGCTCTGCCTCCTTTAAATTGAATTCTTGCACCGATCAAGACATCGCTCCATGATATCATTGGACCTCATTGAAAACAAAGGACAAGCAACAACAAAGTCATCCTAGATTCCGACCAAATGACAAGGACTATGTCCAGGTTCCAGAGTATCTGGGGTCCCCGGACATATGCAGTACCTGGAGGGGAGCACGTACACACTTGGCAGACTTCCCACAAAGTCAGCATATCAGATTATTACCATGAACAGAGACGTCTAGATGCCCAAGGAATCCAAGACCACCATTGTATATATATACATATATACTTTTTACCTCTTTCTCTTTTTCATATGTTACACCCACCCATCCCTACCCCAATTTTCCCCTCAGACAGGGAGATATCCAAGCTAGGAATTGACTGGATGGTCAATCTTCGACTTGTTTTGATTTACTGACTAAAAAAATGACTTAGTCCAAAAGGAGAAAGGATTAACTTTCTCTTGACCTGGAAGACTTCTCCCTAGACTTTGTGTGTGTGTGTGTGTGTGTGTGTGTGTGTGTGTGTGTGTGTGTGTGTAGAGGGCTTGGGGAGGGAGGGGCACAGGGGCATTTGGAAAGAATGATCTGGAAAGAGGCAATCATCTGAGAGCCACTGGACCTCTATTATTGCTGCTGCCTCTGCCAGCAGAGGATAAGAGAGAGCTGGGCAGAGACCAAAACAGGTCTGTAGGGGAAGAACAATTATTGCTGAATTTCCATGCGGGTCAATTGATTCTAGACAGTGATTTTTGCCTGACCCTCCAACCCTCTCCCTGTGTGGGAAACTTGACATTAAATCCAAATCTTGACTATACTTGGCACTTACTGGGCCCCATGCTATTCTGGAAAATTTGTTTTCATTTATGTTAAATTATCAATAAAAATGTGTGTGTGTGTGTGTGTGTGTGTGTGTGTGTGTGTGTGTGTTACATAAAAGTGTGGTTGACCGTAGCAATTTCTCATTTGTTTGTGTTTCATTATTGGGAAGGAGTGAAAGAGAGATGATGATGGTTTGGAGAGAGAACAAGATCGGATTTTTCTTGGCTCAGAGCTGGAGCAAAATGAAAGAAAATCTTGTTGATTTGTATTCTATAACCTCCCCAAAGTATTATTCTATAACCTCCCCAAAGAAGGAGAAAGATTAAATGAAATTGGACCTATTACCTTAGAAAAAGCCCAAATATGTGAAGAAGCAATTTTAAATAGTGAGAGGGGCTTGGTGTGAAGCTGGAGAAAACTCCCTTGGAGGCAATGACCCTCAGGCAAAATTTCCCCTTATTGTTCTGCTTAGTTTCAGCTCCTAGTGAGCCTAGTTATGGGGTGGATCTAAGGGCAGTGACTGGGGATGAGGGGAGGGGCACTCACCCCCAGTGAAAGAAGGGGAATCGTTAGCAGAATGGCTCGTTCGACCATTCTTCTTTCCTCTTCATCCAAACACTTCAATAGATACTGTTAAGTATAAACTTCTTCATCAATAAAATTGTAAGCTTTGTAATTGTATATAGTATGACACACACTAGCAAAGGATTACATTTGCATTTCTTACTTAAATGTCCTGCCTAAAAACCACTCCCTCATGGGTGGAAATGCTGCAGAAAGGGCCACATCTGTTCCTTTCCTGCCTTCGCGGTCGCTTCCCCAGCTTTGACAGAACAAAGAATGAGCCATCTCCATTCCTGCTCAGATTGGGGGCAAGTGGGACTCGTTAGGTTATATGGGGGGAGGGGAGATAATGTCTCACTAGCCTGAATGGCTAATAAAGTACTGTAACTTCGCCATATTCTGGCATCCCTGCTCCATCTGTTGGCACTGACCAGGGTTCACCCTATTTCCCTTTAGAATTAATGGAGACAGCTGCACCGAGAACGAGGCAGGCTTAAAATCTTCCTAACTTGGAGTAGCAAGTAGGGGTTAGGAGAGTGAGAAAGGGAAAACAAGGAACATCAAGCTGTCTGTCTTATGTTCTGTCATCCTTATTCTCTGTCCAGGATAGTCATAAACTATACGAAGCACTCAGAGAGAAACTCAATTACCAAAGCCTGAAAAGCCACCTATATTTTTAACATATTCATTTTTAATGGAAACAAAGATACTGTTTTCCTTAGAAGGACATCGTCCAAATTTATCTTTTTTTTTTTTTGGAGGGACACCCCAGGAATGGATGACAAATTAATATGCTACTTATCCTCGCCAACTCTTCCAGCTGGCTTAATTCTCATCAGCCACTATAATTTATTAACAGTGAGGTGAGAAAAGACATGAATCAGCTTAATGTGATATAAGTAGGGCGTTGCCATGGAAACAAGATGCGGTCTGTTTTCTACTATTTATGTGTGGTTTATTTTCTCCAGAGCCTTTGAGTTACTGCTTGAAACAACTGTAATTAGAAACATCTTTTTCTCAATTCTTTCCCCCCCCCAGACCCCTCCCTGTCCCAAATGTATATTTGTGTGTCTGTAGAGTTACAGTTACATGTTTGTGAATGTCTCTATAGCAAAATGGCTAACTGCATATTTTCCAAAGCACTGTGATTATTCAAAGCTAAGATTTATTCTTACCATTGTTGGGGGGAGACGTGTGATCCCCTCATAACCTCCTTTGGAGAATGTGTGTGTGTGTGTGTGTGTGTGTGTGTGTGTGTGTGTGTGTTGAGGGGGAAGAAATAAAAGCATACAATGAAAATAAATTCAAGTATGGTTCTCTAAGGAAGTAGCAATAGTGACCTGGGCTCTGGGATGGAATCTGATCTTGGGTACATTCCTGAATACATTCTCATATCCTTCATGTGAAAGCTGACCACTGCATTTTAAGGAAGTGAATTGATTAAGCCTGGGGATGATTTTTGATTCTGTGATTTTATTGAAAAAAAAAGTCATTTGAAATAATCATATTGTGCTAGTCAGTCAACAAACATTTTAAAAATGATTACTATATGACAGACACTAAGCTAAATTTTAAGATATGAAAAAAAGACTAAAAAGAAACAAATGCCAACCCCCCAAACAAATAAATAACAGTCCCTGCTCTCCACAGTCCCAGCTGAGCCCACTGTCTAATGGGGAGACAATGTGCAAACAACCATGTACAAACAAAATATATCCAGCATAAATTGGAAATGATTACAGAAGGAAGGCACTAACATCAAGGAGAATTAGAAAAGGTTTCCTGTAGACAGTGGGATTTCAGCTGGGACTTAAAGACAGAAAAGTTTTTAAAAGAAAAAGGAGGGAGAGAATCCCAAGCATGAGGGACAGCCAGAGAAAATGTGTGGACTCAGGAAATGGAATGAGTTAAACAAGGAGCTTATTGTCACTAGCTCACAGAATACGAAATTGGGGAGGATTGTAAGGTATAAGAAGATTGGAAAGGTAGAAAAAGGCCAAATTATGATAGATTTCCAAAACTAAAAAGAGTAGTTTGTATTTGATCCTGGTGACAGTAGGGAACCACTAGAGTTTATTGAAAAGGAAGGAGATATGGTCAAATGTGCTTTAGGAGTTTCATTTTATCTACTTTATGGAAATTGAACTGGAATGGGAAAGCATTTGAGGCAGACAGACCCATCAAACAGTTTGTGTTGGCCCAAGCATGAGGTCATAGGGACCTTCATACATTAATAGAGCAAATTGTTTTTTCAATGGTCTTCAGTCACTAAAAATTAATAAACAAACTATTGGCACCTGAAATATGTTGATAGCATAGACAAACACATGCAAAGGGCACTGAATTAAGAACTGGAAGCCTTCAGTTTGAAATTCTACTACTATTATTTATTACTTGTGGGCTCTCAGACAAGACGTTTCATTTTTCATGGTCTTCTTGGTGAAACAAGAGAATTCAACTAGGTGTTCTCTAAGTTGCCTTCCAGTTCTAAATCTTGCTTGTCCTACAAGAGCTGAATGATATTTAGAATGTCTTCAATCTTTCTTTGCCATTTGGTACAGACTGAAGCTGACTGTTCATTGTCAGTTACTAAAGGTTTAGGATCATAAAACGGATATAGTCATCTCTAAAGCATAAACAACAGGATTTGAGGCATGAGTATACTGATAACTGTTAACCTCTAAGTGGGAAAAATACATGTATAACCCATACATCTTATACATGTGTCACTTTAAAGGCAGTTTAATCTGTATTATCAACATTTTTTCATCACTCTCTTAAGTCTAGACAAGCAACAAAATAACAAATCAAGCTGTGCTTTGCATCATTTGCCAATTTTCCAAGTTGTAACTGCTCCCACTGAAAATTTAACAATCAGCTTTCCTGAACTGCTTCCAGCACACCCTCCATTTGAGGTAAGGAAAAAATGAACAATCATGCATTACCTCCAAAGCCTCTCCCATTCCAATCAGGCCCGTTCAATAAAAGAGAGAGAATGGGAACTGAGGCAGAAAAGAAATCAAATCATTCCAGATTTATACAATACTAAGGAGGTCCCAGACATAATTTTAGGACACATAAAAGTATAGGGGGAAGATAATAACCCCTTTCCTTCTTTTTTCCCTCACTAAAGTTAATTTGTTGGTTGATTGAGCAATAATGTTTTTAATGATCACTGTAATGTTGTTATTGAGCCTGATACTGATTGATAGCTCAGTCTGTCTGTGATGAGACACAGAAATACTGAAGGATATCCTTCCCAAGAAAGGGGTCCAAGACAGTAGTAGACTTCAGAAGAGCCCAGGGCTATTCTAGAGATATTGAACAGTAGGTGATAATATCAAATTTTTAGACACAGTAGCACAATGCCTCCCTGTACCAAGGTCTTCATAATTCACAGAATCTCTGGATTGAAAGGGACTACACAGGCTATCTACCAGAAACTCTACCAGAATGAGAGTATCCTTTATAACATTCCTGAGAAATGGTCACAGCCTTTGCTTGAAAATCTCCAGAGAGGGAGAATGTACTTCTCTTGGAGGCTACCTAGTCTACTTTCAGATTGTTCTAGTTAAAATTTTTCCTTAATCAAACTAAGTTTGTCCTTCTGCAACTTCTACCCATGGCTTCTAGTATGGCCAAGCAGAACAAGTCTAATCCATTTTCTACATGACAGTTTATTTGCTTACTTAGATAGCTAACATGTCCTTTCCCCTTTCTTATTCACACACACAATCACTCATATGCATACAGAGACACATTTTCTATGTGTCTGTCTCTCTGGCTCTGTCTTTGTCTGTCTCTCTCTCTTTCACCTCTTTTCCTAGCTAAACTCCCTTCAAGTTCTTTTAAATGATCTTCATAAACCATGTTCTTGAGGGTCCTTCATCATATTGATTTTCTTTTCCTGCACATTTTCCACATTATCAATGTACTCAAAATGTGGTTCTAGAATGAAACCTAATTCTCTATATGTGATCCAATCAAGACAGAATATAGCAGAGCAATTACCTCCCCAGGGCAGAATTTATGTGCCTCTCCTGATAAAATCCAAAATCATATTAGCTTTCTTGGTAGCCACGTCATTTCACATGACTGATTCATATTGGATTTGTATTCCTCTCAAACCTTTAACTCTTTTTGAGATGAATGGTAACCTAGAAATGATTCCTCCATTTGTACTTTTGAAGTTTACTTTTTGAGTCCAAGTTTGACTTTTTTACATTTATCAAACTTTCTGCCTTGCTTCTTATCTCTACAATCACTGATTCAACATTGCCTCAGTCACACTCAGATCTTATGAAGATTTTAAAAACTAAGATCTCCTAATTATCCAAGGCCATCTCCTATTGTTGTGATCTATATCTTGCACTGGACCTAGGTAGCTCCAGAGGAGAAAGTGACTTTGCCCAGCCCTCCCTCACTTAAATTCAGTTCACTTACATATCATGGCCTCATGTCCCTAATGTCATGGTTCTCTTTGAGAATGAAGGACAAACAACATAACTTTTATCACTATTAAATTCCTTCTTATTAGATTCAGTCCTAAGTTCTAGCCAATGATCTTTTCAAATTCAGACTCCTCTGTTTGTGTGTTATCTATTTTTCCTGGCTTTGTATCACCTGAAAATCTGATAAGCACATCCTTATCCAAGTCGCTGTTTAAAAAAGTTATTAAATTAAGGGGGAGAAAAACCATATCCTTGGGGCACTACACTGCAGACCTTTCAAGTTGATAATGAATGATTAATGAATATACTGTTTCTGACCAGTTTTGAATTAAAAAAATTTTTTTGACCTTCTAGTCAGACATCTTTCTATCTTGTCCACCAGAAAAGTATCAAAGACTTTGTACAGTGCATTGATAAAATCTAGACTACTTCAGATAACTATAGTTATAATACTGCCTTTATACCCCAGTTAACCATTCTGTCATAAAAGGAATTATGGTTAGTTAGGAATGACCACTGCCTCTTTGTGATCAGAACTTTATTTTCCATATGCTTGCTAACCCTTCCTTTAATCATGCTTTCTAGAATTTTGCCAGGAAGCAAAGTCAAGCTCAGTGGTCCCCAACTTGTGGACTCCATTCTCTTCAGGACTAAACATATTCTCCAATCCAGTGGTATTTCTCCTGTTCTCTAAGAGTTTTAAAAATCAGTGATAGACTGAAGCATTCTCTCTCATTTTTCTTAAGGATTTTTATTTTCATTTGGGTGGGATATCTATGGGGTTTTTTTCCATAATTTGACTTTTATGGAAATATTGTGTATAACTTCACAGGTGGTTTCTTAATTATGGATGGGGATAAGGGAGAGAACCTAGAACTCAAAATTTTTAGAAACAAATATTAAAAAAAATTTTGAATGTAACTGGGGAAAATATTAAAGAATTAAAAAAAATCACTGGTAGTGGCTTAACAATTTACATATGACAATATGTAAATTGTACTAGGATGAAGGTCATTTGGGCCAGGTAACTTGAAGTAATCAAGGGCAACTAGGTACTCCCCAAAGCTTACAGATTATTAACATTAACTTACTATTAAGAATTGTTGTTCTTTTTTTTTTTTTTTTTAAGAATTGTTGTTCTGCATTGTACATAATAACAGCAAGATTTTGTGGTGATCAACTATGATAGACTTGGCTCTTCTCAGTAATACAGTGGTTCAAGATAAGGGTTGGAAAATGTCATCTACATTCAGAGAGAAAACTATGGAAACTGAATGTCTGCATATCAAAGCATACTACTTTTACCTTTTTTCTTTTTTCTCAGGTTTTTCCCTTTTGTTCTGATTTTCCTTTCACAACATGACTAATATGGAAATATGTTTAAAATATTTGTCCATTTATAAGCTATATCAGATTGCTTGCTATTTTGGGAAGGGAGGAGATAAGGAAGGGAGGTAGAAAAAATTCGAAACTCAAAATCTTACAAAAATGAATGTTGAAAATTATCTTTACATGTAATTGAAAAAAATAAAACACTATTAAATGGAGAGGAGGAAGGATATAAACAAAAAAATGATTTTTCTGTCTTTTTCAATTCAAAGACCATACTCCTTCACAAAGAAAACAAGCTGAATAAAATCAAGTAGCTCTGGCTTTTCTCTGTCATCATTTATATAGTTGATCACCACAACAAAATATTAACAAAATATCAACAAAATAGAATTAATGAAACGGAAAAAAGACACAAAAGCTAATTGAAGAAAATTACACATTAAAGACTAGAACAGGGGGAATGGAAGCTAATGACTCTGTGAGACATCAAGAATCTGTCAAACAAATGAAAAAGAATGAAAAAATGGAAGAAATGTAAAATATCTCAATGCAAAAATAGCTGATCTGGAAAATAGATCCAGGAGAGACAATTTTAAAATTATTGATCTATTCAAAAGCTATGTCCAAAAAAAGAGCCTGGATAGCATTCTTCAAGATATCATCAAGTAAAATTGCCCTGATATAATAGAAACAGGAGGTAAATAATCATTAGAAGAATCAGTTTCAGAAAGAGATCCCATAAGAATAACTCCAAGGAATATTGTTGCAAAACTCCAGAATTATAATCTGAAGGAAAAAATTCTGTAAGCTGCCAGACAAAAACAATTCAAGTATCAAGGAGCAACAGTCAGGATTTTCCAGGATCTGGCAGTTTCTACAATACAATATAAGAGGGTCTGGAATACCATATTCAGCAAAAGTCCTGGGGTTACAACCTAGTCAGCCTGAGCATCATCTTTCAGGGGAAGAGATGGATCTTCAATGAAGTAAGGGATTTTCAATCATTTCTATTGAAAAAATTAGAACTAAACAGAAAATTTGATCTTCAAACAGTACTCAAGAGAAACACTGAAAGGTAAACAGGACATGTAAATAGTTATAATTATAATTATTATTATTTAAAAGTTAAACTGTTTACATCTGTAGATGGGAAAATGATATCTCTTTAACTCTTGAGAACTGTTTCTGTTTTGGGGCAGTTAGAGGGGACATAAATGGATGGAGAGGGTGGATATGAATGGACTCTGATGTGATGATATCAAAGAAAAAAACATTTAAGGGGTGAAAAAGGATTGTACTGGGAGAAGAAAAGGGAGGTAAAATGGACGAATTAGATCACACGAAGAAGCACAAAAGACCTATTACAAGAGAGGGAAAGAAGGGAAGAGAATGAGCATTGTTTGAAATTGAATCTCATCAGTTTTGGCTTAAAGAAGAAATAACAGAATTTTACTTTAAAGAGCTTCTCATATGCTCTTGGCCAGACTAACAGAATTTTAGTTTCTGAGATCTTACTGTCATAGGTGCTTTTATGCTTAAGGATTTCTGGATAAAATAAATATTGATTATTAATGACAAAGCTGCTTGCTGTGTGTACGATCCCCCCAAGAGTCAGCTTCAGAGATTGTGGAGTTATAGGGACAGATCTCTGAGGACCTGATAATTCAAAGTATAATTACAATTATGAAGGTAACAAATTTTTGCTTCAGTAGTTGTTAAGATTAGGGGCCCTGACTAGATGTACTCTTCTTCTTGGAGGGGGGGGTAAAAAAATCTTTCAGGGTCCTTGACTCAGTGGTCTCAGTTCCTCATCAAAAAGTATGGAAGGTTTCCTTCATAAGGAAACTTTTGATACTCTTTTAGAATCAACATGTATAGCTGGAAGGGGAACATGTTGGCTGCTTTGGGAGACTGTAAGGATAAAATTGCTGTGGTGGAATAATTTTAGGAGGACTTAACCCCAGTCATCCTGGTTGAAAATCCAAGTGTTCAATTAGATGGCCTCAGATATCTCTTCTAGTTCTTAGATTCCGTGATTCTATACAATAGACTTGGTTAACTGCCCAAAGAGATCAAAGAAAAAAGAAAAGAAGGAATATATGCAAAAGGGCCCCTATGTGCAAAAATACTGATAGCATTCTTTTTGTTATGGCAAAGAACTGGAAAATAAAGGGGGATAGCTATACAAATCATTATATATGAATGTAATGGAATACTATTGTGCTATAAGAAATGACAAAAGAAATACTTTTTGAGAAACTGGGAGAAACTTGTATAAACTGTTAGAACCAGGAGAACAATTTATATAATAACAACATGGAAAGAAAAGCAATTTAGAAAGACTTGAGAACTCTGATCGACAAAGACCAACCACAATTCCAGAGGACCAATGAGAAAGCATGCTACCTATTTCCTGACAGTGAGATGATGAAACCAATTTGCAGAATGAAAAATATATTTTTTGACCTAGACAATGTGAGAATTTATTTTGCTTTACTATGTATTTTTGTTACAAAAGGTTTTTTTCTACTAGTGAAGAGAATAGGGAGGGAGAAGGAGAATAAATAAATATTGTCAAAAAAAGAAAAAAGGAACAGAGGGTCATAGAATCATTTATTGAAGAGTTCAAAAAGAAGGTCAAAAGAAAGCACAGAGAAGCAGGATAGTTTTGAAAGTTTTATATTGAATTCATTATATACCTATATATACAGCTATATATAATAGATTCATGCTTTCATGTATAATTCTTTTAAAAAATTTCTACTAAGTGTATAGAAATGCAAACTTAAATTCAGAATTGGGGGGGGGGAGGACAAGAGAGAAAATAAAATAGGTTTTGCTAATTGACTTGCCTATACCTGTCTGGCAATGTGTGCACATTGAGTTCCATTTTTAATTAAAGTCAAATTTCTGTCATGTCTTTTATTCATTTTTTAGCTCACAAACTGGCTAGCCTATAAGAGGTAACAGGGTATTAAGAATACATCTTCTCTTCCAATTATGGGCCCAGTCGCTCTTCCTCTTCTATCTGCTAGCCAACCTATTTTTAAAATTTAAACATTTTATTGGTGTTCTATTAAATTATATAATATAAAGTTACATATATTACACATATGTATATATATATATATTTATTACTTCCTAAGGGCTTTTCACTCTACTTCCTTCCACCAAGAGAATCATACTTTGTAATAACTAAGAATCAAATCAATGTATTAGCTATGTCTGAAAACACGTGACTCTTTCTACATATATAGTTCATCATCTCTCTGCCAAGAAATAGCAGACATGCTTCACCATTAGTCTTCTGAAGTCAATCATAGTAATTAAATCATTTAATGTTATTTTCCTTTATACTACTGTAAAGTTATCTTTTTCTAACTTTCACAAAAGAACCAGCTGACCCCTAGGTTTTGTAGAACTCAGCTATAATAACTTGGGGCCTCTAGACACTTTATGAACTTAGTTCTTGCCAAGCAAAATTGAGTATTTCAGAGCTCTCATGTCACTTCATTGCTAATTGAACTAACTGTTGGGTATTCATGTTGGTCTAGTCAAGTGATGCAGGGGACCAAGCCCCTGTGGGTATGAGTGGAGACATACTGTGATGTAGTCAATCTAAATATAAATTCTGTTTCCCTGTAGTCCTGGGAATCAGTCACCTAGCAGAACATAACCTGAGCATCACAGAGGACTTGGGGAAGACTTCTTTATGTTCAAATGTAAAGAAAACAGAAAAGTTGTATGAAGTGGCTAGTCATAGTCTTTCAGCTAGATTTCAAACCAGACTTTCCTTTTCAGTGTCATGTCTATCAGGATATATTTGGTCAAGGCAGAAAAGCTGCAATAAGCTTTTTGATTGTATACTTAATCTGCTTCTGTGAGTCCCTCTCCTGACAATTTGGATGTATTTGTTGATCAGGCCAGACATGGTATCCCTATGGGATCTCTTAGAAAAAAATCAGAAAATGGAATTCATCTGAATTTGGACCCTACTGAGTTTTACTGCTGTTTACTAAAAATAAAAGTGGGGGCCAAATATGTTATCTGCTATGATAATGGAACCCATAACCATCTAGGACCATTCTTTTCTTTTTTTTTTTTTGATGAGGTAATTAGGGTTAAGTGACAGCTAGAACATGTTAAGTGTTTGAGGCCAGATTTGAACTCAGGTTCTCCTGACTTCAGGGCTGGTGCTCTATCCACTGGGCCACCTGGCTGCCCCTAGGTCCATTATTTTCTAATCTTGATTCTTGACTTATTGGGTCATGAAAATCCCTATTAAACTTAATGGGGTCTCACAACCCTGGTCCAGATAAAAACAGGCTTACAGACCTTGATGCCCATTATCATTACTAATATGCCCATTATTATTATATAGTATGCCCATACTTAGTTAACCTGGATATCTGAGTGATGTACTCCTTATTTGAGACAATAATAAACTAAGTTTGGTCTGATTAATGAATGATCGTAATGAAATAAGACATTTATAGACATTGTCTATGTGTTTGGACCTTAGGAGAAACTAATCCAGGCTATATGGAAGATACTGCTCCTTCCATATTCCTTTACTTTGAAGATCCTGCCCCATCTATTGAACTTAGCCTTTATGCCAGAAACCAACTATTGACCAAATTGGAGAAATGCCCATTTAACAAGGAGATGGAGTTCCTGAGGTATATAAGTAACAAAGTAGGTAATCTAAATGGATCCACACAAGGTGGAGATTATAATGTCATTGATAATCCCTGACTCTGTGAAGTGTCAGGAGTTTGTGGGGAGCAACTACAATTTCATCCCCAGTTTCTTCACTTGGAATGAACTTCACACAAATGTGATGGCGCATTCCAAGGCTTTCTAGCACATCCCAAAGGTGAAAGATACAGTTACTTGAGAGGACAGCCTTTAGAGTAACCATGGATACATATTACCATGATGACTTGTTGCATCGTATCTGAATATATTGATATGGGAACCGAAGTAATGGGTTTTTGCCAAGTCAGCAAGTATACCTTACATCTCCTACAAGTTAATCAATAAGAAAAAGATTTATATTTGTTCTTAGGAAGAAAATAAAACCCAAGCCTGAATACAGAGGAGAGTTCAGTAAATTCTTTTGTGGTTGATTATATTGGAAGTTGGCTTCTGCTAATGGCAAAAGAGCTATCTTAATTTCATCAGGAAATCATCTCCAAATCACACCATAGGGTGATTACTTTTGGAAAGATTTACTAGTCCATGTCAGGAGCTTTATCAATAGTCCTTAGCCTAGAAAGGTACTAATTAGCTTTGTGGTCAATTTAAGGAAATGCACAGCAATAATGAACTGATGGGGTAATTGGATACCAGTTCTATTTCTTTGCATATGTAGAGTAAAAGATGGAGTAAATGCACAAAATAATTAGAAGGAATTTCCTGACAGAAAAATGAGAAGGGATTTCTCTGAAATGGTGAATCACAGAATTTCAGTGTTTGTAATAACCTTACAACACCCAATCTATATGTGACCAAGAATGCCTTTAAGGAAATTTTCAAGTAGTCATTTCATGACTACTTGAAAATCTCTAGTAAGGAGGAGATTGCTGCTGGATCCAAAAGCACCCCATTCCATTAGATAAATCTAATTATTAAGAAGCTTATCTCTATATAAAATTAAATCTGACTCTGAAATTTCTACCTCTTATTGTCTCTGATGTCTTGTGGGAGAAAAAAAAACCCCAAAAACCTCAGTAGCTCTTCTATAAATACTTGAAGACACTATTACCTTTCTCCTAAAACTTTCTATGACTGAATATGCCAGTTTCCTTCATCTGAGCCTTGTATGGCATAGTTTCCACTCTTGTCACCATCCTATTCATGTTCCAATCCATTTAATAAACATTTATTAAATGCGCACTGCACAAAAGCTCCATGCTAAGGACTGGGGATATAATAACCAAAACCACACCAACAATGACTTCAAGTGGCTTAACTTCTAGGGGAACAAAATCAATCAACACTTACTAAGTGCCAGACTCTGTGCTAAAGTGATAGGGATAAAAAAAAGACATTCCATGCCTTCAAAGAGCTTACAATCTAATGGTGGAGACAATATGTAAGCAAATGTATACAAAACAAACTATATACAAGATAAATAGGAAATAATTAATAGGAGGCACTGAAATTAAGAGAGTTTAGGGAAGGCTTTCTGTAGAAGATGGAATTTAAGTTGGGATTTAAAAGAAGTCAGGGAGGACAATAGTTGGGATAGAGGGAAAATATTTCAGAGCTAAAGAGAATGCCCAGAACCACAAGAGATGAAGTGTCATATTTATGGAATAGTTCAGACATCATGTTCTATGCTTTAACTTTCCGATGTCTTCACTAAATATGGCATCCAAGACTGAAGACAAATGCTAGCAGTGTTCTTGGCAGAGCAGAGTACAGTGAACTCATTATACCCCTAGCTGTGGATCATTTAACTACAACTGAGGACAGTATTAGCTTTTTTGATTGGTCAAGTGGCACACTGACTTATTTTGAACTTGTGGTCCGTTTATTAAACTTCCAGTTCTTTTTCACAGGAACTGTTCTTCAGTGCTGCCTCTAACATCTTGTTTTTGAGACCTTAATTAAAAAAAGAAATCCAAAAGAAAATCCAAACCTTAAAGACAGAACTTCACATTTATCATTATTAAAAACTTCACTATTGTTCTAGTAGAAATCTCTTTGGATCCTGTCTTTGTCATCCAGTGTGCAAACTGTTCTTCACTGCTTTATGTCACCTATTAAAAGCTAACAAATTTGGGCAAAATGATCACTGCTATGATAATATGAATTCTTAGAAGTTCAGCAAACTTCTGCTTGCTTGAACATCCTACATTGTCTACACGTCATTCCCTTATGCTGTATTCTTTTTAGAAGTCTTGGATGCAGTGGACCACAACATAGCATTTGCACTTTTTCTGCTATTGTTTGCTTGCATTTCTGTTTTTCTTCTTGGGTTATTTTTACCTTCTTTCTAAATCCGATTTTTCTTGTGCAACAAGATAACTCTATAAATATGTATACATATATTGTATTTAAGATATACTTTAACATGTATGGGACTACCTGCCATCTAGGAGAGGGAGTAGAGGGAAAGAGGAAAAGTTGGAACAGAAGATTTTGCAAGAGTCAATGTTGAAAATTTATCCACGCATATATTTTGTCAATAAAAAGCTATAATAATAAAAAAATAAAAATAAATTTTAAAAAAGAATTCTTGAATGCAGACAGCTGGCTAATTCCATGCACAAAGTGGAATTTATGTTTATTTCTATCACCAAGATAGACACTGACTGACCTTGCTTTTTAATTTTGGGGACCACTTTGCTTATACGTCTTCAACTCCTGCCCACTATTGCGACTCATTCATTCACTAAGCATTTAGGGGAGACCTAATTAATACATTCCAGACCCACTAAAGTATATATGGTTCACTTTGGTTTCCTTGCTTTAGGTCTGAAGAGACTGAACTTTGATCCTAAAGATGTAATTACTTGGCCCTATTTTTGTTGCTGCAGGCAAATCTAGAAGCCAGGGGGGTCTTGGACATGAATTTTAAAAATCTAGGCAATCAAAAACATTTAATAAATTGTATTTGTACTAGGCTTTCATATCAGAGTTTATAATATTCATTTCTTTAGTTAAATCCAATGCCTACCAAAGTACCTGCCACTTTATCACTGTTATGAAAAGATAATGCTTTTTATTCCTTAATGGACAAAGGATATTTAGGGCAATCTCTACATTATACTTATTCATTTGTGCAAATGTGCCTCCGGTTTGGTTTATGATATTTACATATTGAGAGACTAGAGTAGAAAATAGAGCGAAGTGCTCCACCCAGCTAGTTTTTCCTCAGGCACCTGGTAATCGGTGAGGGTGGGTATTTTATTCCCCAACTCCTCTCCCAGATTGGGTTGGAAGCTTCCTCTCTGCAAAGCTATTGCCATAGAACCACATATGGAAGCTGCACATGCCCTGTATCATGAACCATCTAAGAAAACAATTCCTTAACTGGCTATAAACTCTGAGCAGGCAGGGCTGCTTAATTCTGCTAGAACAGCTCCCATTTGCATAGTGGTAAATCACCTTACAACTGAAGTAGAGGCAATTATCATCCCTATTGAACGAAGGGGAAAGCTGAGTGCCACAGCTATTGAGTGCTTCAGGTGGCACCTGAACAAGAGAATCCCAGACTCCAAATCCTACTCTGTCCCCAGCACACAGACCTCCTTTATGCCACAGCTGGACCTGGGGAGGGAGAGAGCTGTAAACCCTATTTCTTCTTGAAGCTTCCTCTTGTTGGAACCTCCTATTGCTTGTGGAGGCAAAAGCCACGCAGCTTTTAGGTGACACAGTGGATGGAGCTCTGGCCCTAGAGAGTCAGGAAATCCAAGGTCAAATAGGACTTCAGACACTTCCCAGCTATGAGTTCCTGAGCAAGCAATTTGCCCTTTGCTTGCTTCAGTTTCCTGATCTGTCAAATGGGGATAACAATACCTACTTCCCAGAGTTATTGTGAGGATCAAGTAACACAGTATTTGTAAAGCACTTGGCATAATGCTTGGCATGTAGTAGGTGCTGTATAGTTGTTAAGATATTATTATTGTTTTTCTGCTCTGAATCACTGAAAACTCCCATTTACAATTTCTCTCAGAATATACTGCCTTCCATCTTCTTCCTCAAGACTCCATCACCAGCATCAACAGCTCCTTTACCTTGCCAGCAATGTACCAAAGAGGACACAGCCCCTCCCCTGGCCACTCGCTGGCCCTAAGTTTAAAGGTCTTTCACCCTGGGACCTATGGTCTCACGTGAAAGCTGTGCACCACTCTGTGGCAAAGCATGGAAATGTCTGAGAAAAGCAATATATCATCAGTTGAGCTGACAGAATCAAGGCCTCTTGTCTTTAGGACGTCATCCAAGTCAAGACTCTCAAACAAGATTCTAGTAGGGAATGGGGGCTTATTCCATGTGCAGGTGAATTTCTAGGTCATCTTCTTCTTTCCTGGAAGACCAACAGAGACTGACATACACATAAGTTGTAATAAAGCATTTGTTCCTTTGACAAATCTCCAAGATTTACTCTGGGTCCACAAGAGTGGTTTTCCCTACACAAAAGGACTTTTCTGGCCTAAACAGGATAATAGAGAAAGCTTGATCAATGATTCCTTTGTTAATCCTCAAAGTGAGGAATCTCAGCTTTGGAAGGGATCTCAGGGACTATTGAGTTCAAATCAGATGAGAACAATAATGGAACTTTTCTGCAGTATTTCCACCCTAGCCAGCCAGTCCATTCTTGAAGAAGACCAACAAAGGGGAATCTACAACTTCCTAAGAAGCTAACATTCTACCTTTGGATAGGTGCTGTGAGGAAATTTTCCCTTAAACTAGGTTTAAATAGGAAGGTCAGTAGATGGAGTGCTGCACCTGGAGTCAGGAAGACCTGAATTCAAATGTGCCCTCAGTCACTGGGTAAGTGACATTACTTATGTGCCTCAGTTTGCTCAACCATAAAATGGTTCTTACCCTCAAAGAATGTACAGTCTCCCTGGGGTGATGAAACGTGCCTATGTTGAAGCAGAGAATAGTTATGATGAGGGGCTATTCAGGAAAGATTTATTAGCAATATGCTTCCAAATAAATCATTTCACTTCTCTGTCCTTCAATTCATTACTCAAAACTCCTCTCCCCACTTGATGAATTTTGAGACAGGAAGAAAAATGCCTGATGGGGATTTCTATATGTGTTTTTATACAGAAAGTTATAACAAAGTCTGGCATCTGTAAAGAAAGGTGGAGAAGGAGGAACAGGGCGGGTAGAGCCCACAGGTTATCCTCAGGATTCAAGTCACACAATTTTAAGGTAGTTGGGTTTTCCTTCTCCCACAGCTTAAGCATTTGATTCAGCTCTAACCATGCTTAAGAGTCCATGTGGTGTTTTAAAATTCAAAGATGTCACAGAGAATTAAGAAATTAAAAAATTCTTGTAATCAGTCTGCCACCTTTAAAATTATTATTATTAATAGCAATGCCAATAATGATAACATTAAAACAATCGTAGGAGCAGTGCTTGAGATTTAACAAAAAGCTTTTCTTCTCCTTGTCTCTGTCTCTTCCTCCCTCCATTTTCCAGTTCAGAGAAACTTTTACAAGCAAAAACTGGGAGGAGACCATTCTCAGCTTAGCCAACTGGAAGAATTGGCAGAGATAACATCAGCAACATGGGCAGAGTTGTATTGTACATGTTAAACAGCTGTGTTTATGTTTCCCCAGCTTACTCAATGAATGGCACTAGAGTCTCAACCAAAGGACTCCTGGGAAAGTGCTTTCCACATTTTTCTCTTCAAGTTTTATTGATTGATTTATCTTTAAATGCGAGTTAGAAAGCTGATTGCTGCTGAATTGGTTATCTGTGCTAACGGAAGGAGAGCACTGGGGAACCTTGCTTTATTTTTAGCTCTCAGTCTCCCATCCCCAATGAGATCTTCATATCAAGCAACATCACTGGCCCATCAGATGGGTTCAGTTCTCCCTTCCAATCTCCATAGAAAGCATTCAAAAATTTATTCTAGAGCCTTAGGCATCACTCATCCTGTCAGTGTCTTGTCATTGAGGATTCAAGAAGGGATATATAAGGAATTCCAATGCAATCCAACCCAAGAAATATATAGGAAGTGCTTATTATGTGAAGAGCCTTGCATCAGCTACAGGGGCACAAAGACAAAAGGAAAAACCACCCTTGCCTTTATAATTTATAAGAGCTAAATTCAAATCCTGCTTTAGACATGTGCCATCTATGTAACCCTAAGCAATTTTACCTCTTAGCCTGTTTCCTCATCTATAAAATGGAGAAAATAATAGTTCCTACCTCATGGAAAGAAGAATCAAAGAAGATAATATATGTGAAGCCCTTTGCAAACCTTAAAGAGCTATCTAAATGTTAGCTTCTATTCTACTGGATTTTATAGTTTTTATTCTAGTGAATTTTATAGTTTCTGTTCTATTGGATTTCATACGAACATTCTTTTCTACAAGCAATGTGCTGCAACGAATAAAAACAGCTTTGTCCAGGTGACAGGGGTTAGGTAACTTGGAAGGATGAGATTAGTTGAGACCGAGTGGTATTGGTCAAGCATAAAATTGACACACACCTGTGCCTGAGGACTTTGACCAAGTGTTTCCATAAGTATTATCTAACATAATCTCTCATCTTTCTCTCAGCCCCACACTTGGAAAACTGAAAAAGCCAAACCTCCCTTTTCCTAGACCTTTCTTCCATTATGTCATGGATTTCTGGGTTGAGTCTATAACAAACTTTGGCCCCTGGCACGTGCCAGCTTTCAGGTCAGGCTTAACCATTTCCCTTCCTTCCCCATCCTCAGGTGGCAGAAGGGTCAGCTCACATCACAAACAACCCTTCCAAATCTCTTGCCCTGTTTAATCCTGCCTTCTATTCTTTCCAGAAGCCAGATTCAAGAACTGAGGTTCTTAGATTTCAGGAGGTCCAAGAGCTTGTATAAGAAAAATAGCATCTTTATTTTTAATAACCTCTGACATTTTACATTTCTTTCATTTATAACTATAAGCAATGAATCACAATAGCATTGGGCTTTACCAGGGGATCCTATATAAAAATATATATATTTTATAAAAAGGTTAAGAAACTCTGCTGTAAAGGACAGCATAATCTTGTTGCACTCCCAGAAAACCCTTCATTGCCAATTGCCATAAAACAGAATTCCCATAGCAGCACTCCTCAGAGGCAGCTTTCTGTGACAGCCAGGCAGCTAAGTCATGCAGTAAAAAAAAATGTTGAATTTGGAATCAGGAAATTCTGAATTCATATCCTGCCTCAGACTTACCTGTGCAATCATGGGCAAGCCATTTCTCTCAGCCCCAGTTTCCTCTTTTGTAAAATGAGAATAATAGTATTATTTGGAGGAATGTGGCATTTACCTTAGATGTCACAAGATCTCCTGCATTTCTAGTTCTGGGGACTGGGCACAGCCTGGTACTTCTTGGGAAACTAGCAGTTAGACTCATACCCCCTCACTGGGTGTGGAGAAAAGGATGTAGACTAGAGGAAAGGATATGCATTTGGGATTAGACCTTTATTACCTTTATTCCCAAATTCCACGGGAGGGGAGAGAAGTAAAATTCCCATCATTTCGCAGACTCTACACCCAGCTTGATTATCACTCTCTGATCACATCCCTCCACTACTAATAAGTCATAAATTGAAGTTTGTGGTGTTGGACTATTTATATAACTTCTGCAATATTAAGTGTCTCTCTCTACCACGTACATGACCTTTGAAGTATGATACATCTGGGGAAAGGGTCCTGGACCTTGGTTCTAGTTGCAGTTCTGCCCTAACTAGCTGGGTGACTTCACACAGGTGTCTTTAAAATGACTGGGGTTGGAATTGCTCAAATAGTGCCATAGCTCAAATTTGATTACTCAAAGATAGGATATTGCAAAGAATTGGGAAGAGGAGTGAGACCTGAGGTAATGGTTTGGGAGTAGAACCAGGAATCATACAAATGGCAATTCCCTAGAGCCAATCTAGCTGCAGCATCTTTGTCCTCCTGCTACATTTTATGCTTTTCTAAATGAGGATGAGGTTCAGGTTGATTTGTTTTGGATTTGTTCCAAGGTGTTTACTGAGATTTCTAGGAAAATAGAGTAAATAAACATTGTCATATTCCTTTCTTCTAGGTTAATGGTGTAATGATTGGGGAGCAGAGTGGATGGGAAAATGAATATGTACTAAATTAAAAAGCAATACTTTGTGTTTTAATGTTTTTTATATGTTTAGAGCCACAATCTTATTTGAGATATCTTCTAGAGGTTTCTGCTGACACAGTGGTTAGTCAGGAAGATCTGAGTTCAAATGTAGCCCCCAGACACCTAATAACTGTTTAACTCTGGGTCTGTCACTTAATCTTAGCCTCTTTCAATTAGTTCAATTGAAAATGAAGATAATAATAGCACCTACCTTTCAGGGTTGTTGTGAGGATTAAATGAGATAATATTTTATAGAGCTTATAAAATGTGTATAAATGCTATTAATAATTATTTCTTTTTGAGTCTTATAACAATACTATGAGATAGGAATAATATTCACATTTTCAAGCAATCTGAGGTTCAAAGAGATTAGGTGGTTCCCCAAACTTCACAGCTTCACATATTGTAAGTACCTCTGAATCACTGGTTCACTTCAGAACCTCTAAAGGAAGATACCCAGGTCAGTCAAGTCTTCTTTCCTCTCTAGGCTGCACTCCTGAATCCCTGGACTTTCTCTCCCATGTCCCAGGAAGGGATATCTTTATCTCTTCCTTTTTCAGCATCCTTTTGTGTGTTCTCCATTAGAATTTAAGCTGCTTGAGGCCTGGAATAGCTTTCTTTCTGCTTATACTGAATTTAAATTCCCAGTGCTTAGCATGGCATTTGACCCACAATGCCTATTGAATGTGGCAGTTAAATTGTGCAGTGGATAGAATGCTAACCTTGGAAGTAGGAGAAACTGAGTTCAAATACAACCTCAGATATTTTTACTAGCTGTGTGAGTCTGGGCTCACACATTAACTTTGTCCGCCTCAGTTTCCTCATCTGCAAAAGGAGCTGGAGAAGGATATAACAAGTCACACCAGAATCTTTGCCAAGAGTTGAACATGACTGAAATGACTGAATGATAACAAAGCACTCAATAAATGCTGACTGACTGACCCTTGGTGTGGATCACTTGGTTGATTTGTCCTTTGAGATGTTGAGTGTATTTTTATGTCTCATTTTTTTCTTCACCATCTCTACCCCGGTCCTCCAAATAACCTATAAGATCCTTGATGGCCTCTATCCCTTAAAGGAAGTAAAACAGATTCTTGTGCCTTGGAAGAGACTGGGTCAAATTAGTTCTTGAGGTGTTCTTGGAATGTTTCTAAGGCAGAATTTTTCTATAAATGATTTCATTCTTTCTGACAGGTTGAGTTAAAGAGTTAATAAATGCAAGAGAATTAGCAACTCTTCTTATTTTGTTAAGTATTTTCAAATATACTTTGTAATTTCACAGAATCACAATTTTACTAGAAGACTGTTATAAATGTTGACTGGTCAGTAGAAGAAATATGCATTAGCATATATTATTTAACAATGTAAATAATTTAAACATTGATTTTCCATGCTTTATTGGTGTGCAATTTTTCTTATCCTTGAGAACACTCAAGATTAAAATGTTTCCCATGTACATTTTGATATCATGACCTGACTATTAACAATTTCTTTTCTTGGTGCACTGATTTGAAACCTTTACCCCGATCTGAAGCTGTCTTAGATTCAAAAAAGCAACTTGAAGATGTATATTTCCATACCACCATCTATTTTTAACCATTCCCAAAGAATTTTTTAGGCTTTTTAGGACTTGTATCCCCATGACAAAATCTTGCCACAACCTTGAAGACAACTGGATTTCAAAGCTTTTCTCAGTGGTTCATTGCAATATTTAAAGCATTTCTTAATTAAACAAGTTTAAGAAAGCTGTTCTTTTTTTAAATTAATTTTTATAATAGATTTTTATTTTTCAAAATACACGTAAAGATAATTTTCAACATTCACTCTCAAAAAATCCTATGTTCCAAATTTTTCTCCCTCCCTTTCCTTGTCCATGGACAGCAAGTAATCCAAAAGAGGTTAAATATGTGCAGTTCTTCTAAACATGTTTCCATTCTTCACAAGAAGAATCAGATCAAAAGGGGGAAAAATGAGAAAGAAAAAAACAAGAAAACAACAACAAAAAAGGTGAGAATACTATGTTGTGATCTACATTCAGTCTCCATAGTCCTCTCTCTGGATGCAGATGGCTCTCCGCATCATAAATGAAAGTTCTTCTTTATGTCCTTTCAAAATTCTTGCTGTAGTCTGGTCCTGCTGAATTGCAGGTAATTTGCATTTGGTATAAAAGCTAGTAATAGCTAACATTCATAAAGTGATTTTCTATGTGTTGGGCACTGGGCTAACATTTTACAATTATCCCATTTGATCCTCACTACAATAATGCTACTATTATCCCCATTGTACAGATGAGGAAACTGAGGGAAAGACAGATTAAGAGACAGCTAGCAAGCGTTGGAGGTCACATTTGAACTGGGGTCTTCTTGACAACAGACTTGGCAGTAAAGTCCTTCTGGCCTCAGTCTCCTTATCTATAAATTGAGAAGGATTAGACTAAATTCCTTTCAGCTCCACATTTATAATCCTTTGATCTTTGCCTTCTGTAAATCTCTCTTTTGGGAAAAGTCAAAGGATGATAGGTAATAACTCTGATGCCTGGATTAACAGTAGGTGATAATGGAATAGGAGGTCAGATTCAGGAGCAGGGAGCTGTCCTAAGCCAGGGACCTTCCCTCAGGCAGCCCCAGGAAGGTTAAGGGAGTCTCCAGACTCTTTCCCTTTTAGTGCTCCGTCATCTAGATCAATGACCTTAGCCCCGGCCAGTGAGAGCCAGAAGCTGCTGGGGGAAGGCCAGGCCGGAGTCTGAGGGCAGGGACCGGGAGCTGCAGCGGGGGCAGACCAGGACAATACCTCCTTAAACCCCATCTCTCGGGTCGGTTCACCTAGAGAAGCAGCGGCTGGCTAAGTCCCCACCCCTCGGTATCACACTGATGGGAATCTCGGTGTGCTTTTGTTTCCCAGCAAGTTTACTCCAGCCAAGAGACAAATGGGGGTGTGGTTGTTCCTTAAATTAAAAACAAAACAAAATAAAATCAAACCAAAAAAAAGCACGAACAATGAAAGGATTGCCCCGACCTTTCCCAGGCAGAAAGAGCCCATTTGAGATGGAGGAAAAAGGCTTTTGTGTCTGCAACACAGATTCAAAGTTCAGGGACTGGGTGGGGAATAACATTAAATGGCTAGTCTCCGGGAGCCCTCCGATCCCGAAGGCCCCGGTGGTGCTGGGCTGGGGGATGGGGTGAGAAGGAGAGTTTGGTTTGCCAGATCTGGAGCAGCTCTGCTTTAGGCTTGTCTCCGCCGCCTTGGGAACAGTTCCAGAAGCGTCAGGAGAAGCTAAGCTGGATCACCTGGACAAAGAGGGCCCTCCCAGCCCTGGGAACGCCCTAAGTCCCGCTGGCCCCCCAAACCGGCCTGCCCTGGGGGGAGAGTGTGGCCAATGCCCCCCAGGCCGAGTGGCTGAGCCTCCTACGCCAGGAGCTCCTCAGTGTCGAGCAGGATTCCCTGGCCCTTCGGGAGTTATTCCTGGTGGGGTGAGGGCTAAGCGTGGAGAGGGATCTCTAGGCTCTCCCAGCCTCCTCCATATTCACTGGCTTTCCAAATGCCAACAAAGAATAAAATCCGGTCCAAAGGAGTGTTCTTTGTTTAAGAGCTAAAGGGAGGGGTGGGGAGCAGGGACCTCAGTCAGATGTTTCCAACTTGATTGTCACCATCTAGCGGCAAAACCAGACCGAGCAGCTGAGAAGACATTCCCCCCAAACTGGGGCTTTTTCCACAGCTGGCCCAGTAGGGATCAAAGGAATGATTGAGGGTCACTTGGGCCCGGCTTCCCTGAACCCACAGCTCGGCAGACACGCAATCCCCGGCCTTTACACTGGACGGCCTAAAGCTGGGATAACATAACCCGAAAGGTCCATCCCTGCCCTCTTGAAGCTCACGTTCTGGTGGAGGGGAGAGACAAAAGGGAACCGCTTTGTGCTTACAAACACCAACAGACTGGGTGGGAGGTCATCCCAGAGGGAAGAAGGATGCAGGGACTGGGAAAGGTTCCTTGGAGAAGGGGGGATCTGACCTTTGAGCCGTTCTGAGGGAAACCCGAGATATCAAACAGAGAGAGGGAGGTGAGAAGGGAGAGCACTCCCGGGCTGGGGAAGTACTGGGGAGGTAGAGAAGGAAGGATCATGGGGCTGAATGAATCCAGATCTGTTCTCCAAGCACTGCTTCCAAGGTCTTTGTTTCCTAGCAGGCCATAATAACTAATCTGAATGATGCTGAAATTCTCCACCAATTTCCCATGATATAAAATAGTGATTAAAGAGATGGAGACGTATCATGTCTTGTTTCAACTAGTTAGTAATGCTATTATGTTTGATGAGTATTATTAAAGGATCCCTGTGATTATAGGATACCTGTTATTATTGTTATTATTATTTAGCATTTATAATGTATCCCATATTTTCAAAGCACCAGAAGACCATTATCTCTTCAGGCTTACAAACACGCCAAAGGGATAAGAAGGTGACAAGTCCATTTTATAAAAAAGAAGAAACCGAGGCACTGTAATTCTTACAAAGTTAATTGATTTCTGAATTACCAGAAGTAGTTTCTGCCTGGCTGATTACTATAGACTCAAAAGTGTCATAATTCTATGAGGATGATAAATGCACAAAATAAATTAGAAAACTAGTAATTTTTATCAGGTATTGCTGATCCACAAAACTAATTAAAATCATTTTAAAATACGGTTGAAGCATGTATTCATAGCACATTATTGTTGTGCATAGGTTTTTGTTTTATTTCTGTATGATAAAACATAATTTTTATATGGTCACAAGTCAGAACAAAAAAGTTTCTGAAGAACTGAAACTGAAGATTCTGCAAAAGACAATGGATAGGATTGTGGTAGCAGTGAGCAGGCTCCAAAATGTTCATTAGAAATGAGGTGCTATAAGTCGTATCCAGAGAGAGAACTATGAAGACTGAATGTGGACAGAAGCATTGTCTTTTCACTTTTCATTGTCTTTCTCATGGCTTCCTCCTTACTCTTTTTGGTCTCACTTTTCTTGCACAACATGACAAATGTAGAAACATGTTTGAAGAGATTGTATTTTAATACTTGATAACCTGTATCAGATTGCTTGCAGTCTTGGGGAAGATAGGGAGAAAATTTTAGAACATAAAATCTTACAAAAATGAATATTGAAAACTATTTTTACATGTATTTGGAAAAATAAAATACTATTTAAAAAAAGAAATGAGGGACTACAAAGCAAAGACTATATTAAATGTCACCAAATCAAAAGATGAGCAAAAAAAAAGGATGACTTGGTCATGGAAGAAAGGGATAACCAATGCCCTTTCATCGGCATCCTTGTCATATCAAGAAAAGGGGAGGAAGGAATTGAACTATCAGGTGGACCCCTTTGGTGACCTTATGGGAAAGCATAGAAAAAAATAAACATTAATTACAACATAGTCACCCATAAGTGGATTGTCGTCATCAACAACCACACCCAGTAAATCACAGATCCATTATTAAAAATCATTTGTTCAAACACAATTAGACTGCTACATTCAGGAAGATGCTTTGATCGAAGTATATATCATTAAGAAATACTGGTGAGCAAAATTAAGTTTTTAAGGAAAATAGCCTATTTATTGAGCAAAGTAGACATTTTTAAAAAGGATCTGGAAAAGAAACCTGGCAGGTAGGATTCCAGATGCTGTGGAGTCAGGAAATCCTGATTTACAATCCAGCCTCAGATGCTTATTAGTTGTGTGACTGCTGTCTGCCTCAGTTTCCTTAATGATAAATCAGAGATTAACAATAGAACCTACCTTACTGGGTTGAACATGGTATGCAAACGTTAATTTTTTCTCCCTCTTCCTTCTTCCTTTCTGTCCCTTTTTTAAAGTCTGATGCTTTTTGGGTTTTTAAAGATGAAACTTAGTTTTCTGTACTTACTGTTGAATGGCTTAATTTGAGTGAGACTTTTGTTTTTCAGTTGTGTTTGACTACAATGTAGATTCCATGGATTTTGTCTTTTAAAAGATGTTTTCCTTTCCTCAAATTCATCCATTTATTTATTCAAGTTGAATTCAGATGATTTCCCCCCTAGTTTCTCTACACATCCCGCCCTGAGAGCCCTCCTCTTGACTAATTTACTTGATGAGGAAGGCAAAAAGGAGGGAGAGGAAATACCACCAGAATACTATCAGAGAGAAACGGGAAGTCCAACTGGAGCAAAGTGGCCGTGTTCTTTCCTGGCCCACAGCTGCGGTGGAAGAAGTCTTAGAACTGGACTCAGAGGATCTCGGGGATTCAAATCCTGGCTGTGCCTGGGTGGCCTGAGAAGGACATTTAACTTTCATGGATCTCTTTCTTCATTTGATGGCCACTAAGATTCCTTCTGGCTCTAAATCACCCCCCTGTATGATCCTATAACTGGTCTGAATGTCTGATAACCACAATCAAATTCAGCATCTGGGGGGGAAAATGGAACTAGGCCAAGTTTGTTTTTGGTGTTGTCTTATTAGTTCCCTTTTTGATTATTTCCTCTTTCTTGTTTCCAACAAAGGAAAATGCTTTAACCCAAAGAGTCAGCTCTTTGATGGTAGAATTTCAGAGACTAGAACAGGAGATATTTTAAAATAAAATTATAACTAATAAACATTTTTATGTGTTTACCATGTGAATGAAATATTAAATGAGAGAGGGCTTCCTTCTCCCTTCCCCAAGATGTCAAAGATGTAAAGACAAAAATAAAAGTTTCTGTATTCAAGGAGCTTATATTCTATTAGAGTCAGTCAGAGTATCCAGGGGTCCTCAAACTATGGCCCGCAGGCCAGATGTGCAGCTGAGGATGATTATACCCCTCACCAGAGCTATGAAGTTTCTTTATTTAAAGGCCCACAAAACAAAGTTTTTGTTTTTATTATAGTCCGGTCCTCCAGCAGTCTGAGGGACAGTGAACTGGCCCCCTATTTTAAAAGTTTGAGGACCCCTGGATAGACTATTAGAGTCAGTCAGTAAATTCAATTCTAAGAGTTCCAGATCACTTCCAGGATCAAATAAGAAATCTTTTGCTTCATTTAAAGCCCTTGACAACTCATCTCCTTCCTTCCTTTATCCTTTACCTCCCTCCATGCTCTGTGATACCCCATCACTAACTAGTTGCTGTTCTTAGACTGGAATGTTCTCATTTTTTCACTCTTGACTTTTCACTGCTTGTTTTCCAGGCCTGGAATACTCTCCCAGATGGCTATTGATGTTCAAGAAAGGCAGGTGAAACTGGAAGTCAGCAGAGTGGCGAGGGCAGAATATGTAGATTTGAGAACCATCAGTATAGAAATGACAAATAAATCCATGGGAACTAATGAGATCATCACATAAAGTATAGAGGAAGAAGAAGAGGGCTAGAGCCTATTGAACACCTAGGGTGAGTGGCTATGACTTGGATGAGGATCCAGCAAAAGAGAATGAGAAAAGACGGGTTTGTTCAAGATAGGATTTGGGAAGCCAGGACTAAGTCCATCAATGAGAAGAGGGAGAATAACAAGGTCAAATCTAGAAGCCAAGAAGAAAGAGAATTGAGTAAAGGTCATTAGATCTGGCAATTAAAAAGATTATTTGTAATTTTGAAAAGAATAATGTTGGTGGAGGGATAAGGTTGGAAGTCTGATTGCAGGGGATAAAAAGAGTGAAGAGGGCTGAAAGTATTATTATAGATGGCTTTTTTAAGGAGTTTAGCCACAAAGGGCAGAAGAGACAGAGAATGATAGTTAGCAGGGATGAAGGTATATATATAAAAAAAAGGGTTTTTTGAGGATGGGAGAAGTTACAGGCATGTTTGCAGACAAGAGGAAAGGAACCAGTAGACAGAGAGAGATTGAAGATAATACAAGAGGTTAGAGGAGGAAGGATTGAATGGAATTGCTTGTTCAAGCAGAAGAGTTTGCCTTGTAAGGAAGAAGGCTAACTTTAAGTAATACATGAGTGAAGGAAGAGATAGTGCCATAAGACATCTGAGTGATATGAGACAAGGAAGAGGGGAGAAAAGAGAGTTCATAGTGAACAGCCTCATTATTTTTCGAAGAATACAAAGCAAGTTTCTCAGCTAATATGTCAAAGAAGGTGAGTTAGAGAGCTTTAGGAGACTTGAGAAGGGATAAAAAGAGTCGAAAAAGCTGCTGTGGATAGTGGGATGGTAAGGTGATAAAGGATGGTGTACATCTTAATCTTCAATTAGCTTATAGTATAGTTAGAGACACAAGATTCATATACTTGAAAATTTAAATATAGTACACAACAGTGATATGGGAGTGGTCACAAAGTAATATATCATTAACTGCTGCAAGCCTGATTCAGATAATAGAAATTTGACGTAGTAAGAGATCATTATGTGCTGAAGGGATCATGCAAATAACTTTCTAGAAGCTAATGAGTAGATAATTCTACCTAGAAAAGTATGTCTTAGATCAGAACTTCTTAAACTTTTCCCACTCTTTCCCCACTTTTGACCCCCTTTTGTCCAAGAAATTTTTACATGACACAGGTTATATAGGTATATAAAATAGATGTACAAATCAAACATTTGCTGAAAATGAATCAACTCCTACATTCAGTTATGACCCCCCATGGGAGCCATGACCCACAGTTTAAGAAGCTGGGTCTTAGAATGCCTCTTAATACCTCAATGGATCTGTGATTTTACTCATGTGAATTTCCATTGGTGCAGATCACAATTCATCTATGTCTTCTAATCCTCTGATTCTTGACGTTGATGACTCATGACTTGCTTGCTTTTCCCAGTGGACTACATCCTTTTGAGTCTAGTTTGTACAAGGTGGTTTCATAGGGTCCTATGCATGCTATAGGGAGGTCTCTGGGTAAGGGCTTTTCAAGATGAAAGTCATAGGAACGAAGGAATGGTCCTCTCACTTACTTCTATGACTTGTAAAGAAATTTCTTGTTCTATCATCAGAGAAGCCAGCAGCCATGAAGAGTAAAATGAATGTAGTTGCATCCAGCTAAACTGAGGAAGAACATCATGGAGAGTTCCTGGAAACATTAAAGCGATGGGCAGGAATTCTAGTGCCCAGTGTACAGACTCCCTGAATTCATAAAAACGAGGAAGTTTGCTCAACCACCTTCTCTGCCTAGTCACCTCCTACAAAAATACCAATCCCCACTCCAAACACCTATAATATTTATTTCCCAAGTTTTTCCTTTCCTTCTCTTGTTCTTCAGTTGTGAATGACTTTTCTTGATCCCATGTAGGGCTTTCTTGACAAAGATATCAATTGCCATTTCCTTCTCCAGTTTATTTTACAGATGAGGAAACTGAGGCAAAAAGAGGTTTAAAGTGATTTGCCCAGGATCACACAGCTAATAAGTGTCTGGTGCTATATCTGAACTCAGGTCTTCCTGACTTCAGATCCAGGACTCTATCCACTGTACCACCTGGCTGCCCTTTATTCCCATTTCCCCCAAACCCGAGGTGGCAGAGAGAAGAATGGAAAGGATGGCAAAAGTTTCAAAGATAACCATTTCATTTCTTATGTCTCCTCTTTTTCTAAGTAATAACTAGGGACAGAATTAGCATGGAGATAGAATCCCAAAGAAGAGAGTATGTGATTACTTTTTTTGTGGATTTTTTTTCCTTGTTTGGTCATGGGAAAAGAACTTTTAAGTATGTATAATATGTAAATATATTTTGTAAGTGTATTTTATCCACAGGGAGAGCTATGGAGATAAATCAGTAAGGGGGCAACGTTATTAGGGAGCTGAATTATAAAGAGTTTGTCATTGATAGTCTTAGTTCCCTTTTTTGTTGTCTTCCCCTTCCTTTCAGTCTTCTAATGCAATCTTCATAACTCTTCCATTGCTTATAAATAGACCAAATTCTATCATCCAGGATTGGCAGTTGGTAAATATAACCCATTCAAAGAAATCAATTAGGAAACATGGGTGTTCTCCTTCTCATGTACATCAACATTTTTTTTTTTTTTTTTTTTTTTTTTTGCTGAGGCAATTGGGGTTGACTTGCCCAGAGTCACACAGCTGGAAAGTGTTAAGTGTCTGAGGCCATATTTGAACTCAGGTCTTCCTGACTTCAGGGCCAGTGCTCTATCCACTGTGCCAACTGGCTGCCCTTACATTTATATTTCAAAAGAATATGGAAACAATAAGACTAAACCCAATAAAGATTCTTTAATGGTAAAATTTCAGACACTTAGGTAGACCGATCAGGGCAGATATTTTGGAGAACAGAAGCCTTTCCATGGCTTCTCAAATTATACCAAGCAATGCAGGGGCTGCTCATTAATGTTTAACAACTGGCTTTCAAGAATTTATAAGCATCTATGCCACATGCATATTTAAAATATCAATGACAAAGTTTGTTTATCATTAACATTTTCTCCATCACTTTGTCTAGACAATCAGAAAACAATAAATTATGCTCTGATTTGTATCATTTGCCCATTTCTGAGGTGTGAATGCTCACAGTGAAAATTTTACAATCAGCTCCCCCAAAGCAGAGCATCCCTGCCTACAGGTGACTGCTATGGGCAAACAAATAAATGATTAACCCACAGATAGCTATCCTCTAATGACCCAACGTTAATGCTTCCTACTGCCAAAAGGGCACTAACCATCCTCTACCCTTAACACACACACCTTTGCCCGATTCCAAGCTAGTTTCTCTTCCTCAGTGTGGTACACCAAATGACTCACAAATAGGGAATAAAGATGCCTGTTGCAGGGTCATTGTGGGGTTTGATTAATTATACCCATGAGGGTCCAGAGCACAAAAACATTCTGTGAAAACAGAACAAGCAGGTGCCCTTCAGGGACTGGTATATATATATGCTGATGACTTTGCCCAGCCCTCCCTCCCTCCAATCCAATTTCACTTGCAAGTCATGGCATCACCCTCCTGATGTCATGGTCCTCTGAAAACGAAGGACACCCAGCAACAGCAATTTATGTCACCCAGAGGATGGGGCCAGTCTATAGCTGTGATAGAAGCAATACAGATGGAGAATGTGTAAGTGATAATTAAATAACAAATAAAATAAAAATAAATTAAATTTAAAAGTCAATAAATCAGCAAGTGTTTTTTGAGTAGCCTCCATGTACTCAGTATAACATTCTATACTTGGAATCACAAAGATCTGACTTCAAAACCTGCTTCCACAACTATGTGGTCATAAACAAGTCACTTTATCTCTCTGAGTCTCAATTTCCTTATTTTACAATGGGTATAATAACTACTGTTTACATAAGGTTTTAAAGTTTGCAAGAGATTTGCAAGCATTTATTAAGTCAGGCACTGTGCTAAGTACCTTTACAATATTATTTCAGTTGATCCTCACAATAATCCTTGAGCATGGATGCTTCTATTCCCATTTTTTCCATTGAGAAAACAGAAGTCAAGCGACTAGCCAGAACTAGTCAGTTATTTGGGGCCAGTTTTCAACAAAGCTTTCAGACTGATTCCAGACCCCTGACTCTACTTACTGCATCAACAAGGGAGCTGTAATAACCCTCTGAGAGGGTTGTGAAGCTCGGCTGAGGTGATGTATTTATAAAGCTGCAGAATGCTATACAAATATCATCCATTGCCCATCAGTGGGGGAATGGCTGAATAAATTATGGTATATGATTGTTATGGAATATTATTGTTCTATAAGAAACGACCAACAGGATGAATACAGGGAGGCCTAGAGAGACTTACATGAACTGATGCTGAGTGACATGAGCAGGACCAGGAGATAATTATACACGGCAGCATCAATAATATACAAACATCAGTTCTGATGAACATGACTCTTCTCAACAATGAGATGATTCAGACCAGTTCCAATGGTCTTGTGAGAGCCATCTGTACCCAGAGACAGGACTGTGGGAACTGAGTGTGGATCACAACATAGCATTTTTACTCTTTTTATTGTTGTTTGCTTGCATTTTGTTTCCTCGTCTTTTTCCCTTTTTGATCTGATTTTTCTTGTGCAGCAAAACAATTGCATAAATATGTATACATATTAGATTTAACATATATTTTAACATATTTAATATATATTGGATTACTTGCCATCTAGGGAAGGGGGTGTGGGTGAGGGAGGAAATTTGGAACACAAGGTTTCGCAAGGGTAGAGGTTGAAAAATTATCCATGCATGTTTTGAAAATAAAAAACTTAGAATTAAAAAAAAACTTTACTAAAAAAAGAAAAAAAATTATCATCCATCATTAACAGTAGAATGTTTGCTTCTCCAGATGCAAGGACTATTGTCATTTTTGTCTATTTCTCCAGAACATTGTACACATTGTAGGCTACTTACTGGTGTGAACTGAATAGATGATGTTCCTCAGGATACAGAAAAGTCATAAAGAATTCTGAATTTGGAGCTCAGAACCCCGGGTTATAATACTGGCGTCTGCCACTAATTCATCTCTAAAATGAGGGATTCAAATAAAAACAAAGGCTTTTAAATTTTTTTTTTCTTTTTAACGAACCCTTTCGGCAGTCTGGTAAACTGGTGGATGTCCTCAGAATTATGCTTTTAAATTAAAAAAAAAAACATATTACATTAGATTACAATAGAACAACTATTCTATTATTCTGTATAATAATATTATATTATTATAACATAATATTATATTATTATATATTTATTTATATTATATAATATATATATTATATTATATATAATAATATGATTATAACATTATATAAATTATTATTATATAATTATATCATATTAATAATTATATATATTATATTACATATATTTATTTATAATATATATTATATTTATAATATATATATATAATAATATATATATATATCATAATAAATATTATATATAATATTATTATATAATTTTATTATGATACAATATTCTATTATTCTGTATAATATTATATTATTATAACATTATATTATATATTATATTACATATATTTATTTATATTATATAATATATATATTATATTATATATAATAATATGTTATGTTATAATAAACATTATATATAATATTATTATATAATTATATTATTATATAATATTATATTATTCTGTATATTATATTATCATTATATAATATATATTATATTACATATATTTATTTATATTATATAATATATATAATATATCATATTATATATAATAATATCTATTATATTATAATAAATATTATATATAATATTATTATATAATTTTTATTATTATATAATATTCTATTATTCTGTATAATACTATATTATTACATAATATTATATATTATATCACATATATTTATTTATATTATATAATATATAATATAACATATTATATTATGATAAATATTACATATATTATTATATAATATTTATTATTATATAATAATATTCTATTATTCTGTATAATAAATAAAATAATTATCTTATTTTATTTATTTATTTTGATTATTTATTTCTTATATAAAAAATAAAATAAAAAATAGAAACTGAAGAGCAAAAAAAAAAAAAATTTCCGTCGAGCTTCAGAACGCCCTAAAAGATGGCCTTTGCGGCCCCTTCCGCTCCCCCTCTGTGATCTTCCTACTAGGTCTTTTTAGGGCCTTAAACAAGCCACGCCGGCAGGAGACAAAGGAAAGCCGGCGGCTCCAAAGCTCTCCACCCAGGCCTCGGCGGGCGCAGAGAAGCCCTCACGGGCGAACCGCGGGGGGCGGGGCGGAGCGCGGGCGCGGCGGAGCGGGGGCGCGCGCGCACGTACAAGGCCGCCAGCGGCGCGGGTTAGGTAGCGCAGCGGGGCCCCGGGATAGCGGAGGGGACACAGGGAAGGGGAGAAGCGAGGCACCTGCGAGTAAGTTGCGGCCGGGACCCGGGGCCACCCTCCCCGGCCCGGGCCGGGCTCCGGGACTGGCGTCTGGTCTCTGCTGGCTCGCGGCCACTAGGTGTCTCTGCCGGGATGGGGAATCGCGGCGGTCTGGCCGCGCGGTGGGGGAGGGGAGGCGGCTCCGGCCCGAGGGCTGTGCGGCCCCGGCAGCACAATGAGCGCCGAGGAGCCTCCCGAGCCCAGGGTGCTGGGAGCCTGAGAGGAGGGGAGGGAGCACGGAGCGGGGACGCTCGGGCCTCAGCCAGACAAAGGAGCCCCTCCCTCTCCCCCGACCCCGCCAGCCACCACGTGGAAGGGAGCGCCTCCGCGGCCTGCGGCCTTTCCATCTCCAGCCCGGGCTCCGGCGCGGCTCGGGAAGTGCCCCCCTCCCCCCTGTCCCGGCGCCCGGGGCTCGCTCTCTCCCACGGGCACGGCCAGCGGACAATGGGCCGAGGTTCTGGACCGAAGGCTCTAGATTTCCTTCCCCCGCGCCCCTCCCCGCGGGGGAGCCCGCTTCCGAGAGCGAAGCCGGCTCTGGGGGCCGCTAACTTCGGGCTGCGCGGCGGCCCCGCCCACTCCCTTCTGCCTCTCCCCGCGCACACTCCTCCTGCCCGCTGCCGAGTCCCCAGCCCTGCCCTTGGTGTTCCTTTGCGGAAAGAAAGGGGGCTGAGAAAAAAGGGAAGCAACCAGACAGGAAGGAAAGGGAGGAGGGAAGGAAGGGATAAAAGGGAGAGGGAGGGTGCGAGAAAAGAAATGCTGTGGCCTCTCCTGGCTAACGAGCGGTTAGTGTGGCTACTGTTGGATGTGAGTGCGTAAGGGATGGGGAATAATACACTCTTGAAAATAAATATATATTTTTAAATGACAAAAATACCGAAACTGCCAAAAGATGTTTTCTGAATCCCTGGAAAACTCGCAGACCGACAGGCATTGGTGCGTAAAGGTAACGTGGTCTCTGCCTTCAAAGAACTTATACATACCTGGAGAGCAGGGCAGGATTTTGGGGAAAACAGAGTCTTTGCAGAGGGGATCTGGTTGCAAAGGTCTCAGGTAAAAACAAAGGGAGTTTGGCCAAAGGACTTTGGTGCAATTCAAAAGGAGCAGCTATTTGGAAATAGTAGAGATAGATAAATATTAGTTATCATAATAATGATCATTATTAAATGTCTGTGACTAAATCATAGGGAGATAAGGCATAAGCAAATATAGATCAACTAGAACTTTTTCCTGACTCAGTTCCCATTATTGTAATCAAAATTTTAATGCATGCTTTTAAAAAAACAATGATTATGAACTTAATAATCATCAACGGATACTATTTCAATATATGAAGAACAAATGGATTTTCTCCCTTCCCTTCCTCCCCAATTTTCCTATTATTTCCAGAGGATCACAGTCCTCAACAATAGGCTCACCACCCGTTTTATCACTGACTCTCACTCTCATTTCTCTCTTATATCCAATTTGTTGCCAAATCTTGTTATTTCTACATCTCTCCTAACATGCCCTTCTTTCCTCTGGCCCAGCCACCATTCTGTGCAAGCTCTCACCACCCCCTGTGCCTGTAATATGGTAATATTCTTCTGCCTGACCCCCCCTGCCTCAAGTCTGCTACTCTACTCAACTGCCAAAGTGATTTTCCTATTGTTATCCTGCTATTCATTAAATCACAATGACTTTTTTATCTCCAAGATCAAATATAAAATGCCATCTGACATTTAAAGACTTTCACAACCTGCCCCCTTCCTACCTCTCCAGTCTTTCTGCAATTTATTTTCCTCCATGCCCTCTACAACTGTACTGGTCTATTGGCCCTTCTTTTTAAAAAAAAAAAAAAATTTTATTGAATTATTTTTAAAACATATGCAAGGATAATTTTTCAACAGTGACCTTTGAAAAATTTTGTTTCAATTTCCTCCCCTCTCCCCACCCCCCCCCAGATGGCAAGTAATCCAATATATATGTTAAATATGGTGAAAATATATGTAAAATCCAAAAAAAGGGCATACGAATTTGTACAATTACCTTGCTACACAAGAAAAATCAGATCAAAAAGGAAAAAAATAAGAAAGAAAATAAAATTCAAGCAAACCACAACAAAAAGAGTGAAAATGCTATGTTGTGATCCACCCTCAGTTCCCATAGTCCTCTCTCTGGGTGTAGATAGCTCTCATCCTCACAAGATCACTGGAAATAGCCTGGATCATTTCATTGTTGAAGAAAGCATTGTCCATCAGAATTAATCATCGAATAATCTTGTTGTTGCCGTGTATAATGATCTGATTCTGCTCATTTCACTTATCATTTCATGTAGGTCTCTCCTGAAATCATCCTGTTGATCATTTCTTATAGAACAATAATATTCTATAATATTCATATACCATAACTTGTTCAGCCATTCTCCAATTGAGGGGCATCTACTCAGTTTCCAGTTTCTGGCCACTACAAAAAGGGCTGCCACAAACATTTTTGCACATGACACTCATCTTCTGACTTCATGTCTTGACTCTTCCACACCTGGAATGCTCTCTCTTCTCATCTTCCATCTCCAGGCTTCATTGACTTTCTTCAAGATTAAGTTCAAATTTCACTTTCTAAAGGAGGATTTTGTCAGTTTCTCCACCTCACCTTAGCTAGTGCCTTCTCTTTGTGAACACCTTTCATTTATACAGTATATATCTTATACAGTTATTTGCACCTTTTTTCATATATATATATATACTTGCATATATACATACATAGAGAGAGAAAGAGAGAGAGTGTTTTTAGAGGCTGAGAATATAGCTTGTTTCACACAGGGAAGTCCAAGTGGATGAATATCTATCATCCATATTATGATATGTGATTGGCTAGAGAGCTAATATATCTGGTCCATCAGTACCTATAAACTGGATAAATGTTCTTCATAGACAGTGAACCAAAGCCAGTTGAATAAGAGAGAGAGAGAATGTGAAAAGACTATATTTGAGAAATTCTAAAGCACTTTTCCTATTGTTTACAATAGTTTATTGTAAAATTGTTCCTATTGTCATACTTATATATTGTGATTGTTTTCCCTATTTTCTTAGAAGTTAGTAATCAAATTATATACATATTTTGTAGCCAAAGTTGGAGAAGTTCTTTGCAGACAGTAAAACAATTGAAGTAAATGGGGGAAGCAGCAGACCATATAGTATGACCTTTTTTTTTTTTTTTAAGTTCACATTGATTTTATTTTATTTTATTTTATTTTTTATTTAATAGCCTTTTATTTACAGGATATATGCATGGGTAACTTTACAGCATTAACAATTGCCAAACCTCTTGTTCCAATTTTTCACCTCTTACCCCCCCCCACCCCCTCCCCTAGATGGTAGGATGACCAGTAGATGTTAAATATATTAAAATATAAATTAGATACACAATAAGTATACATAACCAAAATGTTATTTTGCTGTACAAAAAGAATCAGAGTCTGAAATATTGTACAATTAGCTTGTGAAGGAAATCAAAAATGCAGATGTGCATAAATATAGGGATTGGGAATTCAATAGATTAGATCTGGTAGAGTGCCTGAAGGATTATGAACAGAATCAGCAATAAAAAATAGTCCAAAGAAAAAGAAAAGCAAGAACACAAAAACACTGTCTGATGAGTATTTACAAATATCAGAGGAAAGAAGAAAAGGTAAAGGAAGGAAAAATATATCCATTTTTGCACAGTTCCAGAGTACAGCAAGAAGAGATAAGAAAATTTTCCTCCAGGAGTGATGCAAAGAAATAGAAGAAAACAACAGAATGGAAAAGACTGGAGATCACTTCCAGGAAACTAGAGCTATCAAGGGAGTGTTTCTTATAAAAATGAGCATGATAAAAGACAAAAATGATAGAGATTTAACAGAAGCAAAAGAGATTAAAAAGAAACAGCAAGAAGACACAAAAGAACTATAAAAGAAAGCTCTTAAGCATCCTGGAATGAAGGGAAGTGTTCATTACTAACAATAAGGGTAGTGGAGGTAATGGAATTTCAGCTGAATTATTTAAAACCCTAAGAGATGAAGTTGTTAAAAGTGTTGCAAAAATGTCAGCAAATTTGGAAAACACAACAGTGGTCACTGGATTGGAAAAATCATTTTATGCTCCAGTCCTAAAGAAAGACAATCCCAAGGAATACTCAAATCGAATAATGTGTGTATTTATTTCACACACCACCATGGCTATGCTTAAGATTCTACAAGCTAGGATTTAGCAATTTGTGATTTGAGAATTAGTAGAAAAGGAGGCTGGTTTTTGAAGAGGCAGAGGAACTAGAGACCAAATTGCCAACATTCACTGGATTATGGAGAAAGCAATGCAGTTCCAAGGAAAAAACAGCTCTTTCTGCTCCTTTGACTACATCAATACTTTTTACGGTGTGGATTATGGCAAATCCTCAATAAAATGGGAACACCAGATCATTTTACTTGTCTCTTAAGGCATGTATGTGGGCCAAGAAACAACAGTTAGAATCAAATGTGGAACAACTAATGGGTTTAAGATTGGAAAAAGGAGTACAACAAGGCTGTATCTTTTCATATTATTTATTTAACTTATATCTAGAGTATATCATGTGAAATGCCAGGCTGGATGAATCAGATGCTGGAATTGAGGTTTCTGGGAGAAATATTAACAATTTCAGATATGCAGATGATATGGCAGAAAGAGAAGAATTAAGAAGCCTCTTCATGACAGTGAAAGAGAAAAGTATAAAAGCTGGCTTGAATTTTAATATTAAAAAAAAAACTAAAATTCTAGCAACTGGCATCATTTCCTGGCAAATACAGGGAGAAGAAAGAGAAACAATGTCAGATTTTATATTTTGGGGCTCAAAGATCACTGATGAAATTACAGCCATGGAATTAAAAGATGCTTACTACTCAGAAGGAAAGCTATGGCAAATCTGGACAGCATACTAAAAAGCAGAGACATCATCTTACCAACAAAGCTCCATATAGTCGAATAACCCATGTTGGTCTTAACTAAGACCAATAAGTCTAATATTAAACAAACTTCCAATGAATTGACCTGAGTAAAGATTAATCTAGAACACCAAGGGATGATTTTTTCTACTTTAGCATGATGGTAGAGGGTTCAAGTTAGAAGGAAACACTTAAAGTATTGAAGGATGCTGTGTATCTGTACATAAAGATGGTTGTATTTCCTTGAGGAAAAAGAGAAAACAGGAGGTATGCTAATGTGTTGAACAATTCATACCAAATCACAAAAGATATGTTGTCATATAGCAATTGGAATAGTCTGGGTCAATCACAGATTGAAAACTGGGAAGGAAGGTGATGACTATCCAAACCAACTCCTTCATTTTAGGCTGAGAAAACCAAAATCCAGAGAGGGTAAGTGATTTGTTAAAGATTGTCCAGCAAGTAAAAAACCAAGACAGAAATGGTATTCAAACTCAGGATCTCTGATCCCAAATCCCATGTCCTTCATGAAGTAGCACTAGTGATATTCTAGTCTCAGATGGAGAAACCAGGCAGATCCAGGCTCATCTGCCAAAGTGAAGGGGGGAAAAGTACATATATACATATTTATATTCATGTCTCAGCTGCCAGACCATAGAACAAGTAGGAAAATGGAGACTGATTTGGCTGTTCCAGTTGCCTAGGAAATTCAGGACCTTGTAAATATAGCTCTTTTGGGTAATACTGGGTCTAAGGCAAAAGAAAGCTTTGAGTTTGATATGCAGCACTCGAGTCCTGATATCTCTAAAGCAGTGGTCATTGGGACCACTGGATACAGAGTTGGACCCTAGTCTGTGAGATTCTGTGTGGAATCTCTATCCATAGATCCTGAAGAATAGCAGAAGGGATTTGGGGGGTGGGAGAGAAGAGAGCTATTCAGCCAAAATCCAGAAGCCAGCTCATTCTAGTACATCATAGGAGGATTAGTATCATTCCAGCCATCACCTTTTTCTCTGCCTTCTTTCTCTCCTTTTCTTCCCTAGATCTGTGCTTTGAGATACAGCTAATATTAGGCTTCAGAGGGACAGTAGTTCCACATTTCAGGACACTGTAGTCTGTGTTGCTCAATCTGGTTTGAAATATACAGAAGAAGGAAAAAAGATTTGGCTGATTGTCTTTTAGAAACTTCCAAGCCCTTAGCAAAGCAGACCTTGCCCCAGGAGCAGATGTTGCCAACCTTCCAAAGTCTCTATTCTCTTCCTCTCTAAAGAGAAACCAAGGCATAAACCTCTTTTGGTTTCCCCCAACTCCTATCCCCTTCTTCTCTCCATGTCTAATCATTCTAGGTTTCAAGATTCTTCAGAATTTAGTGCTTTCTGATCTATGCAACTTGAACACAACTATGACCTAACAAGAGCCTCCTTCCTCAGCCTAATTGATCTTTTCTCTGGTCCTGACACACCAGACTCAATCAGTTGCTATGCTTTCATTTCTGCCGCTTCCCATTCCAAGAATGACCTTCCTTTTCCCATCTGCTTGTCTAAATCCTTTTCATTTTTTGAGACCCAGCTCTCTTCCATGAAGACTTCCCTCATTCTTGTTGTTTCTTGCCTCTGAACTGTTGTAGCATTTAGAATTTTTACTACAAAAATTTAGCAGGCACTATAGTTTTACCCATCCTGTTTCCTTTGCTATTATTCCAAGCGATTAAAAAAAAGTAGATTGGAATCTGTAGGGAAAAATGCACTTTAAAAAACACATTTTGGAGAGGAGGTGGGAAGGAGAGAAAATAAATGCTTGTTAATAGAAAAAAATAAAGAGAACATTTGCTGCAATTCAGGGGAAAAATAATTTTAAAATTCATCCTTTATAGTAGAGCAACTTTTCCTTTTCTCCATAACTATGATGCAAACTCCTCCAAAGCACAGATTGTATTTTAAACTCCTTCCAAACCCACTCTCCCTTTCCCAATCAACTTAGGTTCAAGGCTGAGCAGAAGCATTTAAGTGAGTACACAAAGTGTCAGGCATTATACTAAATGGTTCTGATACAAAATAAAACATAAAACAGTCTCTGGCCTCAAGGGGGTTCCATTCTATAGGGAGAGACAATATATGCAACATATGTAACATACATATCTGTAAACATGTACAAAATATAAGATTTGGGAGAGGAGAGATATTAGCAGCTAGAAGGGGTCAGAAAAGACTTTCCTATGAGATAGATAGCTTTTGAAATGAGCTTTGAAATTAGGGATTCCAAAAGAATGTAGTGTGGAATACTTGGCAGAAATGGAAGGTAAAAGCTGTGTAAAGGTTTATAGATGGGAAATGGAGTGTCATGTGTGGGTTATTCAATAAGTATTTATTGATTGACTGATATGTTGCTGTAGAGTTGTTTTCACTTGCATTTTTTCTCCCCAGCTAGGTTCTAACCAACTTTAAGGTACAAATTTAGTTGTTTTTTTTTTCCTTTTATGATGAGTTCCAAAGAACTCATCACAGGCTTCTGCACAAAGAAAGTATTCAGCAATTAAATGTATGGCAGGTTCTTCCTCCTATGTGTAAGATATATTTCTAAGACAAGGCATTCTTACAAGAGGTCTTACTCTTATTTGGACTTCATCTTCCATCCAGTTTTGCAGGAAGTAGCCAGGAATGGTGTGAATGAATAAAATGGGTTTGTGAAAGGGCTTTGGACTTCACCAAATATAAGATCTAATAATTATACTCAAGTCATGTGATAACAGAACAGGAAGACCCATGGAAAACTTGTAGAATTCTACAACCCTTTTTTCTATCCAGAATACCCCACACTCTTTAAGAGCTTTATTAAAAACAGCAGCTACTGGGAGTACTTAGAGCAACCGTAGGGAAATAAATAACTTGGAATGTTTTCATTTGAAAATATCAAAAGGAGTCTGGACCACATTATAGCCTAATTGACTACATATTTTCATGAGCAAAAATGAAGCTATATTTTACTCACTTTACTTACAGGGATTATGGCCACAATGCCTTTAATCTTGGTTACTAGGTTTAAAAAAAGTGAATGGCCCACAGAATTTTAGCCTGACATAAATCTTAGTAGCCAAACCCCTGATACAACAAAGGCATGTAATCCTACTCTGACGCTGACACATCTGGGATGACAATATAGCCTAATTATAGTGATTATATGTGGGCAGCCCCACACTACTTTTATTTAGATCTGTGTATGCTGATAAAGAAGCATGCTAATTTATTTAACTTGAGAAGGTAAGGCCAGGGTATTTGAACAACAAACTATGGAGATGGAACACGTGAACAGAATATCTGGGCAGAGGTTAAATAAAATTTATAAGCAAGTTAATGTGACACATATTTAATGATATGTATAATCGTTATTGTGCTGCATGGTAATTAGACATAAATGGGAAGACATTCATGCAAATGAAAATAATTGTATTATTTTTGCACTGCCAACCCAAGCATATTGCTGTCAAGTGGAGGAAGGGATCAGCTTTGGGATATTTGCAAAGAAAGACACTTCCAATGTCCCCTGTCAAAATCAGGAGATTGCTACTTCACTTTAACTCAAAAGGCTAATTTAGTTCCTTCTCTTTTCCGGTTCCCGTTACCTGGAAAGGGGTGAAACTATGAGATGGGTCTCCCAGAGCCTGTTTAAAGCCCATAAAAGGGGGACCAAGAAAGCTGTTTGCCCTGAACTTCAAGCTAAAAATGGGCTTGAAATTTAGGAGTTAAAAGTATGACCATTTAACTATGGGGCAAGAATATTTGAATTGGTCTACCGAATTAAATAGCTATTGTGAAAGTATAAAACAAAAGGCATTTTTCTTTCCATAATTAGTATCTTTGCTGAGAAAAAGACTAGAAAAGCATTTGAATAAAAATTTTAAAAAAATTTAAACTATATCCTCTCCCTTTCTCTCTGTCTCTCTGTCTCTCTCGGTCTGTCTCTGTCTCTATCTGTCCCTCTCTCCCTCCCTCTCCTGACTCTAATGGGCCTTGTAATCGTTTGATCCTTCAGTGCCACGGGCAATTTTGTAAGACTTTAAATTGCAAAACAATTGGTAAAAAGATTTTCCTCCCTAATAATTCCCTATACCAAAGAAATTCCAGGTCTAGACCCCGAAATTACTTCTTTTATGTATGTTCATTTATTCCATTTGGCTCCAGAATGCAAAAGTTACCATGGATGGAAATTACCAAGAGGAAAATAGAGGCTTGATATCAAAGAGCATTTCCCACTAATTAGAATGATTGCCTGTAGAGATGGTAGGTTGTTCTTCCACTATCCCTTCAAGCAGAAGGTTAAAGATGATGACTACCTGTTGGGTATGATTTGGTGGGGATTCCTTTCACAAAGGGGGGGCAGCTGGGAAGTGTAATCGATAGAACATGGTTACTGGAGTCAGGACTACATGAGGTCAAATCCTCAGAGGCTTCCTAGCTTACTAGTCACCTTGGATGAGTCGTTTAACCTCAGTTTTGCCTCCATTTCCTCATCTGTAAAAGAAGGATAATAATAACCCTCTCCTCTCAGCATGGTTGTGAAGATTCATAAAGTATTTAGTACAGTGGCTGGTAGGTGCTATATAAACATTTATTATTATTATAATTGTCAATAATAATAATACCAAAGCTAAACTACATAGCTGCTGAGATCCCTTCCAATTCTCCACTCCTGTGATTCTGCAAAACAAAACAAAACAAAAAAACATTATTGCTTGGGTCTCCAAAACTAGATGTGGCCCAGGAATATCTGGAATTCAGAAAGTCCTTCTAACACTTTTCCTATGTGGTTGGACAGATTAAATTGTCTTGAGTGATTACATATTCGTTTTAGGAGACTGCAGTGTCTTGGGACTTGATGCAGTTAACACAATGTGACTATAAACAGTATTATTTGGAGAACCTTACCATCTACAAGGAATTTCTTCTTGGGCTTTGTGCTGGATCTCCTTCATCACAATGGTGAATGTTAAAAATATGCATCATTGTGAACATGTATCTCCTTGTTTTATGTCTCACCTGATGTTTATTATCAATTATTAAACAGGATTATTATATATTCTAAGGACATATTATATAAAAAAGAGCTTGTAAGGGAATGTTTTGTTCTACTAAATCAAGTCCTTCTTTTTCTCTCTCTCATATTCTCTCTCTCTCTCTCTCTCTCTCTAATCAAAAAACAATAAACAATAGGATTTTATGTTGTCTATATCTTTTAGTCATTTGTGAGAAAGTACTGATACAATCCATGTTTGAATACTGTCAACAAAAGCTTGTTTTCCATGGATCTCCACATTTTATCTTCAATTATACATTCAATTCATGTATAAATGATCTTCATAAAGATTTTGTATAGACAGGAAAGTAGGTATATAGGTGGGTTCTATATGTTCTGTTGATCTCCCTTTTTTCCCCTTTTTGCTGTTAATACAGTTCAATAATTCCCCATGCTTTTGATATCTTCCTTTGTTCAGATATCTTGTCTATTGGTCCCTTGATCCCCTCATAAATGTATCATCTCTAGCACAGATCTGTTTTTCTACTTCCTTGTTAAGTACTGAAGGGATGGTGTGAGCATCTAAATATGCTGGTTTCATTGTCCTGGAAATGGAAAAAAAAAGTTTGCTAAAATCATTTTGCAAATCATTTACATTTTTCTTCCATTTATAATTCTTTTCTTTTTTTCAACCATGAATGTCCTTGGGATAACTTTGCTTAGTCAGCTTTTTAAAAACTGATTTTAGACTGTAAGCTCTTGAAAGCAGAGACTGGTTTTTACTTTTCATTGTTCATTGTATCCCCAGTGCTTTGCACTATATCTGGAACATACTAGGTTTGTTGACTGAATTTTGCAGTTCCCTTTGCCCTTATGCTTTATGAAATGATACTGCTTGGAATCATCTTCATAAAAAATTGATAAATAAGTTTATATTTATTCTGTATTTACATTTTAATTTTAAAAATGTGTTCTATTACTTTGATTTTGGGGGTATATTATTTCTCCCTCTCTTATTCTGTAAGTCCATTTCTTGCAATAAAGTGGGAAAAATAAAGCGGGGAAAAAAAGCAGTTCACCAAAACTAAACAATACATCAACCAAATATGACAGTATAAGACTTTTTAACACATTAGCAAATATTTGTTAAGTGCCTATTACAAGCAATTGTGTCTGCCCTTAGGAAGTTTATAGTTTAACTAGGGAAATAAAATATGGTTAAATGGCTTACCGAGGTTTACCTATCCAATCAGAGAAAGGATTTGAACATAGGTCTTAGTGATTCTCAAGGCAGCCCTCTGTCCACTATCCACTTTTTTCACCAATATTTCATGTGTAACACAGTTTTATAGTACTACCATAAGTACTATGGTAATGTTACTGTAACTGTTTTTTTTTTTTAAGAATGTTGTGAGATGAGCAATTTAACAATCATTCTAAAGGGACAGTTAAGTGTGGTAGCTAAAGAGAGACTATTTGAGCACAGAAGTAAAGGATTAAAAGAACTTCTTTCCTGAGAAAGATTGAACAAGATACAGAGAGAAAGAATGAAGAGAGTCTTCCTGAAGGACTAAGTGAATTAAGCCTCATATAATTGTATGGTTTCTCCTGCCTCATTTTTTGAGGCCATTACATTGCCTCAGCCCTTTAGAGCTCCCCTGTTCTCTTGAGGCTGACAAATCTTTCCTCTGTCACTATCTTGAGCCACTGACCGTATCCCCCACTTTAGGAACCTAGTAACTAATAATACCTAATTTACTAGTTCTGTTTAAATGCATAATATGAAATTAGATTTTACAAAGGATATTGACTACAAAGATATAACTAAAACAAACATACAAATATTTTTCCCAATGCCTTGGAACATAATTCTCTCTAAACAGGGGCAGCTAGGGAAGCACAGGACATAGCACTAGGACCTGGACTCAAGAAGGCTCAAATCCAGCTTCAGATACTTAACTAGCTTCATTATTCTGGGCAAGTTACTTGTTTGCTTTAATTTCCTCATGTGTGAAATAGGAATAATAATAACAGACCTCCCAGGGTTGTTTGAGAATCAAATGAGATAGTAACTGTAAAGAGCTTAGTACAATGCCCGACATAGAGTAAGTGCTATATAAATATTAGCTATGATGATGATGATGATGATGATGATGATGATACTATCTTGGTTTCTGGGGAGGAGGATTAGATCCATAGTTTAGCTCAGTTCCTACATAACATTAGTCCAACCAGCTCAAGTCCAAAGCCCTTCTGGAACAGCATTCTCAGACCCTCATAACTGGCAGCAACAAAGGCTTTAGTCACATCTCTGTGTGCAGATCTCTGTTCTGCTCTGTTCTGCTCCTGGCATTTCTTAATGGGCACAAACTTTCTGAAGCCACACTGGTTCTCAGGTAGATGACCATCTTCTAAGTGAAAAATCAGCCTATCAAGGAGGACTCTGGAGAGATTCTTGAATTCAGTGATCCTTCCCACTCTGTGATTGTCACAGGACAATCTATTTCCTTTACCTTTAAAGATGGATGATGAAGGTATCCTTGAATTCTTGAGGGATAACCTCCCTTGCCAAATAACCTGGAAAATTTTAGTCCCCTTTTAAATGAGCCAATGGATTTTCTACCATAAATCTCAGCTTACATAGAATCAACACCAGACACTTTGCCACATGGAAGGAGTTTAAAGAATTCTTTAAACTGTCTTCATTTGGAACTTCAGTTAGGGAGGGATTGATTTCAACCTAAAATAAAATGGTCAATAGCACTGATTGATGATTGTCTGTTGAGAACACACTGGAAGTGTCCAGCCTATCTATCTAGATCACGTCCTTATTACTAACTAAAGTGGCTCCATCAGCACCTAATAGTTGAGATGTATCATTGCTCTTTCACTAGCAAATAGCCTTCAGGGCATCATAAAAGTCCTTTGGAGCATAAACTGAATTTCATCTGCCTTCTTATTGAGCCAAAAATCCTGCATCTCTCTAAGCTTCACTTGTACTGTACTTTTGATGGAATTAAATGCTGCCTTTTTAGTATAGGATGAATTATCCTTCTGGTAAACCCTATGAAGTTCTTGTTTTTCATTTAGTAGCTTCTGAATTTCCCCATTATTTTTTGTCAAACTAGTATTTATGTTTGTGAATGTTCTGACCCAGATGAGCAAATACCCATGCTATCTCTGAAAGCTGCCTACTCCTTTTCTGCTCCACTATTGCCAACTATGTGTTGGCTCCCCTTTCCCTCCAAGTTGGCAACAAACTGTTCTGCTCAGAGAATTGCTTTAATCTGTTGACATTAATTCTTCTGTTAGTCATTTTGCCTTGGGATGCTGCTTTTATTGAATGCAGATATTTATCTGGGAGATGATAAGTCTATGATCAGTCTAGCACTCTGCACCATGGTCACTCTCACATTCTGTCTATCTCTTCTTACAATCACATAACCTATGAAATGCCAATGTTTGCTGCAAAGGTGCATCCACGAAGTTTTATTGCATTTAGGTAAATGGAATACAGTATTAGTGATGAGAAGATTATGAGATGCACAAATCTTCAGTAGTAAGTGACCATTGTTGTTGTTGTTTCTGATTCCATTCCTCTCAAGAATAGTCAGAGCCTACTTTAGCATTAAAGTCACTCAGAATTATAGACTTGGCATCTTTTGGCACATTGATGGTAGAGGTCTCCAAGTCTTCATAAAACTTTTCTTTGATCTCATCAGGGTTCATAACTGTAGGAGCATAAGCACTGATGATGGTGAGGTGGTGTTTTCTTGCAAGTGGCAATAGCATTGTCAAGACCCTATCATTCATTCTTTTGGTAGACATAAAAGCTTGTTGACTAGATTAGTTTTGATTGCAAAACTGACACCAGCTTCATGTTGCTCCCCTTTATGGAGGTCAGAAAAATATGCATCCAACTCTGACTTCAGTAAGCTGGCCTTTATTTGCCAGCTTTGTTTCACTCAGGGCTGCTGAGTTCTCTTGTAACAAGAGCTATTCATTTTTCATTTCTACTGGATTTTGTATTGCCCATAAGTTTGCACCCATTTCATGAAGCAATGGTGATTGGAATCATCTTTGCAGAAGTTTTTCTATGTATCTTTTGTGCTTTAGATGGGATTTCCCCACCTGCCATGATAGTCAGACTAGGGTTAGGTAAGCAGACAATTTTTAGGGTACCTTTTCCAGCCCCATCCTCACACCATGAGATCAGCAGTGCTGTTCTTAAAGAGTGTTCAGACTTTCTGCTGAATTCTGCTGAATCCCACTGCTGCTTCCAGTGAGATTACCTTATGGCTTGAGCCATGTGTATGTATGCAGGAGTGTGACTGCAGCTCCCACTGTATCTATACCTGCTGCTCCATCACTTTCCTGTCAACACAGGACTTTGAGATAGATAAAAGTGGGAAGGATGATGGGTAATGTCTTTTGAAGTGTGAACAAATTGGATTTAAATGAGGTGGAATTGGAGGAAATGATCAGCTTCACTCTTCCAGGGTCATTACAGTCCAATGGCTTGAGAGTCAAGACAAATGATGATGGTTCAAAATCCAGTGGATGACCTTGTTATTTTTGATGTTTAATCACTACTTCAGTGCCTACTTCAATTGCTTTCATTGTCATTGGAGCAAGTTATCATCTGCCTATTCCACCAGAAGTCTTCACATGCTTGAGGTAAACATCCCACTAACTGAAGAGTTTGAGACCCCTTGGTTATTCTCAATCTAGTTTAGCCCATCTGCTGAAATGGTTTACTGAGAGGTTCATAAAGCAATGAATCTCTATACATATTATGGCTTCTTCCTGAACACACTCTACACCCCAAAATGAGAGACACACAAAGATAATATAAAGGGAGTAAAATTTATTAAGAAAAAAAAACGGGAGGAGTAATCATGATCTCAAAGTTGAAGCTAAAATAAATTTAATCAAAAGAGAAAAACTGGGAAACTATACTGTGTGTCAGCAATGTTATTCAATATTGTTTTAGATCATTTAAAATAACTCGACAGTGGAAAATATACTGAGAATATACTTGCCAAAACAGGCACAAGAATTTTATGAACATAAATAGAAAATATTTTTAATAAGAATAAGATCTATTCTAAATTATTGGAGTAATATTGTTTATGGGTAGGGAGAACCAATATAATAAAAAATGACAATTTTACCTGTGTGTTTATTCTATGTCATCCCAACTAAATTTTTAAAAATTATCCTACTAAATTAGAAAAAATAATAGCAAAGATCATTTGGAAGAACAAAGGGTTAGAAATTTCAAAGAAACCAAGGAAAGAAGATGCAAAGGAAGGAGATCCAGCTGTATCAAATCTAGATGGTATGGTGGAGAGCACGGGCTTTGAAGCCAGGAGGATCCGAGTTCAAATATGGCCTCACATTCTTAACACTTTACTAGTTGTGTGACCTTGGACAAATAACTCAATCTCACTTGCCTTGCCAAAAAAAAAAAAATTATATTAAAGGTGAGAGCATTGTTGAAGTATAAAATTTTCTTGTAAAAATCAAATCACTGTAGCCAAGAATAGAAGGAATACAGAAAACTGAAGGGAAAACTTTCATAGACCTGAAGAAATATTTGAGATAAAATGTGATTGTGTTGGAATTGTGTTGTAGTATAAGAAATGATGAGCTGATTGATTTTGTAAAATTTGGAAAAAAAAAACAGAAAGACTTGGATCTGTGAAGGAAGATGCTATCCATCTTCAGAGAAAGAGGTTATACAAGTGAGAATATGCATAGTACAGTCTTACAAAGATGAATGTATCTGTGTTTATGCTCACATATATTTATGTATATGTATAGGCGTTTATATCTACACAACACACATATCTCTGTTTTGTTGCAACTTTCTTTAGGATTATGGGGCCTAAAGGGAAGGAAGGAAGGGAAAAATAAACTAAAAAGTACATGGCAGAGAACAAAACAACAAAGCAAAGAAAAGCTGGGTAGCTTGGAAAACAATGTTTGTTTTTTTTAATTTATAGGTTTTCTTGAAATAAAAATTTGTTTTATATTGAATTCTCTCATGTTTTGCTATGTACATAACAATGTTCTTTTTATTTTCTCATTTTGTATTTAAGTTTAAAAAGAAAAAAATTACAAAAAGTGTCTCTTACAAAAAACTTAAAATTTAATGATTTAATTTTTTAGGTAATTCTCTAAGACTATTAATTACAGCTTTAGAAGGTGATGAACTACTTTGGTAGCTGGATTTTTCTCAACTGTTAATTCCTTGTCCCAAAAATATCTTAGATCTGTGAGAATTAGATGAGGATTTAGTTTCCACAGAGTTAGGAAATTTAAATCAAGAGAAATGAAACTGAAACTTAAAAAATGAAGCTTAAAGGTTACAAAATTTATAGAGCAAAGCCATAAATTAGAATAAGAAACATACTATGAGATGTAATCAGGGGTGGGGATGCACACTCATTTGGGGGAATTAGGCGTTCCTGATAGGCTGTAACCTCTGTAGTTCCCAGTCAATAGGGAATCAGAAGGGACTTGCATTTGGGGGGGACAGGGTATAAAAAAATATTTTTTATTGATTTTAACTGTGCCAGTTAACAATCACCCAGTCTTGCAAGATTATGAATAAAAATCCTTTTCTGCCTCTATCAGTGTGTCTATATAGAGAGTTCTTGGTAAGACACTTTTTTTTTTACAGATTCAATCCTTATCTGTTCCCTTGAAAATCTTTATGCCACTTTTTACATGCAAGTTGTTCAGGGCTGGGTCTGATTCAGGTCAGTCTCTGAAAAGTTTATGTACAATATTGGATTTGAAGATCCTTAAATAGTAAACAAAACTAAATTTACTTAGCCTTAGTAGGAGAATTTTAATGAGGATAGCTTGAATTGATTCAAGTCATAGAAGAGCTCTTGTTTAAGTTGCTCAAAAGCCACAAATGAGAGGGCACCTGAGCTCCTTGTGGCTATTTAGTAAAGTAGGAAGTCATTTGAACAGTCTGAATCTTTAGTCCTTTGAGCCAATTAAGTCTCAAGGATGATTTAAATACCTTTTATTTATTTTAGCCTACTGAACACCTACCTTGTACAGTTATCCTTTCTATATCACAACTTTCCTATCCCAGTTTCAATATATTGCAGTTCAGCATAAAAATGGGAATTTGGGGGGAAGTTTTGCAGAAGCCACATATGATATGTGAAAGCCGGCAGATGACACAGAAAAAGTTTAGAAACTTAGAAATGCATAAAATATATGTATGGTATTGTGCAATATCAACGACTGTTATCTTTTAATTCCATAATCCTGACTTATTCTCTGGTTTAAAGGGAGGGCCAAAAATTTTTTTACAAGAATTTTCCAGATAGTAGGGAATGCTGTGCCCCTAATCCCTGCAATGTGGAAGGGATAATTGTATCTTTCTATTGCTCTTTATCACCTGCAATTTTAATTCTCTAAAGATTATACTGTGTCATGATCTTCAGTCATACAGTAGAGCCAAATAGAATGCTCCAATGGATTTGTGATCTCATGGAGGTAGATGTTCTCTCTAAGCTTAAAGATTATAACCCTTCCATGAAGGCACATTCTTTGTAATTCTTGTCTATAGTCTTCCATATTTTTTGTCCCCACATCTCAAAGATAATAATGGAGCACACAGATTAAATACAATCTTTATCAATTGCTGCTGTTTCATCATTTTGAGTTGTATACAAGTCTTTGTGACCTCATATGGAGCTCTCTTGGCAAAAACCCTGGATCAGTTTGACATTTCTTCTCCAGTTCATTTTATAGATGAGGAAATTGAGGCAAACTGGGCTAGGTGACTTGCCCATCGTCACATAGCCAGTAAGTGTCTGAGACCAGATCTGAACTCGGGGAGATGAGTCTTTCTGACTCCATGCCCAGCACTAACCACTGCCCCATCTCTCTGTCTTATCAATCATACATTCCTTCAGTGACATTTTCTACTCTAATTCTTTGAAGGTTCTTAATTGTTTTATGTTGCAGCAGATCCACACTTAAGTTCTATCTCTTCTTTGACCTTTTGTAATACTTATTCTTAAGTCTTCAGAGACTAGTGTTCAGTGATTCAGATTTATATAAAAACATAGATAAACTATTAAAAAGAAATATGGAGCTCTGTTTCTGGCAAAAGTTTGGGATCACTGAAGGAACTTTGTGATTTCCTGAAAGAAATCTAGCCTGCCCCTCTCCTCCTTCTTCTCTAGACATCTCATTCTCTAAGACTGTCTAGAGAAACTTCCACTCTACAGTCTTGCAGTCTTGACTGATGTCTTACTGTCTCTTTTAGGCCAAAATTTTAGAAAAGTCCCAATCACCATGCTTCACTTTACTATGCTCTAACCATCTTCTCCTTACTCACCACTTGCTTGCCTTGCAAGTACCCTTTCCTCCTTTCTCTTCTGTCCTCATCCTTCCCACTCCAATTTTGGAACCAAGAATCATGGTCAGAGCTCTCTGCTTTTATTCCAGGAGAGAGAGCATGTCAGTCTATATCACTCTAGTACCATCACCCTGTAAGTTTTAAAAACAAAACCCCCCTCCTTATTTGCCTCTCCTTTGTTGACCTCCATTAGAATATAAGGTACTTGAGGGTAGTTACTATTCTTCTTTATGTATTTGTATATACATTGTCATTCTTTGCCTCATTTTTCTACCTAGACTTAATCATTTATTGGTATTGCTTTAGTCAAACTGAAACTTGTTAAAGACCTGGGCTTAAAAAGGCTGAGATCTCCCACTGCATCCAGGGTCATCCTGATCTTGCCACTGGACTCAGATGATTCTGGAGGAAAAGTCAGGTTGGTGGCTTTGCACAGCCCAATCTCATTTAAATCTAAGTCACTTGCATGTCATGACATCAAGTCCTTGATGACTCCCTTTCTCCCTCTGTCTCTTCCTTCCCTTTCCTCCCTACCTTCCTTCTTCTTCCCTTCTTCTTACCTCCCTCCTTTCTTTTCTTCTCTTCTTCTTCTTTCCCTCCTTCTCTCCTTTCCTTCCTCCCTCCCTCCTTCCCTTCCTTGTTTCCTCCCTCCCTCCCTGCCTCCTTCCCTCTCTTCCTTCCTTCCTTTCTCCCTCCCTCCCTGCCTCCCTCTCTCTCTTCCTTATTCCTTCTCTCCTTCCCTCCCTCCTTCCTTCCTTCCCTCCTTCCTTCCCTCTTTCCTTCTTTTCTTCCTTCTTTCCTTCCTTCCCTCTTCCTTTCTTCCCTCCCTCCTTCCTTCCTTCCTTCCCTCCTTCCCTCCTCCTTTCTTCCTTCCTTCCTTCTTTCCTTGCTTCCTTCCTTCCCTCCCTCCTCTCCTTCCTTCCTTCCTTCCTTCCTTCCTTCCTTCCTTCCTTCCTTCCTTCCTTCCTTCCTTCCTTCCTTCCTTCTTTCCCTCTCTCCCTCCCTCCTTTCCATCCTTCCTTCTCTCCCTCCCTCCTTTTCTTCCTTCCTTCCTTCCTTCCTTCCTTCCTTCCTTCTTTCCTTTCTTCCTTCCCTCCCTCTCCCTCCCTCCCCTTTCCTCCTCCCCTCCTCAATTTTGATCATTCCTTGAGTCCTCATTGACACAGATTGAAGGTAAATATTTGTTTTTGGTTTGACCATAAATCTTGAGGGTCTTCCCCTCCTGGATTAAATTTTTTAACTAGATAAAAGAGGCCCCTCTTTGCCTCAATTTTTACCCAGCCTAAATCCCTGAACGGGCATTGTTTCAATCAAACTGAGGCTGAGAAAGACCTTAGCATAAAAAGGCCAGTACCCCCCCACTGCCATCCCCAGTTGTCCTGATCTAAGTCTGGCCCCTGGGCCTGGATGGCCCTGGAGGAGACAGTGAGCCGCTGACTGGCACAGCCCAGCCTCACTTAAACCCAAGTAGCTTGCATGTTATGGCATTAAGTCCCCGAGGTTGTGGTTCTCCTTGAGAACAAAGGGAAAACAACAAGAATACATTGCTGAGCACAGTGTGCAGTAAACATGAGAGGCTTTTGTATTGAGGCATTCGTAACTGTTTAATTCTTACCCAGCTCTTTGTTTATGACACACATGCACACATATATGTATTTCCGTGCACAGCACCTACATGCACACGTGCACGCTGAGAGACAGATTCTTTATGTCATTTGACCACACATTGTAATCCAAACTGTAGAGAGACACCCCTCATAAATTGCCTTTTCTTCTGTGGATGGCTATGCTGCCCAGTTCTTTTGCATGGTTATGAATCTCTTCTGGAAGGTTCTGCAATGTCCTGGGGCTCAATGTGACCAGCAAAATGTCATCTGCATTTAGACTTTGCAACAACCCTCCTTCCTAACAGTGTGAGCTCCTGTGACAAGCACAAGCCTCTTTGTTTTATTCCTCACCTCACATTTATGTCACTGAACAAAGTTATTTCTTTCAAGGAATCTTAAGTAATTTTGTGCTATCGGATCAAATGCCTTTTCTAAAATCAAAAAACAAAAAGCACTTTGTGGTTTCTACATTTTTCAGCATTTGGGTAAAAGATGGGATTTACTTATTGCCATTTGTTCTAATATCCTCATCACTGATATTCTCAATGAATGTGAAGATGATTGTCATAAAAGTTTCATTTAGATGGGAAAGTGTGTGTGTGTGTGTGTGTGTGTGTGTGTGTGTGTGTGTGTGTGTGTGTGGAGAGAGAGAGAGAGAGAGAGAGAGAGAGAGAGAGAGAGAGAGAGAGAGAGAGAGAGAGAGAGAGAGAGAGAGAGAGAGAGAGAGAAAGGAGAGAGAGAGGAGAGAGGGAGGGAGGAAAGAGGAGACACAGAGATTCAGAAAGAGGTATAGAGAGACAGAGACAGACATAGAGACAAAGAGAGAGAGATATCAGTATATGCTAACGTTTTCTGGGTCACTTTTTTCAGTGTAACTTTTACTTTTTTCCTCAGGCACTAAAAGTTTCCTCTCTTTTAGATACCTTTCAAATCAAGCCCTCAGTTCCCTCTCAATTGTGTTGCCTCCAACACAGATCTCACCTATACATACTTTCTTAGTCCAATCAAGATGCTTTTCACATCTTTGTTCTCTTTTCTGCCATTACTCCCTCCTCTATAAGCTCATCTGGAAGTCTCAAATTAGAATCCAACTGGGAAGATTCTTCTGTCCTTAACAGTACAAAAATTCTTTTAGATCGTTTCCATTTTTCTTTTGTTTGTTGTTCTCCTTCCTCCAGCAGAAGAATATTAGCTTTCTAAAAGTGGGTTTTTGTATCAGGGAACAACTTTGTAATGTTGGGACTGCTGTGGAATTCCCCAGATGCACTCCAGATCAATCTTTTTCTCCTGTTATTATGGGACTAATTCATCGTCTTCAATGACTGCACAAAATATAAGTGCAAATGGACAATGTCAATGGATAGTCCATCCAAACATATGCTATTGCCTGGGAAATAGGATTTTTTTCATTGTTCTGTTTTTCTTGTGTGGGCTTTTAGAGTAATCTTTTAGTTATAGATCTCATTGAGGAGATTCTATTATATTCTGAAGCTTTATATAATCAGTACAGTGTCATCCAAAAACAAGACCATCTGGAGAAAGTATCTATAAGAAATACCTCTCTGATTTGAATTTTGTGCAAAATGTTCTTCATCAAGAGTGAATATATTTGGTGAGCACATCTGAGAGTTTTGTGCTATGCTTGATAATGTTGACCATAGTTATTTCTATGGTTGTATTCTCCAGCAGTCTTGTAAGATCTTAATATATACATGAAAGGATGCAAGGATAGTTACAATTGGAGCTGTAATCACTGACAAGTAGTTTTCTTCAGCAATTCTGCATACTAATAGACTCGGCCCCCAGAGTAATCCTTGCTTCAAGTTTCATTTCCTAATGTGGGATTAAAGGAGCTCATGGTATTTTTATTTGGTCTAAATTTTTCATTTGGATGTTTTCTTCCTTGTTAATAGGTGTCCCTTAGGGATCTGAATCTTAGACCCTTTCATGCTACCATCTTTAACCAATTTTTAAAGACCAGCAGCTTTTTTTGAATAAGTCATGTTGGAGCTATTGTAACTTCTTAAGATCTCATTTTTATTTTTTCTTCTAATTCACTATTGATTTTGACTTTTGTTCCAACTAATTGATTGACTATGCAAAAACAGCTAATTTGAAAATGATATATACATCAATAACCAATACTTTCCTATAAGTTGAGATAGTTAAATTTCATTTTTAAAAATTATATTATTTAGTTTTAGCCAGGTCCATTACCTTCTAGTTATCTTTGGGGTGAGAGAATTCATTGTATATAAATGCTAAACTACTATTGTCTAAAAGTCTTTGATCATTATCACATATATAGTTCAAAATTCAGAATAATCTTTTCCAATATGTATTTTTTGGTCTGCTATGTCCTATGTACATCTTGTCTTTGAAGTACTGAGGTCCATAATGACTTGATTTAGAGGGTCTTGTTGAATTCTTCATAGAATTTCTCAACTTTTTTGTACTTAGTGGCAGACAGTATATAAACAGCAATTATCTTCATGGTGGTCTTTAAACTTTTGCTCATCATAAGTACTGCAAAGCCAGATGAACAAATTTTTTATGAAACTGTTTCTTACTGTCTTTTGGCATGGAATCAAACCAACTTTGCCAATTCCTTCATTTGCCTCTCCAAAGAGAACCTACAAGCCATAATTTTGTTTAACAGCTACTTCCTTATAACTTCTGGTTTCATTTATATAGAAAGAATATCAGCATGTATGTGATTCATTTCTTCTAGCAGCATATTAATTTTTTGGCCATTGGTCACATCTTTAATTTAAAGTATTATCTACGAAGCTAATATTCTAGACAGGCTAAGAACTGTGTAATTCTTAGTGCTTAATGCTTCATTTTCCCCCACTCTGTAAAAATTATAGTGGAATTCATATGATCATCATTTTTGTTTCATGGGTTTTCAAAACCAAAGAATTCATCACTCTGCGGCCAACTTACTGGTGATGAGCCTTTTAAAATTTTGCTAAGCTGGAACTGAGGCAGCAAACATGGTTTAGGCACTTGGACCCTATTCAAAGTCATGCCAAATAATAGATACACATATTCAAATGTAAGTTGGAATTTGCTCACCATAGATGAAAACATGTTTAATCTACAGATTATTAGGAAGAATAACATTTTCTTTGAAAACAAAAAATTATGTGAAGGAGATGAGAATTCTAATCTGTGTTGGAAGATAGAAGGATGAAAGAATATTACAGAGATGGAAGGGAAGTAAAAGAATCACTGAATATTTGGAACTAAAAAAAGTTATAGTCTCTTTCAATAAAGAAAGGCTATAGATCTTTGTGCTTGATGGAATGATGATGGGGACTAAGAGGTGTCATCAAATGAAGGTGGTAATTTGGTGAAAAGTTAGAGGAGGAAGAGATGTTGCAATTGTCATCTCTTATTGGAGGGACAGTGAGACAATTATTTGCCAGCATGACCTAAATAATAGAGATCTACAGTCTTCTAATGGTATATGAAATATGACAGATTCTCAGAATCCGTAAAATTTGACAATCATTATCTATTTCTAGGAATGCAAGGGAAGACAAAGGAGACCACTACCAAAAAACCAGAAACCATCACTAAGGATTTGCGAATACCAAATGAAAAAAGTGAACATCTTTGGGCACATGTTGTGTTTTTATCACTGTTGCTAGCTGAATATAGGAAATTCAAGAGAAAGGTAGAAGTGGGGAGAAAACAATTGGCTAAGAATATGAGAGCTAAGAATGGTATTTAGTTTTCTGAATCATAACTTTCAATATAGGAATGACAGGCTCTTGCCTAAGGGTTGAACAGGGGCAGGTAAAAGCATATATCTATGGATTCCTTCAAATCTGATAAGAGTGCTAAAAACTGAGAAAGATAGAAAAGGGAAGAAATCACCCACATTGATAAGATGAATTTGGTAAAGTAGATTAATAGGTAAAACCTAAGAGGAAAAATGGCATGTGAAGACCAGTAATTCAAGAGATAACATTTAGCAATAGAAACTGCAATAAAAGTAATGAACTCAGATATTTATATTCAGATACACAAGGTGTGGGTAATAATTAGGGTGAACTAGAGATTCTCACACAAGGCAAATCTGAACTTGTAATGTTAGTGTTGCTGAAACTTAGTAAGATGAGAATTATAGAGAGAACATAGCTCTGGAAAAATATAAATTACTAAAAAGGAACTGAATACATAAAAGAACAAGGTGAAGTAGAAATGTACATTAAATTAGATATTCTCATTTGAGGAAATTCAGTTACTCAATAGAATAAGCCTGGTTGAGGGGAAACGTAAGTCACGTCAATAAGAATTTATGATTGTGTACCATTGTGTACCAGGCGCTGTGCTAAATTCTGGAAGTATAAATACAAGCAAAAAGAAAGACTGTCTCTGCCACTAGGGAGCTTACATTCTACAGAAGGAAGATAAAACAAAAGGAGGCTGAAAAGTAGAAGGGAAAAGAGAATGGAGAGAGAAAAAGGATCCATGAAAGGGCATAGTGAAGAGGTCTGGAAAATCAAAAGTGGTACCAGAACATGAATGTAAGAGTGAGCCTGATAGGCTTGGGCACTTCCTCAGATTGAAAGTTCCAGGAAAAATTCATTTATTTGAGGAGGAAGCCCTCAGGGCAGAAAGATGATGATGATTGATGGTGATAATAGTAATAACTAGCACTTTTATAAAGCTTTAAGGTTTGTAAAGGGCTTTATAAATATTGTCTCACTTCAAACTCATAGCAGCCCTCTGTTTCTGCTATCATTCTCATTTTCAAATGAGGAAACTGAGTTTAAGAGAACTTAAGTGATTTGTCCAGGGTCATACAGCCAGCAGTTGTCTGAGGCTAAATTTGAACTCAGTTCTTTCTGATGCTATGTCCAGTGCTCTTGTTATGTCTCTAAATCTCCCAGAATAAGAAGGTCAAAGGTATGCTATTAAGTATTGAACAACTGGCTCTCTGTGGAGAAAATGTATTTAATCTTAATCTGTAATGGGCTGAGGCTTGAGTTGATGCACTGAGGTCCCAAGCACATGAGGCTAAATAGTAATTGGACTATACTCTTATTAATATACATGCTTGGATAAAGAATGGCCCCCGCCCACTCTCTGTGCAAGTCCTGATGTGTTGTATAGGAAATGACGATTTTGGTGGGTGGAGGCAGAGAGAGAGACAGGAAGAGAGGCTGGGAGAGATTGGCCTGGGTTCTATGCTTGTAGCTGCTGATCCTGTGGCTGCTGGTCTAGCTAGCTTCTTGAATGAGCTGCACACATTGCTATCGCCCATTCTCTTCCACCTCCGATCCTTCTTCACTGAGAATAAAGATTGACGATTTTCCCCTAACCTGAATTCCTGACTCCGGCTGATTTTAAAATATGCGGTTTTCACATTAATCTGCACTATTCACATTTTCTCCATCACTTTCTTAAGTTTAGACAGTCAACAAAACAATAAATCAAGTCCTGAATTGCAATGTGTAGCATTTGCCAATTTCTGAGGCATAAATATTCACAGTGAAAATTGAACAATTGGCTTTGGGAAGCCAGTTCAAGCTGGAGTTAACATTCCTTTGGATAACAGACATCTTCTAGAAAGAGAAGGCTGCTGGGGAACAAAGAAGAAAATAGGAAAATCAGGAGTGGAAGTATAGGGATCAACAGGTGAGAGAGAAGTTATAGAATTGTAGGACTCACTGAAGGAGAAATTATCTGATGAGTTTGGAAAACATCACAGATTTGGCATGGGAGCATAATACTATGGTAATAAGGGACTTCAATTATACAGAAGTCTTGTTGAAATTTTCTTTAGACCAAAAACAGAGCGATTAATATATTCATGTATTGTACTAATGATTATATCATCTTTCAAAAGGTGAAGAAAACAAAAGAAATTGCTATTCTGAACAAAAAGAAAGAATAAAGATGTTGAAGTAGGATTTATAAAACCTTGGGGTCAAGTTGCCATTCCATCTTAGATCTGATAGTAGAGATGAGGAGGAATTCCAGGTATACTATAATATGTACTCTTGATTTTGGGAGAGCAGATTTTAAGGAAAGAAAAGGTAGTTTCAAATGGCTTAATATTCGAGGAAAGGTTGATTCATGATCGATGTGAAACGCTCAAAAATGAAATTCTGAAGACAAAAACAAATTATTCCAATGAGGAATAAAAGATATAGCTGGCTAAAGAGGCATAGGGAACTCATGGAGAAACAAGGATAAATAATTGAGAAAGAAAATAAAAGATTAGCATAGTTCTATAAGGTCAGTTTTCACCTTATCTGGCCAAATCAGACCATTAGAGCAAATATCTCTGTCATTGTTCCCTGCACATCATACTTTCCAAACTCCACACTGCATGTGTCAAGAGTCAACAAGGTTGCTCTGTAGAGGTGGAGACTCTTACTTATATTTTTAACCCCAACGCTTATAGTAAAGATATTATACATCACTTATATTTTAAATCAATTCAAGAAGCATTTATTAGGCACTTACTATATGCCAGGCACAGTACTAAGTGCTAGGAATATAAATACAAGCAGAAAGATAGTACCTGACCTCAAAGAATTTAAGCTGAAAATGGAGTGGGGAAATGAAATACTCAATGCAGCAATATGTTTTTGATAAGTCTGCATGGTCAGGAGTGCAATTTGCAATCTGCTTTCTTCTTAAATTAAAGATTCTGAGAAAAACCAACCACAGAGAGAAGATGCAGGGGTGGGAAGATACTTCCAATGAAGAAGTCTAGGGATGGAGTGAGCTTCCAGTCAGTGTCATTTTCCATGTCATGGCAAAGAAAATTCTGAGGAAGTGAGTCAAGTTCAGTCTAGAGAGGAATAATTAATTGTAAGCTCTTTTAGGGCAGGGACTCTCTCACTTGCTTCTATTTGTATCCCTAGCCTTAGAACAATGTCAGGAATGTAAGTAGGCACTTAATAATTTTTCCATTGATGCATGCATTCATTCATTTGTAGAAGAATAATCCTAAAGAACTAAATTCCAGGGTGAACTGAGGTTGCCTATGACTAACATGGTTTTGGAAGTTTTTGGTTTTTTTTAAGAGCTTTGTTGGAGACAAGAGGAAGAGCCAGCAAGGATTAGGATAGATATTCAGAGTTTATTAGATAATTATGATGTACGACAGTGAGAAAACTGAGCTTTTTATGAACAATGTTTTATTTATATTGTTCTAAGAAAAATGATTTTTGGATTAGGAAAGATAGAACAAAAAATGGTCAACAGATGGTCTACTGGATTACCGAAAAGAACTGGAAATGGTGATTACTGGGCAACTGTCAAAGATCTTTGAGATGTCTTGAAGAATGAGCAAGGTATTATGGGAAGAGAATGATGTCTTTTTTTTGCTGGTGAAATTTTAAATAGTACAATTAAAAAGGCAACTTATAAATATTTTGAAAGAGAAATAGTGATAATTATAAACCATCACAATGTCATGATCTCCCAACCTGAGTATTCTAAGTATATTGTACTTAAAATATTTTACTGTCTGTCTCACCTTCATTTTGGCCCAAACTGGGCCTGTACATGATATTCCATTCCTCATCCCCATGCTTTTATACAGACTGACCCTCTTGGCTGTTTTGCTTTCTATACTCACTTCTATCTCACAGAATTCCTCTATTCCTTTAAAGTTCAGCTCAAATGCCACCAATAAAATGAGAAAGGCCTTTCATGATCTCACCAATTAGTATAAGGGATTGTTTTATTTTTCTCTTTGTTCTTCCTCTCCCATTCTATGCCTGCCATTTCTCAGTGCCTAGAATAGAATAGTTCTGACACAAAATAAGTGTTTAATAAATTATTTTAATTGGTTTGGGGTGATGGACAAATTTTCAGAGATTTTGGAAATCATCAGCCAATTTTATGTGACCTACTTCTTCCAGTAATCTTGGCAAACTTGAAGACATTTCCTGAAGGATGAATTTCACAAGGAAATAGGCTCAAATAGTAAAGAGCTAGACATTAATAGGACAAGATTCCTACCTGGTTGGGTCATCTATTTGACTTAATAAGAGAGAAAATATTAATGTTGTTAAAGGGGTAAAACTTTCCAAAAATAAAATAAAAAGAATTAGGGGCCTAATAGTTTTTAGAAATAACCTTGTTAATTTCTGGATCATTTGACTTTTTCTTCCAGCTTTTGAAGGGCAAGAATGAATAGGCAAAGGGACAGAAATACTTGAGTATAATGGGAAATCATCATGAAAATGATATGGAAGATGTTGGAATTATGAAGAAGGTCAGAGACTGAATTCGGAAAGACTTGAGGAGAAGCTGAAACAGAAATTACCACTAAAGCAAGAGGTCTCAGTCTGAAGGAGAACTCAGTACAAAAGCCAAGAAAGATCCTTGATGAAAGGTCTGGGAAGTAAGAAAGATGGAAAAAGATGCCAAAAGAGAGACTTGAGCCAAATGAGATGGAAAAGAGGTGGTTGTTGAGCCAAGTTAAGTAAAAGAAATTGGTGAAAACCAGTAGGAAGAAAGAGAAAGGAAATGAAGTTGGGCGTTGGTCATGAAGCTAAAAAGGTTCTAAAAATGCTACCAAGATGTGACACATCAAAACCTGTAACTGCCCTCAGGCAGTTTACTCCAACAACTCAGCAAGAGGAGGTAGTAGCTAGCAAGAGAAGGAAAGTATAGAGAAAAAGGATAGCATGGGAATGATCTAACTCAAGTGTAGGGTGTTTGCATTTCTGCCAGTCAGGCTATTTATATTCTAAATGGTGGGGGGTCAGTCTCCTAGAAGAGAAGGGAAAGGGATTCAAGGAATATAGAAGAGCTTCAGTGCAGAAATTCAGGAAAAAAAGAACCTGAAGAGGCAATGGTGAATCTTGCTAAGTGTTAGGACCAGGAAGGCAGAAGACTATCACATAGAGAAGAAAGATGAGGAAAATAATCACCGAACACTTACAACTAAGAAACTAATTGAAGACCCTTTCCAAAAAGGAGAATAATAGATGGTCAACCTAAAAGGAATAGTAAAATAGATCCATAGGGGAAAGAGCTTCATGAATTGTTGCCCTAAATGCTTTCTCTTTTTTTAAAAAAAAAACTTTAGTTTAATAATTATTTGATAACAACTTTTTGTTAACTTTGTATTGTGGAAGTTAAGTGAGAGCAATGGATTAAGTGTGGGTTCTGGAGGCAAGAAGATCTTTTAAACGTGACTCAGATACTGCCTATCTGTGTGACTCTGGGAGAGTCACTTAATCCTGTTTGTCTCAGTCTCCTTATCTGAAAAATGAGCTGGAAAAGGAAACAGCAAAACTCTCTGGTATAAAATCCCAAGTGGGGTCATGAAGAATCAGACATGATTGAAATGACTGAACATTCTCTATATAGTAGCAAAGGATTAAAACAAAACAAAAAAACCTATTGACAATCCTGATTGACTGGTTAACTCTGATAACATTCTAAATATAGAAGGCCCAGATCAATACCCACCTTCTTCATATGAAGCCTTCCACTGAAAAAATTTCCTTTACTTTGAGTTCCCCAACATTTTTGTTTATAATTATCTTATATGTGCACCACAGTATCATGAATATATATATAATTTCAAAATGGCTTGATATGTCTTTTTCCCTCCCTCTGGAATATAAACTCTCTGAGAGAAAGGTTACTATTTCTTTTTTATCTGAGACATGTAACTTTGCACATGACCGATGAAGGAAGTTTTTTTTTTCTTAATTATGCATAATTCTTACAAAAGGTTTGTTTTTCTTTTTTTCCCCAATGGGGGAAGATGGAGGGAAAGAAAAAAAAATTGTCAATTGAAAAAAACCTAATTTTTAGAGTAGAGTTTATAAGGAAACCAAATTATTACTCTTTACAGATGATATAATGATATAATTAGATAATCCTAGACAATTAACTAAAACACTACTAGAAACAATTCACAACTTTAGCAAAGTTACAGAATATAAAATAAAACCACATAAATCATCAGCATTTTTATATATTACCAACGAAGTCCAACAGCAAGAAATATAAAGAGAAATTCCATTTAAAATAAATATAGATAATATAAAATATTTGGGAGTCTACTTGCCAAGACAAAGTCAACACAACTACAAAACACTTTTCACACAAAAAACAGATTTAATCATTTGGAAGAATATCAAATGCTCATGGGTAGGCTGAGCTAATACAATAAAAATGAAAAAAAAAATAATTTCTTCATTATTTGTTGTAGTGTTTAGTATATTGTGGTCATTTGGTAGCTATCCATTAGGTATCCCTGAATTTTGTTATATGGATGGCCCACTTCCTTTTTCAATTTTGCATTTCTTTGATATCTTTTATATATATATATATACACATATATATAATTATAACTTTTTATTTACAAGATATATGCATGGGTAATTTTTTAGCACTGATAATTGCAAAACCTTTTGTTCCAATTTTTTCCCCTCCTTCCCTCCCCTCCCCCAAATGGCAGGTTGACCAATACATGTAAAATATGTTAAGTATAAGTTAAATACAATATATGCATACATGTCCATACAGTTATCTTGCTGTACAAAAAGAATCAGACTTCGAAATAGTGTACAATTAGCCTGTGAAGGAAATAAAAAATGCAGGCAGACAAAAATAGAGGGATTGGGAATTCTATATAGTGGTTCATAGTCATCTCCCAGAGTTCTTTCCCTGGGTGTAGCTGGTTCAGTTCATTACTGCTCTATTGGAACTGATTTGTTTCATCTCATTGTTGAAGAGGGTCACTTCCATCAGAATTGATCATCATATAGTATTGTTGTTGAGTATATAATGATCTCCTGGCCCTGCTCGTTTCACTCAGCATTAGTTCATGGAAGTCTCTCCAGGGCTTTCTGAAATCATCCTGCTGGTCATTTCTTACAGAACAATAATATTCCATAATATTCATATACCACAATTTACCCAACTGTTCTCCAATTGATGGGCATCCACTCAGTTTCCAGTTTCTGGCCACTACAAACAGGGCTGCCACAAACATTCTTGCACATGTGGGTCCCTTTCCCTTCTTTAAAATCTCTTTGGGATATAAGCCTAGTTACATCTTCTAAACAATTCTTCATTTAGAGATATGCCAGACCCACCATGTATCTCTTCATTGTTATTTGGGTGATTGCAAAAGATTCCTTGGAAGATGTAATAATAGAGATAACTTTGTTCTATAACCCTTTGAAATGTTCCCTAACATTGTGAAGGAGGATTTCTAATAGAGAGTTCAAATACTAGATATTACCTCTAGATTAAGAGGTCTTCCAGATGCCCTAATTTGCAAATGATGCATTATTGGTTTGAGACATGGAATATTTAGTCTCCCCAAATCAGAATCATCATCACTTAGAAGTCTTTAGCCTAATCACATTGGAAAAACCAAGTGGATTAAAAAAAATGCACACTTTTGAGGAACTGATGACCAAAGAACTAGAGAACATTTTATGAAAGGCAAAATGGACAACTTTGATTACATTAAATTAAAATTTTTTTGCACAAACAAAACCAACAGAAACAAGATTAAAAGGGAAGTAACAAAGTTGGGAAAAAATCTTTACAGCCAGTGTTTCTGATAAAGGTCTCATTCCTAAAATATATAAAGAACTGTGTCAAATTTATAAAAATACAAGTCATTCCCCAATTGATAAATGGTCAAAGGATATGAACAGACAATTTTCAGGTGACAAAATTAAAGCCATCTATAGTCATATGAAAAAAATTCTCTAAATCACTATTGATTAGAGAAACACAAATTAAAACAACTCTGAGGCACTACCTCACATCTCTCAGATTGGCTAAGATACAGGAAAAGATAATGATAAATGTTGGAGAGGATATGGGATTAATGCTTTATTTATGGAGTTATGAAATGATCCAACCATCCTGGAGAGGAATCTGGAACTATGCCCAAAGAGCTATAAAATTGTCCATATCTTTTGACCCAGCAGTATCTCTACTGGATCTGTATTCCCAAAGAGATCATAAAGGAGGGAAAAGGACCTACATGTGTAAAAATGTTTGTGGCAGTGCTTTTTGTGGTACCAAACCCATCAGTTGGGGAATGGCCAAACAAGCTGTGATACGTGAAGATAATGGAATGTTATTGTTCAATAAAAAATGAACAAACTAATTATAGAAAGGCCTGGAAAGAGTTACACAAAATGATGCTGAGTGAAACAAGCAGAACCAGGAACACATTGTACACGATAACAGTAAAAAGGTGGATGATCAACTATCAAAAACTTGGTTCTTCTCAGCAATTCAGTGATCCAAAGCAATTCCAATAGACTTTGGACAGAAAATGCCATCTACATCCAGAAAAAGAACTATGGAGATTAAATATAAATCAACACATGCTATGTTTACTTGTTTTTTCTGTTTTTTTCTCTTCCATGGTTTTTACCTTTTGCTCTAATTTTTCTCTCCCAACATGATTCATAAAGCAATTTGCATTAAAAAGAAATAATTTTTAAATGCCCATTTTGTAGACTAGGTGTGCAGTTAACTGGACAATCCATAGAGCTAGTTTATCCAGGCATTTATCTTGATTAGGCATCCTAAATAGGCAATCAAATAGGCCCTGAATTGAAAAGGAATGTGGTTGGCTTGCATTTTGAAAATCAAATATTACTTTTAATAAATCTATGCTTTCCCATGAAACAAAAACCCATCTTTTCAATACCAATATTCTTGCATTGATGTCATATGATTTTGAAGCATGATAACACAGGCTCTGAAGGATACAAATAGAGCAATTTAATATCTCACAGATTATTGTGAGAACAAGTAAAGAATTTATGCATAGATTAGACTATGCTAAGCTTAAACACAATATAAATATCAGCTTCTCTTATTATATTAGTAAAAATAATAAATACTACAGATGAATTACAAAAATAATAAATTTAACAGGTCATAGAAATTCATATCCAATCAATGGAATATGTATTATGTTTGTGATACATATTCCATTGACTGGATATGAATTTCTATGTATCACAAATGTACTCTTTTATCAATTTCATGAGACTTATGACAAATGAAATTTATCTCACAATAGATTTTTTTTTTTAATTTAGCTAAGTTTATTTTTGGTATTATTTCCCCCTAGCCACTCCCACTGGTACATTCTTTGCTTGATGACTTTCTTTTTTTTTTTTAATTTTTATTTAATAGCCTTTTATTTACAGGATATATGCATGGGTAACTTTACAGCATTAACAACTGCCAAACCTCTTGTTCCATTTTTTCCCTCTTACCCCCCACCCCCTCCCCCAGATGGCAGGATGACCAGTAAATGTTAAGTACATTAAAATATAAATTAGATACACAATAAGTATACATGACCAAAACGTTATTTTGCTGTACAAAAATAATCAGACTCTGAAATATTGTACAATTAGCTTCTCACAATAGATTTTTAAAAGTGTATGAGAGAGCCATTGACAAAGTAGTGTAAGAGTTCTGAGAAAGGAACCTTCACTGTTTAGTCTTCAGGAAGAAAAGGTGATGGAGTAAAACTTCATCTATTCAGAATTCTTAAAGAAAAAGTCATTCTGAGTAACTTCTGTTTTATTTCTTTGAGTAGCTGAGAATTATACTTTTAATCTATTATATTTAAAACAATTTTAGATAAGATTTCTGAAATACTTCTCTAACTTCTTTAGCAGTGCATATTTAACACAATTTGACCTTTTGCTGATAGCTTTGAATTAATTTTATGAATTTATATCAGTGTATTTTGCTATGCTTCAGTAATTGAAATCCTCTAGGCCTTCTGAGGTCTAAGATTATTTGCCCCTGTACCAAAGTAGGATCCTTGAATGCTGTACCTTTAAATTTATGTATGTTTCTGCTTCGGGTAGTTTTTCTCTTAATTGTTCATTATTCTGCTGTCATTTCTCAATGCTGTCAAATGCCTGCTTCTCGAAGCTTTTCTCTCCTTTCCAATGAACTGCTTCTAATATTCTGAATAGCTTGAAATATCAAAGGACCAAACTTATTTGAATTTTATGTAGAATGAAAGTAAATAGTCTGTGTGGATCTGAGGGAGGGGTCTTCACAAAAGAAAAGTGCATAAGCCTAAGAATGCAGACTTTGCAATATCTATTTTGACTCCTGGATGAACATTTCTGCTTCATTCTTGGTTCTTTGCTATGTTCCAGGTATAGGTGATTGCTAAAAAATGAATTTCTTTGTAAGAGACTGAGTAGAAAGTGCCATCCATCCATGTGGCTTAAGAGGTAGATATAAACACAGGAGTTATGGGGAAAATGGGAAGAAAATGTCATTGGTATCATGAGCCAGTATGTTGTCTAGTTCCCATTTAAAATCATCTGATTTCAAGATCCGCTAAGTGGCAGGTGGAGGTGGAGGTGAGGGAGATGGAGGTGGGAGGGAGGCATGTTCCAGCAACCATTCAGTTTCCATTCTGAGAAACAGGGTTCTCTAGAGAATACATGGAAATTGTTTAACATGTAATTCAATTCTCTTTTTTTTTTGTTTTGATTATTTTATGTTTAATATTTTGTTTCATGAAATGTATTTTGCTTTGAATCTACAATCATTTGTTTGATCTGTTTAAAGAGGTATTAGTAGAATCACCATTGGTTCCTATGGATTTGAAAAGACAATTACTCCATTATACTCAATTATAGCTGAAAAATAGGCCATATTATACCTGGACATGTAAAGTGTTACTGTGGCTGATCCATAACTGACCCTAGGACTTATTAAGAGCCTAATATGACAAATAACTTCCTTCTTTCCATGAAATATAAGATACCTTCTTTTAATATAGAACAGTTTTGTGAAAGGGGCAGAAAAGTACTCTCATATAAAGAAAAGAAATTATGTTAATTGTAAAGGATGTAAGATACTGTTTTTTTAAAGCTGCACATTTTGATGCCTATAAGGAGTAGGAAAATAATGTTGGTTTAATAAAAATTGCTAAAATATGAGTTTGGAGAAAGTTTTCAGATGGCATTTGAGCAGTATTTTTTTTTTACAAAATTTATGCCATAAAGATCAAGACTTAAATCATTTTGTGCAAGATGATAGAGCCTTATTTCTATACTAACAGTTAAATAGCTTATACAAGTGGAAAAATAGCTTTTATTTATTTTAAACCTGGGAAAATGTCAGTATAAAGATTCAAGACAGAAAATGAGGAAAAAGTCTTAGTATTCAAGGAACTTTGGAGCATCTTAGCTCATTTGCACATGTCTATTTCAAGGCTAGAGTAAGTAAACATAGAAAAAATTAAAATCATAAATATTTGAAGACAGTTACATGATTTTTAAAAAGATTTGGTGAATTTTTACCTTTTAAGTACCAGGCACTATATTAATGCTGGAGATACAAATACTAAAAATAAAAGTAATCTCTGTCCTCAAAGAGCTGACAGTCAAATAAAGGAAGATAAATACCTTAAAGCAGTGGTTCTCAAAGTGTGGTACAGTGAATTCTGGAGGGTCTCTGAAATCCTTTCAGAGGGTCTACAAATTCAAAATTAGTTTTTCTATTTATGATAAATATTTATTATTGTAACCTATATAAACAAAACTCTTTGGACATATTCTCAATAGTTGTTAATATCGTAAAGATACTGAGAAAAAGTTTAAGAACCACTGCCTTAAAGAGAGAAATGACAAGAGCATTGGGTTTTGTTCTGAGGAAATGAAAAGGAGAGTGAGATTATTTATTTCAAAGTAGGAATCTGCCTAGCACATAGTAAGTGCTTAATAAATATTTTTTCATTATTGTTATTTTACTTTATTGCTTCATTTGGCAATATTTGTACCACATAAAACTACTTCTATCTAACTAATCACTTGTTTGGTATTTATGTTCTATAACGAGCAAATCCTGTTTTCTTTCATATTTTAACCAAGGTAACATTTACAAATTCTTTGAACTTATAATCATTCTTACAAGAGACATGCCAAAAAAAAAAAAAAAGGTTTGCCTAAGTTGATATGTGGTTGGGAAGGAAAGCAAAAGTCTGGTATCTAAGTCCAGCCAATAGAGAGGATTAGTTTGCACTTGCTTGCTTAGTCATCAGTCCATTGAGTTGGGCCCTCTATGGGAGATAGGGAAAGGGAATTCAACTTTCCTAAAGATTAGTGGCTCCCCTATTATATAATGTGATATATAATAGAGAAGACAGCATGAAAACAAATATATGCAAGCGAGTTATATACAAGATAAATAGGAAATAACAGAGGGAAGACACTGGATTTAAGAAGGGGTAGAGGAAGCTTCCTGTAGAAAGTGGGATTTTAGTTAGGATTTAAAGAAAGTCAGAGAGGTTAGTAGTAAAAGTAGAGGAGGGAAAATATTGAATTAAAATATTTTTCAAATTAATTATTTTCTTTTTAATACATATTGCTTTATGAATCATGTTGGGAGAGAAAAAATCAGAATAAAAGTCTAAAATCAAAAACTTTGCCTACCTATAAATTAATTTAGAATTTACCTCATCTCCTTGAAGTCAACATCACAAAGAGGTAGTAATAGTAATAACAGTGGTAGTTGTAATAGTGTTTACTACTAGTAGTAGTAGTTGTAGTAGTTAGTAGTAATAGTGATAGTAGTAGTAGTGGGTAATAGTAGTAGTTGTAGTTGTAGTGGTTAGTAGTAATAGTGGTAGTAATAGTAGTGGTTAGTAGTAGTAGTAGTTGTTGTTTGTAGTTGGTTAGTAGTAATAGTGGTAGTAATAGTAGTGGTTAGTAGTAGTAGTTGTTGTTTGTAGTGGTTAGTAGTAATAGTGATAGTAGTAGTAGTGGGTAATAGTAGTAGTTGTAGTTGTAGTGGTTAGTAGTAGTAGTTGTTGTTTGTAGTGGTTAGTAGTAATAGTGATAGTAGTAGTAGTAGTTAGTAGTAGTAGTAGTTGTTTGTAGTGGTTAGTAGTAATAGTGGTAGTAGTAGTGGTGGTGGTGGTGGTGGTGATGGTGGTGGTGGTGTTAGTAGTCAGAGTAGCAGAAGTAGCATTTCTAAAGCACAGTAGGATTAAAATAATATCAAGGACAGAGAAGGTTTTATTTTTTAAAGAAGCAATGCAAAGAAATAGAAAAAAGCAATAAAATGTGAAAGGAGATCTCTTGAAGAAAATTAGACATATTGAGGGAATGTTTCGTGCAAAAATAGACATGATAAAAGACAAAAATGGTAGGGATTTAGCAGAAGCAGAAAAGATTAGGAAGAGGTGGCAAAAAGACTGAGGACTATATAAAACAAGGATCTTAGCATCATCAGTAACCACGATGGTACAGTTACTGATCTAGAATCAGACATTGTGGAGAATGGAATCAAGTGGTCTCACAAAGCATTACTAACAATAAGGCTCTGGAGGTGATGGAGTTCCAACTGAACTATTTAAAACCCTAAAAGATGATGCTGTTAAAGTGTTGCCCTAGCAAATTTGGAAAACATGACAATAGCCATTGGATTGGAAAAGATCATTTTGTCCTAATCTTAAAGATGGCAATGCTAAGAAATGTGCAAGTTACTGAACAATTGCTCTCATTTCACATATCAGCAAAATTATGCTTAACATTCTGCAAGCTAGGCTTTCGCAATATGTGAATTGAGAATTAAAAGATGATCAAGCTGGTTTTTGAAGAGGCAGAGAAATTAGAGACCAAATTGCTAACATTCACTGGCATATGGAGAGACTTACATGAACTGATGCTGAGTGAGATGAGCAGGGCCAGGAGATCATTTTATACTTCAACAACAATACTATATGATGATCAATTCTGATGGACCTGGCCATACTCAGCAATGAGATGAACCAAATCAGTTCCAATAGAGCAGTAATGAATTGAACCAGCTACCCCCAGCAAAAGAACTCTGGGAGATGACTATGAACCACTACATAGAATTCCCAATCCCTCTATTTTTGTCCGCCTGCATTTTTGATTTCCTTCACAGGCTAATTGTACAATATTTCAAAGTCCGATTCTTTTTGTACAGCAAAATAACTGTATGGACATGTATACTTATATTGTATTTAATTTATACTTTAACATATTTAACATGTATTGGTCAACCTGCCATCTGGGGGAGGAGGTGGGAGGAAGGAGGAGAAAAATTGGAACAAAAGGTTTGGCCATTGTCAATGCTGTAAATTTACCCATGCATATAACTTGTAAATAAAAAGCTATAATAAAAAAAATAATTAAAAAAAACATTCACTGGCATATAGAGAAAGCAAGGGAGGTCCAGAAACACACACACACACACACACACACACCAAAAAAACAAACCAAAAACCAAACCATCTATTTCATTGACTAAAGCCATCTTCTGTCTGGGGTCACAACTAAATTGGCAATTCCTCAAAGAGATGAGAATACCAGATTATTTTACTTATCTCCTAGGGAACTTGTAGCAACCTGAAACAACAGTTAGAACCAAACATGGAGAGACTGATTGGTTTAATACTGGAAAAGGAAAATGATAAGTCTATATATTGTTTATTTATTTAATAATTATTTATTTATTATTAACCTTATTTAACTTATATGCAGAGTACTTCACATGAAATGCAGTCTCTATGAATCAAAAACTGGAAGTAAGGCTGCCAGGAAAAATAACGATAATCTCAGATATGGAGATGATACCATTCTGATGGCAGAAAATAAAGAAGAGCTAAGAAGCATTTAGGTGAGATTGAAAGAGGAAAGTGTAAAAGCTGATTTGAAGTTTAACATCCAAAAAACAAAGATCTTGGCAACTGGTCCCACAACTTTTTGACAAAAAGAGGGAAAAGATAAGGAAGTAGTGTCCATAATTTTATATTCTTGGGTTCAAAGATCACTGTAGATGGTGACGACAGTCATGAAATTAAAAGATGCTTGTGCTCTGGAAATAAAGCTATGACTAATCTGGGCAGCATATTAAATAGCAGAGACATCACACCTTATCAACAAGAGTCCATATAGTCAAAGCTATGGTTTTTCCAGTAGCAATATGTGGTTGTAAGAGTTGGATTATAAAGAAAGTTGAGTGCCACAGAATCAATGCTTTTGAATTGTTGTTCTGGGGGAAATGATTGCAAGTCCCTTAGACAGCAAGGAGATCAAATCAGTTAATATTTAAAGAAATTAATTCACACTATTCACTGGAAGGTCAAAGAGTGAAGTTGAATCACTTTGAGCACAAAGCGAGAAGATAGGACTCATTGAAAAAGACCCTGATGTTGAGAAAGATAAAAGGCAAGAGGAAAGGGGGATGGTAGAAGATGAAATCACTGGAAAGCATACTAAAAGCAACAAACATGAGCTTGTACAGATTTCAGGAGATTCTAGAGGATAAAAGGGATTCTGTTATAGTCTATAGGATCAACTAGAGTCAGATACAACTAAATAACTGAACAACAGCAAGTACTTTACAGAGACCCTGGTATTA